>NC_056725.1:1588943949-1589076449 GCF_019279795.1 Protopterus annectens
TTGCATCCGCCAATTTCCTATTTAGATGATTTCTATGTGTAAGCTAGGCTAAGCAAAGGGCGGAGGCCCCCAAACCCACTGAGCTTCACTTACTCTTGAAATAACAACATATAACAAATGTACTGTGAGACAATACATTACATTCCTAACTACATTAGGCATAGCCCCTGACACACTTCAAGGGGAACCTTGTTGTGTGAATGGGTAACAGAATATACACCCCTGGGATCATGTGTCCCAGAACCATACAGTCAGGGGGTGGGGGAGCCTGTCCAGTTTGATAGCTGCAAGACCTGTTGGGGAAATTGAATGGTGTTGAATTGTCACATTAATATGCCCTCATTAGATCACTAAGTGCCCCTATCACCCTCCACAACCCCAGTCTTCAACAGCTTCCAGTAATTCTGCCTGGCATTGCTTCACTGGCTATGCTTCACAGAGGCTCAGTTATTTCATCAATGGTGCAGAGAAAGCCAACACACTGTAGCTATGCTTCTAATTGCCCTTGGGAAGATAGGTAGTAGGCTATTTGTGAACCTCTAAAGTGCAGGCCATCACAGCCATAATATGTGAATAAACAGATCTTCAGATCACAATATACAGTGAGAAATCACCATGTAGTCAAGAAACAGTTAAGTACAGCAAGAACATACAGAACGCTGATACTTAGTCACTCCAAAAGCCTATCTTGGAAGCTAGGAGACTTGTATAAGTTTAAGGCTTTCTATTGTTTGCCAGTAGGTTACCTTTCAGGAGAGATGAAAAACAAGCACAGATGGGGAACATGCATGCACCAATACCATACCTGCCTATATGTCAGCCTTAGGCTTTTTAATACTGGCCAAGGCTATTGGCACCCCCATGGTGCCTTATTTAGGGGAGTCTTGAAGGTGAATACCAGCTCTGTAAACAGAAGAATAGCAGAATCAATGAGGGTTATGCTACTCAACACCAGGGGTTGTGATCACAACATGCATGCACTCATAGCACTTCTCAGGATGGACAACATCAACATCTGTGCAGTAACTGAGATCTGTATTAAGGCTCCTGAGAGCACACCAGCACTACCAGACTACAACCCATACCACACACGTCAGCCATAGAACATGGACTGACACAGACATGGAGGGGGTGTATTCATATTCATCGGGGATACCTACACCTCCAGGTTAGTGGGTCAGCATGATACCTCTGAGATCATCCATGTGGAGCTAACATCAGCTACAACTGCAATGTAAACTGTGGCCTGCTACAGATCACCCTCCATGACCCAGGACCACCACTCCAGCTACCTGGAGACAGTGGAGAAAATGACAGTCCTAATGCACACCCTGGCATTGGTCGATGTCAACTACCATACCATTAACTGGGAAATTTACTCCAGTACTCACTTCCAGGCCCAGCGCTTCCTGGAATTTATCACCTCATATGCCCTGTATCAGGTGGTAACCTTCCTAATGAGGGGTGGAAACATACTAGAAGTGGTCATCACCAACATGGGCAACAGGTGCACCACAGCAGAGGTTAACCAGTCACTGGTTAGATCTGACCATGAACTATTCACTGTTTCCACACCCAAGCATCTCCCCCACCCATGGATACCACAGTGTATACCTTTCCTACAGCTACGTTTACACTAATAGTGACAGGGGTGGGGGGTTTCACAGTCCCCACACTAAGGGGAAACACTGCTCAAGATACAGACAGATTTACAAATGCAGTCTATAAGCACCTACACTGATGTATGGATCGTGCCATCACTGGTAAACCAGAACTCACTCCTCCTAGACAAGGACACCAGTCTGGTGGACCTCTGCAATAAACAGGCTATACTACAGAAGTAGGACAGTGTTCCAGACAAACAGCAAATCCCATGAAGGAAAGACATCCGTGACCACTATTAGTATGATACCTAGGTCCCTCATGACATCATGCAAGGCTAACATCAGGAGGAGAATATGCAAGGATTCGAAAGATAACCACAAAGCCTTCTTTGGCTATGGCAAGGATCTAAGGGGTGCCTCACAGATTTGCACTGTGCCAGTGAAATATAGCACAAACTATGCTGACCCTAATGATATCACCAACATCCTTGCAGATACATTCAGTGCATACTTCAGGCCCTAAAGAGCCCACAACACTACCTGAAAGGTACAGTATCCCACACATCAGTGGCACACAGGTGCAAATGTCCCTCTCTAACAGCAGAACACAGCGTCAGTGGAGGCAGATGTTGTCCCAGACTGTATCTTGCAAACTGTAAAAGACAACCTGACCCCCCACCTAATTAAGCTTTCCAACCTCAGCCTGTCCACAGGCTACATGCCCATACAATGGTGTGTGGCAATGGTTATTACACTCCATCAAGATGGAATCACAACTGACCATGGTAACTACCACCCCATAAGCCTGACTAGCCTGGTCTGCAATGGTATGGATCACATCCTCATGACACTCATTAACAAAGACATTGATAACCTCCAAACACTTGACCCAACCCAGGTCAGCTTGGTTGAGTGCAGTTCATGTCTACTGAACCTGTTTGACGTCTTACATACAGTCACCAAGATATTAGATGACGTGGGAGGTGGTTCACACATACTACCTAGACCTTGCCAAGGCTTTTGACACCATGCCCCACTCAGGTATTATTGATAAACACACCAGCCTGTACATACACCCATACATCACAGGTTGGGTTGCCAACGGGCTTACACACAGAACCCACATGGTACGACTAGCAGTCTCCAGGTCCAACTCTTGACCAGTCATGATTGATGTCCCACAGAACTCAGTCCTGGGAGCCCTGCTGTTTGGCATATACTTCTCAGAGGTACAGGCAAACACAGGTGGACTATGGCAGACCATGTTTGGCAATGACTGTGAACTGGGAGCCATGATTGATAGTCCAGCTGACACAGGCATCCCTCAAGGGGCCTCACAAAGACCGTCACAGGGTGTCAATGTTGTGGCCTCCAGCCAAGTGCCACTAAATGCATGGTAATTCCATTGTGGAATATTAAGCACCCACATATTAACACATAAGTGGTAGCCACTTTAATACGGACGAGGTAACGGGGTATCTGGGGACTAAGGTAGATAGTGATCTCCCGTTTGACAATCATATCTCCACAGTAGTTAGGACATCCATCTATGTAGGCCATCTGATTACTAAAGGATTCTTATCTAGACATACTGGGGTTATAGTGCCCCTTTCCTCATCACTCATCAGTCCCATCATAGGGTATAATAACCCATTTGGGATGTACCTCAGAAGACACTTCCAACAGCTGGGAGGTCCACGAATGTACCTCGTCAAGGGGAATACTGGCATCCAACATATGGCCTATGCAGCCAGACTGAATAAACTCCTGCTTTACTCAGTGGCATCTCGTTTACCCAGACATGATCTCCACTGGCCAACACAGCCATGTCGAACTCAGGCTTAATGGATATGCTCCACCTATGGGAATCCATGTCACAGTGAGCCACACACTGTAGTGAGCTGAACCTTGCCACAACAATAACTGGAAGATGCTGGAGGGACAAATTCCTGTCACAGACACTCCCCATACTTTGGAACAACATCCCTAACTACATTATACAGAGCCCCTTACTAACACTCTGCAAGATAAACCTTGAAGAGTGGATGGAGAACAGTAGATACACCCCAGGGGTCCCGCCATTGGCTCTGCTCCACAGAGGGACAGTTAATGAATCAATGGGGTGGCAAAAGCTGACACATTTTTGCTGGGCTTATGAATGGCCTCTGGCAGTTGGCCAAGTACCTACCTATGAATCTATACATACAGAGTCTGTACATGCTGATAGCTTAATTTACTGTTCAGGTGTTGACTTACCTTGTGCCAATGGCAGTTGTGTGTGCAATAGTTGAGGGCTGCCTATGTTGGATGTACACAGTAGACTGCCTATACATGACAATTTACAGGTAGTCTTTTGTGTGTGCCATCCATTTTTACTGTGTGTGCAGGTGGAGAAAGGTGTCAGTCCCTAGGTGCCTACACTGTCAGTGTGTGTGCTATACGTTTCCTCTTTGCCAAGGTATGGGCATACTGGGCATGCCTCTATCTGCCTGCTGGGGCTGGCTCAGGGTGTTTGTGGTCTGAGTACTTCTGTGCCTGTGAGGCCCTTGGCAATGACGGTGGTCTATGAGGGCTTTCACCATTATGTCCCTGCTGCAGCTGTTTCCACAGGACCATATTGTGTAGCATGGCACATACTATGAAGATGTGGGCACACGTTCCTGGAGAGTACTGCAAGGCTCCACCAGATATGTCAAAACAATGGAACCGTGATTTCAGCATCCCAAACACACGCTCTATGATGATTCTGGTTTGTGCGTGTGCCTCATTATGGCGTTTCTGCATGGATGTGTGTGCATTTCTGATGGGAGTCATCATCCACGGTTCCAGTGCATAGCCAGCATCCCCCACCAGGTGGTCATTAGGGATGTCCCCCCGGCAAATAACTGATACAGCTGTGAGGCATGCCAGATGTGGGAGTCATGATAGCTTACAGGGCTGCCAGCACATACATCCATGATAATGCCCTGGGCATTGCACACAACCTGGCAGTTGATGTAGGGGTATCCCTTGCGGTTTATGTAGCGCCTACCCTGCTCACCGGGTGGTGTCTTGATGTATATGTGCGTGCAGTCTATTGCACCCAGTACCTCCGTGTATTCTGCCACATGGTGGAAGAGACGCATATTGCTGGCCAACTCCTCCTGCATTCGGTGGAAGTATATGTGCTCATTGGCATGTGGTAACATGGCATCCAGGAACTGGTGTAGTACCCTGGATGCTGATGCCTGTGAGAGCCCCATGATATCCCCAGTTGGTCTATGAAAGGTACCTGTAGCTAGTATTCTCAGGCTTACACATACCTTCATATCCACTGGGATGGGTTCCACTCTGTTTGTTCTGGCTCTGAGGCATGGCCGACAGCTCCACAAGTTGCTGTAGGATGTCCCTGTCCACCCTGTAATGCTCTACTATCTCCAGATCATGTAGCCCCTGGTATATTACCTTGGATCTGAACACTATCCTCCTCTTCTGGTGCCTGAGGTGGTCATGTGCATCATCCTCCACACCACCTTCAGTCTCCAACACATGCTGGTGGATCAAAGCTATGACAGCCCCTAACATGTACATACTAAAAGTTCCCCGTCTGTATACACCACTGGTGCAGAGTGTATGGGAATACACAAATGTGTGTGAGGTGATTTCACACTTTATACTATTGTGCTATGGATGCTGCTGATGTCAGTGGGTGTGTATGAGCTATTCCAGCTGCAGCGTGTCTTAATTATGGGTTTTGCAATGAGTACTGCAAGTGTGGGGCCTTTACTGTGGAGATCTGCTTGCCTGCCTTGATTAATCTGTTGCCCTTTAATTCACTTTTAAACCTGGATCCCCTCCCATTATCAGGCATGCATCCACCTGCTGTCTTTCTTGTTTTGTACTTTCCCTACCCAGTCATGGCAAAATGTGCCTTGTAGCTGATATACTGCAAATCGGCTTTGTTCTGCTTTGACACTTTTCTTTGCAGTACAGCCCCTCCCCTTTCCTATTCTGCAGGTAGCTGCTTGCAGCCTTGTTAGCTGTTGTCAATGGCCCACTGTAGGCTCCTAGATGTTAATTAGTCATTTGTACTCCAATTTCACTGCTGCAGCATTTCCTTATTTCTTTCCTATATCCTTCCTGTTTCAGCTGCAGTGCGCACCTCCCAAACCCATTTACCGGATTTATACGCGTTTCATCTCCGTTCACATGCATACTCGGTTACCTTGTGTACTCTCAGCTAAGCATAGCTATGGCCAGTTCAACACACCCCTATTCTGCAGCTTTGCCTAGCTAGGGGCTAACTGGTTTAGCAATGCTCCAATGTGCTTACAGCAATGGAGACACACCCCTCTCTTGATGTCATCTTTATCTAAAGGGCACACCTCAGTGCTATAATGCTATGCTCTGAGGTGCATCCTTACACCAGTGGGGAATCTGCAATTCACTATTACTTCTCTCATTTGCATGACATTAGCTACTAATTCCTAGCTACTGCGCATAACACTGTCACAGCCCCTTAACAACCCTTGCGCCATAGTATGGTGTAGCATGCCTGCCACTGACTATTATGGAGAAATTGTGATGTGTTTCATTGCGGTTTTATTCTATATTTTTATATTTTCCTTGTGATCCTCTTTGTGCACCGCTGTCATGCGCTTCCATGCCACGATAGTGTGACTATGTATATATTAAATGTTAATTTTATATTTTGTACATTTTTTTATGCCAATGGCTATATATTTAGCCATTGGCATATATGAACAATATAATACATGTGTTTGGTCGGCTGTCATGGCTCCGATTTTATGTTTGCAAAAATGTAAACCGTTTTCTACGGTTTACATTTCTGCATGCTTACACTACACCTGCACCGCTTCCTGGATCACTACATACCTTCATTTGCATGCTACACTGCTGCACATGGGGTGATTAGCATACAGGGCCCACGAGTTGTGCGGGTGTAGATTCATTTTCAATATCTAATTAGTGCCTTAAAATACACAGGCATATCGCTATCCCTAGCATCCAACTTTACGTGTACGCATTTCATTTCCACATAGCACTGACATTTGTCTATAGTTCCTGTTGTTTGTTTATATTAGGGTTGCAGTGCAAAAAATTTATGTTAAAACAATTTCCCTATAGTAATCCTAACTTCACGTGAATATACGCAGAAGTACTTTTTTGGAAGCAGGACAAATTTTGCTCATTCAGAAATCAATGAATAAGACTACTTTGCTAGGCAAGTCCACATATATCTTCCATTAAGGCAATCTAGCCCTCTTGACAAGCTAAAGGAGTTCTGGGAAGTGGTCAGTAAGCATATGATTCACCTATCATTATCCAATGCCACCTTCCCAGACCTGTGGAATTCACCCACAACAATGCCCCTCAAGCTGGGTAAGTGATTACTGTTCTCCTACTCCATTACCTTCTCTCCTCATTGCTGAAATTCTGGAACAGGCCGTCTTATCACAGTTGATGTCCCATCTTAATATATTCACCCTTCAAAAGTTCTCAGCAAAATGGCTTTAGAAAGGATTACAATACATTAACAGCCAAACTGCATATCAGTAATCACATTATTCATGCAGCAGACAATAGCATACTTAGTGGGGCACTTTACTTTGAAATTGCAAAGGCCTTCATGTCTCAAGAATTAATGCATCATACAACCATCTCCACCGCCCTAAATTATGTAAGCAGTTTTCTGAGTGAATGATCTTTCAAAGTCCAAGTATGCAACTTCTTCTCTTGCTCAGAGAAGGTTATGACAAAATTTCTTAAAGGTTCTATATTGTAGATACTGCGGTTCATTGTTTTCATAAATGGCTTAAATTTTACCCATCCCTGCATACCGAATGAAGTAACCAAGGTGGATGACAGCAAGACTTATCTTATAGCCCCTGAATGGTGGACCCACAAGGAGGAATAAAGGGTCAACACAGTCAAATTAAAATGTTAGAAATGTTAGTGACTAATAAATTTAAGAGAGCTTTAACTACTATTTTAAGATAGTGGGTACGATAAAAGGATTTGTAGGACACTGAATGTTTTTGTTATAGTATCAGATTCACCACCCCCACATCACTTTATTCAAATGTGCTAATAGCCCCAACACTATACATTAAGTTATTAAACTCTGTCCCCAGCAGTATTACTACACAAGACACACACACACACACACACACACACACACACACACACACACACACACACACACACACACACACACACACACACACACTCATGTATATGTATATCTGATCTATGCATATATTGGTTTAGATGTGTTCTCCAAAGATTCATACTGAAAGTGTGCCTACGATAATGAAAGGCACAATTTCTTACTAGAACATTGACAAGGCTCTTAAATAACCCATACGCTGGAGGATAGTCATGAGCTGAGTGACATGATTATCTGCTATGGAAACTGAAATCAGCAAAATATACATAACCAGAAGCAGACTTAGTGCTTTTATGAAATATAAAATACCAAATAATGAAACAACAATATACCAAAGGCAATCTACAGACTATACTTTATTAATAAATAAGTTTAAACTTGAAAAAGCATCTTGAGTATGAAAGCTGTGTTTTATTGTCTGCGTTCTTTATTTTATTTACAAAGCGCAGTCTGTGCATGGTTTTTGGTGCACTGTTTTTTTTTCATTATATGGAGATAAAAATGTTATTTTTTATCCCTAGAACTATTGCCCATTTCCATTATTGTGACTGTTTCTGCAAATATGTTTAAGAGAACATATAAACTTCTACATGACTTCCTTTGGTTGCAGTACAATGCATTCTAATGCAAATATATGTCATTGCCCTAACTATGTATTAACTGCAGATCTTTCCACAGAGGTGGGTAATCTAGCCTTAACTGCTCCAGTCCCACTTCTTCTGTACCATGTCCCCTAGTGCCCAAGCCACTAGATAAAACTGGTCCATATGAGGGAATATCAGAGCTTTATTTCTCCATGCCATCAAGATTGGGTATATTTCTTAAAACATCAACAGTCAGGCGACTTGAATGCATCTATAGCAGTTAACATGACTGAGAATTACAGGTCTAATGCACTGTCATAAAAGTCAAAAAGTTTACATGCATTTTAGTCTAGATCTGTAACACGAAGTGACAAAGCCTGGACTGTGTCCCAGATGATTCATGTTAAATTAGGGGCAAGAGAAGCTACAAGAGGCGAGTGGAGCACTTGGGAGTGAACAGCCAATGCCAGCTAGCACATAACAGGGGAATGGAAGCAGCCTGGCCTGCTACATTGCTTACCTTAACAAAAGTGTAGAGATCTAGCATACAGACTGTGGGTCAAAGTGTTGGCTACACTGCACAGTTTCTGTAGCTGGAATGGGCAAACATGTATGGTACACACATGCCTCACCATAGGTTAGGGACAACTGCAGAAGACACATGCCATTGTGGGGATGGGTTCGGTCTTGGCAGTAGGAATTAACATCATTCATATGACATGCTGCTCATAAAACCTGATTCTTGCTGACAGTGGGAACAGATGGGCCTATAGACAGTCACGCTGACCAGGGAACAAAAAGACTATAAGGAATCATACTTTTGATGGTGAGCAAATAGACTGCATTATATGCTCCTGTGGAGGAGCAGAAGGATCAGTTGGTGTTGAAAGGAAGGCTTGAAATGGTATAGCATGGCATCTAAAAATCTGACTTAGAATGGAAATGTCAATTAGTCTGTATAGTGTTTTTGTTTTACTCTGTGCTTTTGGTGGTTGCTGCAATATATTTCTGTGATGGTAGATAGGTGGATTAGTACTATCAAAGATGTTAAATGGTTTGGACAGACAATGGATAGACAGAACGTATATAAAACAGTACACACACAAATCATATGTAAGTATGGCACAGATATAATTAGTATCATTATAATACAACAATAAATAAATAAATATTCCTCCCCAACAAAACACATAAGTCATATAAATGTGGTAGAAATGCAACGGACAGAGGCAGCGGACAGAGGCGTACTAATATAACATATGTAAATAAATATTCTACCAAACAACAGTGTATAGCTCATAAAAGACAAACTTAAACTTTGCCATACATTTCTTGTTTTACATTAAGATCTATTCACCTTTCAAATTCAGTCCTATCTCTACAATGCTTGTTTGTAATTACATACCATTATGAAGCCATCTTTGTTGTCTGCTAATGGTCTTCTGTCTGAATTTCTAGAGTGTTAACCCACTGCAATTTCAATAAAGGATCAGAGAGAGCTTGCTTAAATACAAGAGTTGCTTGTTTTATGATTTACATTTTTTTGGATTTAGATTCCCTAGTTTTTCTTTAGTGTTGGCAGTTTTGCAGTTGTTCTTATTTTGATTTTGAGTATACACACTGTTTAAACCTACCATGCCTAAAATGGCGCACCATGCTAGTATACTGCTATTGAGTCACTCATTAAACAGTACATATAATCCTGCTATTTTCATTCAGCATGTCTCTACTTCACACAAATCCCATGGGCCTACTACTCATTTGCTGAATCTACTTACTCATTGTCAGTGTCTAAACTGTGGAATAGGCTACATTAACAGATGGTCAGGTACCCATCAATTTCACATTAAGAAATCAGTAAGCACTCACCTGTTAGACTGTTGAACCTACTGTAGTGGTATCACATAATCCTTCAGTACAGCTTCTAGGTGCTTCTCCTCTGGACTGGAAGAACATTCTCCTGCCATAATCACATTTTTAATACCTCCTCCTGTCATATATTCCATAGATATCTATTGGATGCATATTTCAGTATTGGAATCTTACACAGAATAGCAGCACTTTTAATAATCCTTTACTTGGTAATAATTGACATTTTGACATGGGTTATAATTTTTGCTAATGCTTCTGTCCCATATTAACTCCCTTTGTTGCATCTGATTGGCTTGCTTCTATTGCAGTTATCATAATATATTGCATCAGCATGCATGCTGTACTTGATGCACTATAAATGAATATCACACAAAGCTTTGTCATTTACTTTCTACTGTTTACACTTATATTCTTTTCCATCGATATCACCATTTATTTAGCTTGAATTAATGTTGTGTAAATTGTTTTTATTTATGACAAGGCATTAATGAATCATACATTGTATGCAATAACAATGTCACATGAGCATTGGTGTAACATTAATATCAATAGTCACAAACAACAAAGTAAGCATTTTCTTGCATTAGGCCTCCCTGTGCCTTCAACATTTTGTGCTTCACCCTCATTAATCCCTATACTTAATTATTCTTATTCTATATTTACACAACTGGTGAGAAACAGCAAGCACTGTGGCAATGAAAAAGTACTCTGGATCTTTAAATTCAGCTATTGAAAACATTCATATTGACCTGCACTTACATTTCATAAAGTAAAACCAAAGCAAAACTTTCAATTTCTTTGCATTTGTTGAAAACCAGCTTTACAGGACCTGGACTATAAGCATCAATGACATACACACCAAAAATCATACTTAAATTTGGGGCAGTCACTGGAATTGGACTTCAGAGTTTCTGTCCCAGTATTTACACACAGAAACACTACTCCTGGGATTCAGAAGCAAGCTGAGCATGATGGCAGACTGCCTACTGGAGGTACTGATCTGGGTGTGATGTGGACCAGAGCTCATTGTCTGTTAACAAGGTGTAAATTCACTGATTTAGTTGCAGCTATTTATTAAACACACACACACACACACACACACACACACACACACACACACACACACACACACACACACACACACACACACACACACACACACACGCACACAGCAAGACCTGCTGGGACAGAGAGAGAGAGATCTGCAATTGTGACTTCTACAGAGAAAAATGAGAAAAGGTGCCAAACATTGAGTGAGTAAGCACTTCACCATGTGCACATGCACTAAGAAGTTACAGTACACAAAATATAACATGCTACTTTAAATCAGCAACTGCACTGCTTTAAACTGATTTCTGACCATATTAAAGGTTGGAAATGGGAGTATCGGTCACTATGAAAGAGGGGCTACCAGTAGAGTGAAACACAAGGGAAATAGGAAAAGTATGAGTGAGATGAGGGACAGGGAGGAAGGATACATTTGCCAGTGAGTAGGTGCTTGTTTTGTTTTTCACAAGAGGGAAAGCTAGAGAATTATGTTTGGGAAGGTGAAGATAGAGGTGAAGGGTAAGTAGCAGGGATAAACACTCAAACACATAACAGAGACAAAAACTGACAGGAGAAGTACTGACATGCTGAAGGGGGGAGACAAACATGGAAGCTGAGACATATACAAACAAAGGAGGATTGCACAATGCACATAAGAAGGCACTGACACAAAAGTGGGGAAAACCAAGATGGGAATTGAGTGAATTAGGTCTCCAATACCAAATTGTCCTTGTGATCCCAGGGAAGGAAAGAATGTAATTTGACCACCTTCCCTACTTGGTCCTGCCTCAGTCATTGCTGCAAGGGGAATAGCTATGATGTCACTCTACTATTTGTAAGTTAAGTCTTTCAATGCAGCTGTTGGAGGCATTCAGCCACTCATCTACCAAATCTCGGCAAGTAGTAAACTACCCCCTCACCCCCCGGCAGAGCCACAGGCAGGAGCAATGATGCTACCAGTTAATGAAGCACCAACATGTATAGACAGGTAGATACCTCACTGGCCCTGTGCAGCCACTGGGAAGACAGCCTTTGCTGAAGGTCAAGGAGATGAAAGGACTGATCTGGCCCACTGGGGAACTGTAGACCCAGACCATGCCACTGGCATTTCCATGGCAACTGATATACATAATGGCAAAACAAAGGGAGAAAAATGGCATAACAAAATAAATTCTAATGTAGGAATTGCAACAAAATAAGATAAAGGAGACACACATAGGCATAAAATCAATATTAACACTAAAGACATGCAGACCATTCATGACAATACATAAAGTATAGGTATAGCTGCAAAAAAATGCAAATCCATTAAGCAGCATATGGGCCTGATATATAAAGCATGCTACACTATGATTTTCTATCTTAACAAGGCAATCATAGGTAAACAATGTGTACTGTTTCTGTCTCGTGTACTTGAGGTTAACTCCTAATGAATATTGAATGGAGTTGGACTTCACCACTAGTTGACACCTTTATCTGGGTCCCTATCAGTTCAGAGAAAAATCAGTTAATAAACGGCATTTTCAGTGCAATTACATTGAATATGCCATTCGTTGAACTGTTCATATTGAGATCACAGTACACTGAGGATAGGGAAATTTGTCCTCTCCCCACTGTAGTGTGATCTCAGAGTTGGTATATATAATTCGTACCAACACCTTTGCGCAACGATTCTTGGAATACATAAATTCCAATGCCCTGGCTCAACTAATCCATAGTCCCACCAGGGGCTCCAATATCCTAGACCTGGTCATTACCAACATGGGAAATCGATGCTCCACACCTATGGTCACCCCCTCGTTAGTCAGGTCTGACCATAAGCTAATCACCCTTAACATCCACATCCCACCCCACCCCCAGTAAGGAAACCTCCATAAAAAACTTCTCCAAAGCCAACTTCATGCTACTCAAGTCAGAAGTGACAAACTTCATGACACCCATGCAGACAGGAACTGAAAGTTCAACTGCTGAATCCTACACTAAGGCACTGTATGAGCACATCCACTCATGCATGAATTGTGCCATCCCTAATAGAACCAAGATGCTCTCATGCAAAAAAAGGAAGCCAATCTGGTGGTCCCCTGCCTTAAACAAACTTTACAACAAAAGGAAGAAACTGTTGCAGAAAAAAGGAAAATCCCAGGATGCAAAAAAACTCCCTTACCAGCCTCAGTAAGAAACTGAGATCCCTCATAAAATTCTCCAAAGCTAGTTACGAAAATAAAATTGCAAAAGATTCCAAAGACAACCACAAGGCATTCTATAACTATGTCAAGAATCTAAATGGCAATGCTCAGATCTGCTCTGAGCTAAAACAGAATGGCATTAAATATACTGATCTCAAGGATATTGCCAATATCCTGGCAGATCGATTCAGTGCCAACTTCACCCCCCTCTCACCTCCTAAATGGCCCATCTCAATACCGGAAGACCGCCAAATTCTGGTAATAATGGCCACACAGGTAAAAAACGCACTCTCCAAAGCCAAGAGTACAGCATCCATGGGACCAGATGACATCCCAGGCTGTGTACTACATGAACTACAATATGAACTGGCACCTCACCTAAGTGTCATGTTTAATCATAGCCTCACCTCAGGTTTTGTGCCCACTGAGTGGCGCAGAGCTGCAGTTATCCCACTCCACAAGGGGGGATCCACCTTGGATCCTGGAAACTATCATCCCATCAGTCTGACAAGCCTGATCTGCAAGGCCATGGAGCATATTATCATGGAACTTATAAACAAAGAACTTATAAACACTGGACCCCACCCAGTTTGGGTTCATAAAGGGCCAATCTTGTCTCCTGAACCTGATTGACTTTTTTGAATCAGTCTCCAGAGCCATGGACTAGGGTAAGGTGGTTCACACAGCCTATCTAGACCTTACCAAGGCCTTTGACACCATCCCCACTCTGGAATCATAGATAAACTTACTAAGCTGGGCATTAATCCCTGTCACTCAATGGGTTGCTAACTGGCTTACTGATAGAACCAACACTGTAAAAGTAGCAACTCCAAATCCAGCTCCAGAAAAGTGACAAGTGGAGTACCTCAGAGTTCAGTCCTGGGACCGCTCTTGCTTGGCATCTGCTTCTCTGAAGTACAGGCCAACACTAAGGGACTCTGGCTAACAAAGTTTGCAGATGACTGCAAACTGGGAGCCATTATTGAATCCCCAAATGATGTGGATACTCTACAAAAGGGCCTTACAGAAACAGATGCTTGGTGCCAGAGCCATGGGCTCAAGCTCAATGCCAATAAATGTATAGTTATCCCTTTGGGAAAAAATATGTACCCATGAATTACCATATAGGTGGCAGTACACTAAACACCGAAAGTGTGATAAGAGACTTAGGGATACAGGTGGACAGTGGTCTCACCTTCGATAACCATATCACCACAACAGTCAGGAAATCCTTCTATGTGGCACACCTCATCACTAAGGGCTTTTCATCCAGAAAAAAAGGAGGTCATTGTCCCACTGTACTCATCCCTCATTAGACCCATTATAGAATACAATGCCCCATTTGGTATGTACCTCTCAAGACATCTGCATCAACTGGAAAGGCTGCAGAAATACCTCACTAAAAGAATCACATGCCCTATGCTGACCGCCTTAAAAAACTCCAACTATACTCTGTCGCATATCATCTACTCAGAGGCAATCTCTGCTTAACATACAAGGCCATGTCAAACCCAGAGCTGCTGGACATGCTACACTTAAAGAAATCCCAATTCCTTAGAGCCACATGCTCCAGGGATCTAAACCTTGTCATCACAATAAACAAAACATGCTGGAGGGATAGGTTCCTGACCCAGATACTCCTCAGACTCTGGAATAGATTGCTCATACATGTCAAGTAGAGTGCCTCTTTGGCCCTCTTCAAAAAAAAACATTGACGACTGGATGGGAGAAAGGAAATTCACCCCGGGGATCACATCAGTCGCCCTGCTAGACAGGGGTCCAGGGAAGTAAATAGTGTGGGAAGAAATAGCCAGGGAATTGTTATGGCTAGGCTTGTATAGGCCCTAGGGCTAATAGCCTAGTACCAACCTATGAACCTATGAACCTAAATGTCTAATACAAGTACACTTACATAAAGAGTTTAAAGTAATATACACACCCTGTGCCTGGAAAGTCTCTTAATTTTCCTTCAGTTTAGGAGACAATTCTTCTGTATAGTCTTCTGAGCTGTAGAGTAAAATAGAACAATTTGCTTAGCTACATGCCCACAACCTGCCATTTATTAATCAGGGAATTGAACATTCCTATAGAGTGGTCTTATTCTTACAGTACATCTACTGTGTCCTAACTCTGACCTCTTCTAATCAGCTCAGAAGGTCAAGATGGCACCTGAGGAGGTCACTGTAGCAGTGCTTGCACTTCTCACGAGAACTGAATATCCAATGACATCAATGACAGCTGTAGCAAGACAGTACTAGGTATCCACCGGCTTACAATCCCTTTGTCAATCATACTTTGTGTGATTGACATTCATGCAAAACTGCCTTTGGCCCAACTGAAATTACGAATGCCACAATGTCGAACCTTACAATAGCGAGCATTTGCTGTTGTAAGGTTTGACATTGTGGGGCAGATTGCACTATAGTGGGGATCGTGAAATGTACCCTTTCCCTCACTGTAGTGTGATCTCGGAGTTTGCATATATAAGTAGGGGGGTGCAGGGGAGCTTGCCCCCCCTGCAAAAGTGTTAGTTAATCTTGAGCGGAAGTACAGCATTTCAGTAAAGTTGACATTTTCGAAATTTAGATTTTACTAAAAATGCTGCCTTCGACATTTTTTGTGTTCGGTGTTGAGATTTCTGAACACGTGATTTGGACATCTTAACATTTGAACAGAGTAGATTCGACTATGTGATAGCAAACCGTATCCACCTTATGCTGAGGACCCTCCTAAGTGTCCCCAGGTAGTCACTCCTGGTGGTCCCTGTGCATCAAATGAACGAAGATTGCTGGCTACTTGCTGCACCACATGGTGCAATTAGAAGCCATGGCCATAGTCTATGTCTCATTCCAAAGAACAATAGCCAGCCTTTTGTAGTCATACCTGTTTTATGTTTTTATATTCGGTGCGCAACATAAGGCATCGTAGTAGTACAGCCTGTGCTGGGGTGTGTAAACTGTAGCATTGAAACTGTTGGCATGCCAGGGTGGTGTAAAGGTGTGAAAAAATTGCTTATAATGTATATACTATCTGGAGAATGCTTAGCCTGGAGAGCAAATCCTCTCTTTACTTCCTCTGTTGTCTCCAAATGTAACATGTATTGCATGAAGTCCCTCTCCAAGGCATTGATCTGTCTACACATGGTCAATGTGCTCCATTGGTGCTCACGTAGATTTATGAGAGTGAGTGAGACTTTTAGTGTGACTGTGCCCAAAGCCACAATGCATAGAAAGATCAGTTGAGAAACATTCCTGACTAAGTCCTAAATTAGCATAAGTACCTAGCTAATAGCCTTGAATTTACAGAATGTAAACCACGGCAGCTGCCAAGAGCTCCATTTCCCTATGGAAGATTTGTGGCAGCAACATATTTTTTCTGTTTCAGATGTATATCTATGCTGAAACTTTTGTTGAGATTTCCCATAACAGTTGTCCCTTCAGCAGGTATTTATTTGAACAACTGTCCCTGCAATGTGGCATTTGATTGTAGTGGGAACATTTTTAAGCTATTTTTCAGTATAAAAAGTGTTGTCAAGGCAAGCATACCTTAGGGTCAAACTGTCTGAACTGACGGAGCAATTCGGTGGTAAAATTGCAATGTGTAGTTTTGGGACATGCATGTGATGCCTTTGTGAAAGTTAGTAGAATATCATGCACGTGTCAAGTGTCTGCTTCCTATTGTTGAATGACAACGTGTTCAGGTTTTATAATAAAAGTCAGAGTAGAGGTAGCACTCTGTTATTCTAAGTGCAGTCATCTCTAGTTCTACTGTACTGGCATTGTGATAGTATACTATACTAGTCTAGGAACTGGAGATATATCATGACGGGGTGGAGTTCATAAAGTAGTAGTTAGCTCATTACAGCCGAGTGCACCTCCAGGCGTTTCTGCAGTTAACTCCTACTGATGCCTCTAGGCATCAAATATTGCATGTTCATATTTGCATTAGAAAGGCTCAAACCATGCTGCATGCAAGGTATCAGAAGATTTCATCATTAAAGTGTACATGATAGCAAACACAATTGTATTGATGTCTGACCTCTGTCTAATTCAGCTAAAGAAATAATCAATATTATTTGCATACTGCTTTTTTGTATTGTAATAATTTTCATATTTCTCTAAATATTTCCACATTCACATAACGTAGACAGAACTACATAGCTTTACATAAAAGCTCACTGTTGTATGAAGGAAATCCTGCTGACAGTATGTGTCTTGTTTGAATAGTTACTGAGATAAATACATTGCAAAATTAATATTCACTGACTTTATTTTGTCTTATAATATCCGGTTTAAACCATCAAAGTGAACGAATGCCACCAATATAAAGATTAATTTATCCTGAATAGTTTGCCATTTACAGTTTTCTAGTAACTTATGGTTCCAGATACATGAACATTTGTTTGAACTGGAAGGTGGTAACTTCATTTTTTAAAGGCTCAAGCCACACCCACTGTGAGTTAAAGGTACATACTCAAAAGAGCTGTACTCTAGGGAATGAGTTAATGTTTAACAGTTAACCACAACCATTAATGGAGATGATATGTGAAAGCTTGTACTATATGTACTTTTACTGCCTGTTGCTAGCTGCAAAACAAATATTATAGACTACCTACAGAAACTGCACAAATTGATAGTGGTGCCCCTGTAAAATGGGTATATAGAATATGTGCATACCCTGTATGGAAAAAAATGTAGCTGATACAATCTGTAATACACCCCTTGTCAAAGAATGCATACCCCACCTGCAGGTGTTCTGCAGAAGTACAGGTTTTGTCCTTCACTAAGTGTGGTCTGTATCGGTATTCCCCTGCAGTGCGTGGGATACCAAATGCAAGGCTGGCAAGAGGCAACTATCACAGACAGAACAGGTGAAAGGGCTGGTCTAAATAAGTCTCTTGTCAAGTGAACTGAAATGAATGCTGAACATAACGTACACTGGCCACTTTGTTACTTTACTGCAGGGTTGAAAATAATATGTTGGTATTTATGGTGTTTTGTTAAGCCAGTGTGTGTTCCACAATCTGTTTATTTTACAAGCGAATAGCAACAGCAGTGAGACAGTTAATTCTGCAAGCTGTTACATAATAAGTGTATCCATATCCGGGTTCTCATACAGGTTATTCTTTCCTCACACAGAACAATGACTAACAAACGGAAGGCCAAAACTGCAAGTTCTTTCATATAGAGATGAGAGCTTGCTACAGGTCTTCCATCTCAATGCCTAGTGGCTGTTAATCCAGGACACATCTAATCAGCTCTACAGAGAAAGTACCTAAAAGGATACAGTTAATGATATCAGTGCAGTGAGTGATCAGAAAATAAACTACCAGCAAGTCAGACATCAGGCTGCTGGCATATTTCATGATGCCTCAACGCAGCTGCCAGCTTGGAACAGGAAGATAAGTTAATGTTAGGGTGTCTGTCGCCTGAACCACAGTCAAGTGAGATAGAGGAGTTTCTTGCCTCTGTGTTTTGGGAACCAGAAACATCATTCCCTCACAGTGGAGTGCTGCATTATGATGAGTAGATGTAGTGTGCTCCTAGAATCTCCTTTGGAAATGTTGCAGTTATACACCAGTGCTGTTGAAGGGAATGTATATCATCCAATTGTGTAGTGCACTACATATCACTAAATGTGGTTTTCCTTTGTTCTGTAGGAACATTATGGCCATAAATACAAAGAGCACCTTCACAAGAAAAGGTCTATCTCATTGCATTCAACTACTATATGCTATGTTTAATAATTCTTCCTTATGGCACAGACCCCATTGGCTACTGCAAGTTCAACTGGGCATGGGGAGAACAGGGTTGCTCAGCCTTTTGGTGGCTGTAGGTGCCATGGGTTTCACTCTCATGAATTAACTGTATCAACATATGCAATAAAGCAAATATGCAGGGCCATCATAGAGTATCAATAATTCAACCTTAGTGAAAAATACTTGCACATGGGGTGTATGAGATGATCTGAGGGGCTGCGTGAACCTTATGTGTGACATCCTAAACATGTTCCATCAATACCTTGCATGGCTAAGGTCCTCTTGTGCTTACAGAACATGGGGTGGTTCAGGTCAGTCACACACAGTGTCACCACTTCTACCCCACCATTTAATGTGGAGGTGTGTGGGGTCAGATGTGAACATCCAAGAGGATGTGGAGCTTATGACATGGATGCATCCAGTAGAAGTCAGGGGTCAGATTTATGAAGTATGCCTACTTGTATTCATGGTCTTGTTACTGCCAGTGATCCTGTAAGGATGTGGAGCTCCCACAGAGAGAGGCATGCAAAGGATGCTTGCATGCCTCCTGTGTGTGCCCTGGACCTGACAATATCAACTTCCCACAGCAATGCAATATCTACTGAGGCTGCATCCAAGCAGACACATATTCAACTGCAGTACCCAATTACACTTACACACACACACACACACACACACACACACACACACACACACACACACACACACACACACACACACACACACACACACACACAGCCTTGCAGTACTTATGTGCTACTTTGCTGTTTCTAGAATAATACATGATGCAATAGTGCACATACTGATAATATCTTTGTGCTTGTCCCATACTGCAAGGCACCACTAGGTACACCCAAACAGCAGAAGCATGCTTTCAGTAGGTCAAACAAATGTTAAACAATAATGCAGATTTGCAGCTGAGCATAGTTTTAACCATTGTCTGCTTCTGTTTGTGGATTTCTGATTAATGTCATTGACCATGACTCTGGGGCATATCCAGCATCGTCAATAAGATGTTTCCTGGGAAAATTACCATTTACAAACTATTACTATACTGCAAGTCTCAAGTGTGCCATATGTGGGGAGCTTGGGTATTGCTTTGGTAGCCTGCAGATACATTTTAGATTATAGTTTGTTATATGCCACTTATTGGTGATAAAGGATAATGAGGGAAACATACTCACAAGTGAGGAGAGTGTGTTGAGCAGATGGAAAGAGTACTTTGAGGGGTTGATGAATGAAGAGAATGAGAGAGAGAGAAGGTTGGATGATGTGGGGATAGTGAATCATGAAGTGCAATGGATTAGCAAGGAGGAAGTAAGAATAGCTATGAAGAAGATGAAGAATGGAAAGGCTGTTGGTCCAGATGACATACCTGTGGAAGCATGGAGGTGTTTAGGTGAAATGGCAGTGGAGTTTTTAACCAGATTGTTTAATGAAATCTTGGAAAGTGAGAGGATGCCTGAGGAATGGAGAAAAAGTGTTTTGGTACCGATTTTTAAGAATAAGGGTGATGTGCAGAGCTGTAGTAACTACAGAGGGATTAAACTGATCAGTCACAGATGAAGTTATGGGAAAGATTAGTGGAAGCTAGGTTAAGAAGGGACGTGATGATTAGTGATCAGCAGTATGGTTTAATGCCGGGAAAGAGCACTACAGATGTGATGTTTGCTCTGAGAGTGTTGATGGAGAAGTACAGAGAAGGTCAGAAGGAGTTGCATTGTGTTTTTGTAGACTTAGAGAAAGCATATGATGGGGTGCCTAGAGAGGAGTTGTGGTATTGTATGAGGAAATCGTCAGTGTCCGAGAAGTATGTAAGAGTGGTACAGGATATGTACGAGGATAGTGTGACAGCGGTGAGGTCTGTGGTGGGAGTGATGGATGCATTTAAGGTGGAGGTGGGATTACATCAAGGATTAGCTCTGAGCCCTTTCTTATTTGCAATGGTGATGGACAGGTTGACAGACGAGATCAGACAGGAGTCCCCGTGGACTATGGTGTTTGCAGATGACATTGTGATCTGTAGTGAGAGTAGGGAACAGGTGGAGGAGACCCTGGAGAGATGGAGATATGCTCTAGAGAGAAGAGGAATGAAGGTCAGCAGGACTAAGACAGAATATATGTGTGTGAATGAGAGGGAGGATAGAGGAATGGTGAGGCTGCAAGGAGTAGAGGTGGTGAAGGTGGATGAGTTTAAATACTTGGGATCAATAGTTCAGAGTAATGGTGACGAGTGGTAATTTTCTAATAAACAAATAACAATAATTTATTATCACAATAAGCCTCAGCCATGCTTGGAAAACCTTGCAATGGAATTTGGTATCATTTTGTGCTGCACCATCAAACAATGGGTAATAAAGATGCAATAAACGAATTATTGTGCAAGTAAATTGTATACAACAAAACACACAGAGAACAGTATAATGTGCTGGAGTGCAGACACCATTTACATTATGCGTTGTTTTCCTAAAGCGTTCTTTGACAATTCAGTGACTATTGCAGGCAGTAAATAAGTCCTGCTCCCTTGTCTTCTGATCATAATGTGCATTTAGCGAATTAAGTGAGATGTTAGAAGACTTGGAGGAACTTTCTTTTGCCAGTACCTGTTCAAGTCTAGGGCATGTGAGAAAAGTGAAAATTACAGTTTAGGGCTACATGTTTAGACAGTTATCAGAAATAGTGAACTGTAACTTCAGTATGTATAGAATAACATGGCCTTTCTTAAAGTAATTTAAACTAACATGACACATTCTTGTAGAGACGGAGTCCCGTACATGCATGGAGTGGGGACTTATAAACTTAAGGGATGTTTTTTTTAAATAAGTCTTTGAACTGCAATGCATTTTATAGCTTTTGTTTGTATTAAGAAGGAGAAAAGAGGTCAGTGAAGTCCATAGAAAAGAGGAACATAATACAATTTGTGGTGCTGCCAGAAAATTGTTGTTTAATTAATTATTTATTTGAACTTTTAATGGGGTAGAACTTTGATCTGAGTGCACAAGTTTCAGTCTCAACATGGGAGTACAGAAAGTTAACTGCAAGTATACAAGAGCTTACAATTAACTAGGTATAGTTACAGTTCACTAAACTCAAAGAGGAAATGTAATACAGTTTGGTAACATAATTAAAGGGCTATGTACATCAGATTATTGCACCCCTGCATATAGTACATGTACTACCACATATTTACAGAGAATTCTTGTTGATTTATCAACAGCCATTTCTTCAACTGACATATCAAAGAAAATATGGGAAAACATCTTTCAGTGGTCTTCCAAATAATTTTTTAAAGGCCTCTTGCAACACATGATGGAGTGGATTAAATGTATATAGACTTACTCTGAGGTCACACAAAATTAGAGAAAAGGAACACACTGCTGCTGAAAGGTGTTATGATACAAGTTCTTCAGTCTTTCAGCAGTTGAAGAAACAGCTGTTGATATATTGACTGCACCCCCTTTATAAATATGCATTTTTGTACACAAAAGTATTTTTTTAATGGAGGCATGAGGGGAAAAGAACTGAGATAGATGTGTGTGATAAAGAAAGGTCACAGAAAAATTGAAATAATAGTCCTCTTTTAGCAAAACAATAGTATGTGAGAGCATGACGTAAACAGAAATGAATGAAGGCATTATGTTATGTTTTGAATTATGGCATTTACATTTTGACTGGTTTCAAAAGGAGGCATTCATCTCAATTCAGAATGATGGTTAAGATGTGATTTGTCTGTGATGAGAATGAAGAGATTCCCACAGCTTGGGAGCACTCCATAGAGAGCTGTTTATTACCTGCTTTTGCCACAGCAGACTTTAATGTACAGGTGTCAGACTGGATACACTTTAAGGTCTGTAATAAGCAATATTTGGAATGATCATGCATCCCCTAAAATTTCTTTTGAGGGCTCAAAAGGCTTTAGCCATGTTACTGTTCATACAACTGTGAGTTAGCCATATCACCATTTGTTGAGTAAACCACTCTTGTCCATGAATATTGTTTTGTCCATATACATTGCCAGATTTAAACAACTAACTAACTCCAAGTGCTATAGAAGTTAATAGCAACTGCAAGCACTAGAGGCGGGGTCTTACCTCAAGGGTCACAGAATACCTATTTGAATGGGATGAAATTATCAATATGTTGAAAGGCCTATTTTAGATTTTAAGGGAGAGAAAGGGTCTGTGGGAATGTTTGATAAGACAGTGTTTCATGTCACTACACTCACATTCTGTTGACTTTTGTTGGATTTAATTAGCTACATATAAAAGTCCACAATCTAGAAAACATTTTATCAATCACACGCACTACAGGTAAAGAAATAGTGCAATGGTGAGATAAAGTTCATTTCAACAGATGGCCTCATCAATATTTAGAAAAGCAGATGTCTGCGCACATTTGAAATGATCATATCATCATTGTTTAAAAAAGGATGTGTCTGCTAAAAGTGACAGGTCAGATGTGGATTAAGCCATTTCTATCAAGGTTTAGAATCACTGACACATTAATACAAGCAAGTCAAGGAATAAGTGCTGGATTTGAACACCCACCTAACTACTCAGTCTAGAGTACATTCCATCAGTCACAAGTGTTACAGCAGAATTCTGACTACAAGTATGAGAAAGAGCACATTTGAAAGGATGACCTCATTAGTGTGTTGCCAAGCAGATATCAGGCATCACATGTTTGGTGAAATGAATGTTGATCACAAGTAATTACATACTGCTCAGATATAGGTTCATAGGTTCATAGGTTCATAGGTTCATACTAGGCTATCTGCCCAAGGGCATTTATAAGCCTAGCCCAGTGGTGTTGTGGCCTTTTCCACTCCTTTTAATTTGAATAAAAACTATGCTATATTTTTTCTGTGCCTCGACACAAGCAGTACTGAAGAGTAATCCTGGGTATCTGGCGATCTCCATCCATCCATCAAAGATTCTCTTGAACAAGGCCCAGCCAGTGCTCTGCCCCATGTACCGGATTTTTTTTTGTTTTTTCCATAGTGAATCTGGTGGTGAATCTGTCCCTCCAGCCTCCACTATTATTATTAACCGTATAACGGTCAAGGTTTAAGTCTCCTGGCCTTGAGGGAGGGATCTAGATTTTTGAGGTGAAGCATATTCATATTCATCAAATCATGGCCTTATATATGTCAAGTATATGTCAGTCACCTGAAGCGCTAAAGAGAGACTGAATAGCTTCTTTCAGTCGGGCAGGGCAGCATATAAGCATGAGACAGATTATTTTTTTCCTTTTTATTTTGGGGCCTTTCAAGCTTTGCTTTGTGTCTGGTCAGATACACAGTCGACGTAGGGCATTGTATTGTACTCAATCATATAGGTAATGAGTTATGAGTACAGGGGACGACAGAGATGACTGATCTTCCCTTGAATCCCTTCATGATCAGGTGGGGATTTTATAAGGTGGCTTCTCTCCGAACTACTTTAGTCACATGAGTGTCCTGTAAGACTACTGTCAACAACTTGGGTCAACAGATGTCTGATGACTTGTCTGTGCTCAGTTGTCACGCTCCTATGGTAGCAGCTATGGGTATGACTATGCATTTTTGCGTTTAACTTCAGGCCTTTTCTCTGGCACCAGCTTAGCTGAGGCTGGCACCAGCTGTCCGGTTGTGAGGCTGTTCTGGAGTTTTATCTGTGTCAGATGTGTTACTTTGTCAGCTTCCAGTTTGCAGTCATCTTTGCTTCCTGTTGTGTTGTACCCTCCAGTTGTTCTGTAGCAGTAAGTAGATGCCGAACAACAAGCAGGGGACACCACACCTGACCTGACATGTCTCCAGCAACAAGGACTTTGCTGGTCTGACATGGCTCCAACAACTCTGACCCTGTGGGTATGTATGGGTTTACATTGGTTTGTTCGAGTGTTCATGATGGTTTTACATGGATGATGAAGTTTGATTTATGACTGAAGGGTTATTGTGTCAAGGTGTGTTTAGGCCTTTGCCAGGGCTGTGGCCTTGCTCTTCTTCTTTCCCTCATCAATGGCCTTGGTGACTGTCTTAAGAAGTGTCCAAGTTTAAGGAAAAGGCAAAATCTGCAAGGACAAAAAGTCTGCAAGTGACCATGTCTTTATGATCCTCCCCATGTCTTTTCCTCTCCAGTCTTTATTAGATCCAGTTCCATCCGCTTCCTGGGTCTGTGTTTTGCAGGGGGGGTGCAGAAGGACCAGTGGGAGGTGCCCGACCAGGTGCACATGAGCCCCAGAGGCAGTGTATTATCCTAACATCCCGGCTAATTATCCTGGCGGTCCTAACAATAAGAGTTAATTAAGAACTGACAGTTTACGGGTTTGGTCAGGGGTTTGAGCCGTTTGGGGGCAGTTCGGGGTTGCCATCACCCATAGCTTGGAGGGGTTTGGAGGAGGTTGCCTCTGCTGCTCACCTGGGCTTTTGGGAGGGGAGGGGTTTGGGGGGAGAAGTTTGCATTTGTCCTGTCCAGCTTGGGGGAGAGTTCCCTGTGAGGAGTCAACTATTTCACATAATTTTTCACTTGATGTAAGTAATTTTCAGAGTTCTTGAACTAATTCTAACTATTATAATTGTTCCTCTTCTGATTTTATTTTTTTCTTTCCTCCCTTTTTCTGGTCTTTTTTTGCTTCTTTTTATTTTTTCTCTTTTTTTTTTTTCTATATTTTGATTGAAAATTTTTTTTTTTATTTTTGCTCTTTCTTCTAGTAGCTTCCTTTTCAGATGTTTAGCCTCTTGTGTTGTTTATGGCTTTCTTAGTTTTGCTTGGACTTGGCTGTAGAGCTTGTTGTTTTGCTTAGTTTTGGTTGGGATTGCCTGATCCATGTAAGGTTTTGTTTGGGCTGTTTGGTTTTCCATAAGTTTTTAGATTCTGTAGTTAGAGTTTGTTTTGGTACACTGGCTCAGAAGTTTTTAAAGTTAGACCACACTTTTCACAGGGGCCTTAAGGAGACCTTTGAAGTTTTTGGATGAGGACCTCCTTTTGAGATGGGTTTATGATCTGTGTTTTTGTTTTGGATGGGAGATCTGATCTCACCAGTGAGGGATATTTTCGTGATGAGATCTCACCCAGTGTGTTGATATACTCATCTGATTTTGAGTTTTGATGACTCTTGTGGGGATGGTGACTAGTTGTTCCATGGCATTTGGGTTGAGTGACTAGTTGTTCCATGGCATTTGAGTTTATGAACTTAGTAGTTCCCAGTCTATAGTAGGTTCCATAAGGTACCTAGTGGTGTCTGGTTTGGAGGTTCTGCTGTCAGTCCAGATTTGTTTGGAGATGGGAGTTTCCCTCCCTTCCTTGGGGTGGCCTGTAACATGCTACAAATTGCAGAGCCAATGCTCTCTGGTGTGGCACAAACTGGTTGGTCCTTTATCGCTCTGGAATATGGACACCCCCTCGCCACATGCATGAGGTGTGTTGGTTGTTTTGTCCTTGTATGGGGGTGGAGTGATTTTGAACCTGTTAGTTTTGGGGGTTCTTGGTTGAACCTGTTAGTTGGGGGTCTTTCTCGCACAGGTATCTCATGTTCTCCATATGTTATATATCCTTTCATTCATAGACACCGTGGCATTGTGAGTGATATGTAGGTGTTTCACATTATGGGAACTGACCATGTCAATGATGGATGATAATCAGTGTTGTCAAACAGTAGAGTGACAAGAAACCATCCCTGACTATACAGCTCAGAATCACTCTTATGTACATCTTTATTAGTCAATATGTAATTGTGAATATTTTATAATGTGCGGGTACAATGAGCAATCTCAATACAAAACATAGATGTCAAACATATCACAGGTCACTTCTTAATACCACTCAATAAATATGTGTGCAAAGGTCTTGCACTATTGTACATCATTTATAAGTATAATTTGCTGGAGTGCAGACACCATTTACATTATGCACTGTTTAGACAACATCACTGTGAATTCATCATATTTTAAGTATAAAAAGCCATCAAAACGTACACAATATAAGCTACTGATATTCATTTTTCGTCAGAACTGCTTCTTTAAGTGCACATCTGGCAATCTCATTTGCATGACTGATAGCAAAGTATTAATGCATGTGTATTATTTCTCAAGGTTTTGAAGTTAGAATGGCAATTATAAGTGTTCTGTGGTGCTCTGTGCCAGGTTTTGCTCAAGCAAGGAGTAGAGACATTTAGACACTTCTGATTTTGAGCCATTTCATAATGCATGTGTGTCAAGTTAACATTTTTGGTGTCATCATTTGCACGTGTCATGATCATTGAGTAAAGTATGCATTATATGGATAATACAAGGGCATATTTACATTGGTGTAATATCTGCTAACTGTCCACATGTTTAAGGGATGTTGTAGCTTTCCTTATACAACTGTAGTTGGTTCTCTCAGATCAGTGGGTACTACAGTCACTACACGATGACATACATCTACATGTCAGGCTTCATATACTTCAGAAAGTGCCTGATAATGATAAATATTTCATCCTACTATTGATTTATGTGTACAGGAGTAATACATGAAAACTGTGCCTAGTGTATAATGACTACCCCATAAATCCATACTTTGATCAGATGGCTTGCACTTATGCTTGGGAAGGTATGAGCAGGGCTGATATGATTGTGAACCACATAAAGGACCAAGAAGGGTACTTTTGGAGGAATAATATATGTATCCATAATACAACAAGGCAAAATTATATGACAAATTTGCATCAGCAGTTCTTAGACATGATCATTACCTGATCACAATACAAAGGAAGGAAAATATGTGCTATAATGGACATTTGAAGAAACAATAAAAACAGTATGAAGCACATAAGTATGTGTACAGCATAATTCATAACAGTAATGACAACTGAAACATTCCATTTAGTGTACATTAAACCCTACAGCCTGTTCACCATATGATAATAACTGCCTCCACATAGTACTATCACTCTGTCTTCCTTTAGCGTCATGAGACTAAGCACAGTAGCATGATGGGCAGCATACGACTATAGCTGAAGGCAAAACCTCAGCAGTTTTTACATAAGATGTGAACTGCTATTTATCATCAGTTATCATTGCTATCTGGAGCCAGACATAAAATGTTAACTGCCATTTGCCACCAGTTACAATTGCTGTCCAGTGTCTTACATAAAATGTTAACTGTCAGTTACCACCAGTTACCATTGCTGTTTGGTGCCAGACATAAAATGTTACCTGCCATTTACCACCAGTTACCATTGCTGTCCAGTGCCACACATAAAAGGTTACCTGTCATTTATCACAGTCCAACAAAATCACTGATTTTAGGCAGACCAGCACACAAAAATCCAAGATACCCGATCTTAATGTAGTTGTAGTTTAATTAAGCAAAAAAAAAGTACACTCACTTTTCATTCTCCTTACAATACAAAGAACTTCAGATAAAAGTATCAAACTGTCAATGAAGTTTAAATCCATTTTTTTTTAAAAACGTGATTTACAAATCCAAGCCCATTGGATACTTAATTATTGAATTAAACTTCCTTAATTGATTTACCACTTAACCCTCAAGGGTCTTATTACCAACAACTTGTCCAAGTTTGTATAATGCCTTATGTCTGTATTTGTCCCCAAATGGAGTGCAAAAATGTGACACAATACCCAAAAATATGATATAAACATACTAAAATATTTTTAAAAATTTTTAAAAAAATTATTATTTCAACTATCAAATTTTAATAAAACATATTTTAGTTATGTATTAAATGATCCATTTAAAATTATTTATATTAACCTATAACCTGTATACAAATCAGAGATGTTCCATAAACTCATAAATTATATATTATATCTAAGACATGTACCAAGGAGGGAGAGAAAACGTCAAAACAAAAGTTAAAATTCCATTAAAAATTGCTGATATTTCACTCGATGATTTTCTTTAATCAGCGTGCTAAGTTCCTGAGTTTTAAAATGCAGGCCAAAGAAGATATCTCATTAATACCTGGAAAATGGGCAGTATCTAATCTTAATTGCCACAATAATTCCAATCTTTCTAATTTCAATGTACATGGTCCTCCTCTCACATCATAAGGGATGTGATCTATGACTCTGAAAACAAATTTATGATCTACTTGTTCATTTATGTGTCTGGCCAGGGCGTTTTCTAATTTATTTCTACTTATACTATATACATGTTCATAGATCCATTCCCTCAGCCTTCTGTCGGTTTTACCAACGTAGAAGGCCAGGCATTCCAAACACTTTGCCAGATATACTACTTGTTTACTTTGGCAGTCGAACTTATAACTAGTTGTAAATTTCCTGCCTCTAAGTTCAAAACTTGAATCCACATCTATATATTTACAGTAATTACACATTTGGCATTTAAACATGCCTTTCTTCACTGAAAATTGTTGTTTTTGCCCTTCTAAAATTTGTTTAAGGTTAGCGCCCCTCTTAAAAATAAAACCTGGTTGATTTTCCAGTTTGTCGCATAATAGTGTGTCTTGTATAATTATGCCCCAGTTTTTCTTTATAAGCATAATTATCTCCTTTGTGTTGGTACTGTATTGAAAAATAAAACTACAAGGGTTGTACTCCCTCGTCCTTGCTGGTATAGTATCCTGAGTAATGCTTACCCCTGTCAAGAGTGGAGGATAAATTCCTGTATCCCTTTTACTTTGTACTTCCTCGACTAAGTCTTGCAATAATGATGTAGGGTAACCCCTTTGTAAAAATAACTGGTACAAAAAAACCACATTCCCTCAGAAACACATCCAGCCTAGAGGTCATTCTGGCTGCTCTTACTAATTGGCCTTTGACTACTGATCTCTTTTGTTATAATGGATGATTACTTGTAAAATGAAGAAATGTGTTAGAGTATGTAGGCTTGCGAAAGATTTGTGATGTAAAACAATTATTAATTTCATATTTCTTAAGCTGTACGTCTAGGTAGGATATATTATCCTTAAAGAATGTCAAAATAAATCTCAAAAAAGCAGTGGTTGAGTTTAAGTATGCTATAAATCCTTGTGCATCCATTTCTTCTCCTTCAATCAAAATAAAAATATCATCCAAGAATCTTGTATAATATTTTATTCTTGCCTGCCACTGTGTACCTAATAGTAAACATTCTCTTTCCCAATGGGCCATGACCAGGTTGGCAAAACTAGCCCCACATGGTGAACCCATTGCTACTCCTACCTTTTGTTGGTAGTATTTGCTGTTGAAAGTAATAAAGTTGTAGGATAGGACTATATCCAAAAAATCTTCCAATAGCCTTAGTTCATCATGTAGGGCTGCCCTGTCCTTAAGTAAGGAAAGGGTACGATCCAAACCCTGGTCATGGGGGATGGAAGGGTAAAGGTCCCTAACATCTATAGTCGAAGGCCAATTAGTAAGAGCAGCCAGAATGACCTCTAGGCTGGATGTGTTTCTGAGGGAATGTGTTTTTTTTGTACCAGTTATTTTTACAAAGGGGTTACCCTACATCATTATTGCAAGACTTAGCAGAGGAAGTACAAAGTAAAAGGGATGCAGGAATTTATCCTCCACTCTTGACAGGGGTAAGCATTACTCAGGATACTATCCCAGCGAGGATGAGGGAGTACAACCCTTGTAGTTTTATTTTTCAATACAGTACCAACGCAAAGGAGATAATTATGATTATAAAGAAAAACTGGGGCATAATTATGCAAGACACACTATTATGCGACAAACTGGAAAATCAACCAAGTTTTATTTTTAAGAGGGGCGCTAACCTTAAACAAATTTTAGAAGGACAAAAACAACCATTTTCAGTGAAGAAATGCATGTTTAAATGCCAAATGTGGAATTACTGTAAATATATAGATGTGGGTTCAAGTTTTGAACTTAGAGGCAGGAAATTTACAACTAATTATAAGTTCGACTGCCAAAGTAAACAAGTAGTATATCTGGCAAAGTGTTTGGAATGCTCGGCCTTCTATGTTGGTAAAACCGACAGAAGACTGAGGGAACGGATCTACGAGCATGTATATAGTATAAGTAGAAATAAATTAGAAAACGCCCTGGCCAGACACATAAATGAACAAGTAGATCATAAATTTGTTTTCAGAGTCATAGATCACATCCCTTATGATGTGAGAGGAGGATCATGTACATTGAAATTAGAAAGATTGGAATTATTGTGGCAATTAAGGTTAGACGCTGCCCATTTTCTGGGTATTAATGAGATGTCTTCTTTGGCCTGCATTTTAAAACTCCGGAACTTAGCACGCTGATTAAAGAAAATCATCGAGTGAAATATCAGCGATTTTTAATGGAATTTTAACTTTTGTTTTAATGTTTTCTCTCCCTCCTTGGTACATGTCTTAGATATAATATATAATGTATGAGTTTATGGAACATCTATGATTTGTATACAGGTTATAGGTTAATATAAATAATTTTAAATGGATCATTTAATACATAACTAAAATATGTTTTATTAAAATTTGATAGTTGAAATAATTTTTTAAAAATTTTTAAAAATATTTTAGTATGTTTATATCATATTTTTGGGTATTGTGTCATATTTTTGTACTCCATTTGGGGACAAATACAGACATAAGGCATTATACAAACTTAGACAAGTTGTTGGTAATAAGACCCTTGAGGGTTAAGTGGTAAATCAATTAAGGAAGTTTAATTCAATAATTAAGTATCCAATGGGCTTGGATTGGTAAATCACTTTTTAAAAAAAAAATGGATTTAAACTTCATTGACAGTTTGATACTTTTATCTGAAGTTCTTTGTATTGTAAGGAGAATGAAAAGTGAGTGTACTGTTTTTATGCTTAATTAAACTACAACTACATTAAGATCGGGTATCTTGGATTTTTGTGTGCTGGTCTGCCTAGAATCAATGATTTTGTTGAACTGTGTTAGCTTGTTACTGCCTTTGGATTCTTTAACCTGTCATTTATCACCAGTTACCATTGCTGTTTGGTGCCAGGCATTGTGTAAATACAAAAATAAAAATTTATGATAGCCATTGTTGTAAGGTGTTACTCATAGTTTTGTCATTAGATGATTCTGACATGCTCAGTAGAATAAAGTGTTCACAAATAGGGAGCACGCAGGAATAAGATAGTGGAGCAATGATTAAGACATAAGGAGGATAACAGTGGATTACTATAATAACATATTTAGCTAACAGTTTCACACATAATATTAATATAAAAAAATTAAATAATGTTTGACATATTTCTGGATTCTAACCCTTGACACTATGTGAAATTAATTCTGTAGACCTTTGCAGAACACACACACAGGAACTTATACTTCACATAGTAAAACTTACATATTTGAAGCGACACTGACAAAAGACTGAAGCAGGGAAGAATGTAGGCATCAGGCTTTATTACAGTAATGACAACTGTAACACCCCATAAATTGTGCGGTACACCCTGCAGCCTAATAAACATATAATAGATTTGTATCTGGTAGTGCTATCACTTTCTATAGTACTGTGAGGCTAAGCACATTTGCTTGATGATAACTATAGTAATGTGGATAAAGGTAAAATCTTCCATTTTTACATAGGATGTGAAATGCCATTTACTAGCATTTAACTCTGCTGCTCAATATCAAGTGTCACACAAACACTGAGGACAAAAATTGAAAGATTGTTTTATTGATCATCTCTAGTCACATGTGATGTTTGTGATTCTATTTTTTTACCAGATTAAATGTTTGAAAATGGGAACCAGCAAAGGGTAGGACAAATGTGGAAGAATGGAGGAATGAGAAGGATAGATGTGAGAGAGCACCATAGCTATCCACTTTATCACAAAATGACTGTGAAATTGTTAAAGACAATTGAATTTTGATAGTCTCCATGTCAGGGGTGATTGAGAACAATTTAATAATGTTGTTTGGCCAGTTGAACCAAATCAAATTTGCCAGACACAAAGTGAAGTAGAGAGCTATGTATGTGGTGCAATTGTTTGTATAACAAATACCCATTTTATTTTATTTTATTTCAGAGAGAAGAATGTTGGGGTAGGTGGTTAGGAATAAGAGGGTTAGGCAGAGTAGGTTATACAACAGGTACAGACATACAGGACGTGGAAGACAGACAGGGACACTGATGGACACAAAACTTTGAGAGGAGCTGTTATTGAGAATAACTGTGGAAAATGGAGTTGCATCTGCATCTAGCATGACTACAGTGAGAATCTAGTTCTCACCTTTAGAACTCTCAACAATGTCTCCTGCCACAGACACTTGTGATAGTGCTGGATGGGGCATTGACTTGGCTATTTGGTGCAGGACTTTCTCAGTTCTGCTGAGTCAGGCACCAAGGTCCCTCTCCATAATATCCACCACCAGCCCTGTCAGCTCCTGATGGGTGAAAAAAATCACTGCTTACTCTAATACTACACATGGTGGGTAACTGCACCAGCCCCCAGGGCAGAGCTACCTGACACAGTTGGAGTAGGTAGTACAGTAGCTGTGGAGGCAATGTTGACAGGTTGGGGCCCAGATGTGCTGGGTGTCTGCTCTGGCTGCAGTGTTGCCCCTGAAGCTACCTATTGAGATGTGGCAGTCTGATCCTCAGTTGTCAGTCTCAGTCCCCATGCTGATTGTCATATGTGCTGTACCAGGAATTATACTGCAATAAATACATAATTAAAATAAATAAAAAAGAGAGAGCTAAGGGTAAGGGTAGAGAAAACATATTACATGACTTTAATGTTGCATCATTTTAAGATTTACTAATAATATGGTAACCTTTGGTACATCCATATATGAATGCAAAGTCATCAACTGTGACTATGGCATATATGATATATGCATTCCAGTTCAAGACATGTATTTGCAGTGCTGAAACATTTCATGTTACTTGATGGGAAAAAATATATTATATCCTATTCTGTATTAAATGCTAATTGCTGCTGCTTGGTAGTGAACTTGCACACAGCTAAGTTGATTGATACATTGCCTAATGCACTGACCAAGAGCTATTGGTGCTGGCATTTATGCATGATATATATATATATATATATATATATATATATATATATATATATATATATATATATATATATAGTGAGAGAGAGAGAGAGTGTGTCTCAAGCTCATTTGGACTGATATTGTGAAATGTTTAAATACATTTCTGATGTATTACAATTTCATTAATATTCATACCTGACCCATATATTCCTGATAAATCTCCCTATTCTAGTCTATATCTTCAGAAGCTGTACAGAACAAAAAAACAGAATAAAAGCATATTGAAATACTCCATGTCTTGTTAATTTATGGTATTGTACTGGCTGGTGATGGGTCACTCTACATCCACTACTCAGGAGTGTTAGCAGTTTCTAAATTCTCCCTCCCACTGACTCAGGAGGTCCTGCTTGCACCTTTTCATGTCACTATAATGGTGAAGACATAGCTCACCAGTGCATGAATTGCCATATGGACTGGCAACAGCCTCGGTGAAGTTGTTCTAAGCCTTAGCCTTATTCTGAGACCTGGTGTAGTTCTTCAGCAGAAGCCTACAGCTATATCTCTTTATGAAGAGTGAAACAAAAGATCTAGGACTCTTCTTGATATTATTTGTGGGCTTTAAATGGAGCACCACCCTCACCATTACTTGCCATTTCTTCTGAAGGATGTTTGAAAATGTTACAGGGAATTGGCACTCAACTGCAGATTAAAGTGTACTAAACTGTGCATAATGGTGAACATCCTTGCCAACTGCATTTGCACAACAGAAAGCAATCAACAGACCGGGCAGAGAATTTGGATATGATTGCTTCAAAATAAACTGCAGATGTCAAATATGGCAGTGAGATTTGGCAATGAATAATGCTCAGTGTATTTACACATGTTCCTCTTTGAATTCATCAGATGTTTTTTGCTGATATCTAACATTTGAATTGATATATTGTTACCTCTGGCCATGCCCTCTGGTATGTTGGACTGTACTCATACAGATACTCTTGTGACAGATATGACATGGCATTTTCTATAAATGTTGGTAATAACCAGTATTGTTAACAGATACAGTTATATAAATTGGTACATAATATGTTAGTCGGACATACATTTTACAAACTGTGACTGATAGCACATGGGAATTGAAGTCATGACAAAAAGAAGGCTGAATGCCTATATTTTGTTTATTATTTGTTAATACGACAGACTAACTAACATTTTCAGGTTGTAAGTTGAGGTATAAGAATTCCAACATGAGTGGAGCTCTAATTCTGACAAGCCTATATGTATTGGACTTTGAGTTGCTATGTTGTTGGACTTATATATACAGGCTCTCATTTATTGCTGTAAAACAATTTCATTTGCATTGATGTGAGTGAGCTCAATAAAACAGATTGAGGCAGGGAGAATACTTACTTTACATGACATATTGTCCCACACACTTAATGTTGTGATGTGTTATACTTTATCCCAATATATACATCTGCAAGTATAATTATGATCATTGTAATGCATAGCACATTTCACACTGGGTATAGTTTACTTATTAAGCATAAATTACACAGAGTTGTGTTGGAAGTTTCAAGTTTGCAACTTGATGGTTGTACTTCATGTTCAATTACTAATAAAAATGATAGCGTTGATACTTTATTCTGACCCCTTAGTAAAACAGTTTGTAATAGAGATTGGAACCCTATATTACTTCTGCTGGTACTCAGAATGAACTGCATTAACATGTTGAACCACATTGAAAGTTACAGAACAGGTGTTTTTTTTGCAGTCAGCAGAGTCCAGAGTTATGACCTAAGATCACTGGTGCAAGTCTTATTTGTGCTACTGACAGCTAAGGCTTTTCATATCCCAAATGAAATTTTGAGATTTTGCCTTAAGAAGTGAATTTTCATTCACTGCTAGTCACCACCTACAGTCAACACAGCATAATGCAAAGCATCGCGCAACGGCCGAAGCTAAAAATAAAAATAAAAAAATATTTCAACAAAATAAACAAAAATAGAAAATCATTAAGCAATCTGCTGATTTATACATGTGACTACCTTCTTAAATATCTGAATTTGAGCACTTATGACACTGCAATAAATCACTCACTATCTTAACAGTGCTTGCCACATGCAACGTGGATGTGACACATCATCATACCTTCATGTCATGAGATTAGTTGACCGGGGGGGGGGGCACACAGGAACTTACATATAGTCATGCTGTATACAGCACATACAAGTAAAATGTACACTTGTTTTAAGGAAATGTTTTACTTTTATGAACAGTTGTTCTGAAGTATTTACAGTGTTTTGTTATTAAGAATCCATATTTCACAATTCATTCCTTTGCTGACTTTACTTCCTCACATTTTAGTCCATGCATATTTGTTGCATCATACACATAAAACATGCTTCTTATATAATCAGTATTCAGAAGGCTGTAAGAGACACATATCAAATTTGTCATTTATCATCCATTATACATACTTCTGTTGTTTCAATTCAGACATTGAAAATTGCAGTTGTACTTCAGATTCCAAGATTCAGCCATTACCGTAACTGCAAATACTAACTTCAAATTACCCAGATCTGGAATCAAACCTTAACATTTGCTGGTGCTGTTGCTCATATCTTATTACATTAAGTCAGTGAGACTCAAAGAAAGTTACATAACAGCTGTCGTTTGCCAGTCAGTATTGTGCAGAGAGCTGAAGAGCAATGATGCCAGTCTTATTTGCACTACTGATGGCATTCTAAATTAAGTTTTTGGGTTTTTGCCTTAAGGATGAAACTGTAATTCACTGCTAGTGCCTGCTGACAGGCACTGAAGTGCAATGCTAGATGTAATATAAAGGACAAAGCCAACATACATAAATAAATAAGTAAAAATAAAAATGTGTCTGTGTCTTTGCTCAACTCTCTGGTCTTATACAGATATTACTCCCCCCCCCAAAAAAAAACTGAACTGTGAAACCATGGCATTAACATAAAATACTGACGAGCTTAACAATGTTTGCCACATCAATGTAGACATTATGAAATAGAGAATGTAGAGCACATACACTCAGCTTTGTAATTCTAAAATTTTACATTTAGGGAGCACTATACCCACATTCTCATACTTGTCCTTTGTTCTTTCAAATAGAAGTCTGGCTGAATGGGATATTTGCACAAGTTATGCTTCCGAAGCATGTTATAGTACAGACAAATGTAAGTAATTTAAGAGTGCGGTCTTCTCTTTCATTTGTGAGCATTAGTCACTTTTGATGCATTTGTAATATGATTACATTATAATTTGCATTTATTTTGAAGTTTTCTGTTTGTAACTTTAAGATGTATGTACTTGATATGAGTTACAGAAACTTTTTACTTTTTACTTGAAGGCCCGGATACCTCTTAAGCATATTTTTCTAAAGATGGTTTAAAGGTTATCTCCTAACTCAGTCAATAATCACAAACTTTGCTGTAAGCCTATTGTCTCTGACACACCCTCTGTAAGTGTACGTCAAAGTAGCAGGAGTGTTAAGCACTAGTAGAGCAACACTGCTAATGAATCATACTTGCAAACCATTAGCTAGCCATAATTCTGAATACTCACTCTTGTATTGCTAGAACACTTGCATGGCATCATGTAGGTCTTCACACTATGTTCAGCCGCCCAACACTTTAAGCAGATTAAGTGATTCAAGAATGATAAAGAGCTGACACCTGATTTACATATTCAGTGAGTCAAGGAGGGGTTAATCTATAATATAGAAGAACAGCCTGGGCTAAGGAACTTGTATCATAGTAGGGAAGACTGCTTGAAGTCACCATCTGCTTCAAAACTTCAGATACTGCTTGACTGAGTTAAAGTGCAGCAATTTCATTTTTTTGTAGAACATTACTATAACTCCTGTCAAGGTATGTTATGTTCCTTGCAACTACTATTAAAAGTTATGAGTTTAGTATGTTTTTCTAGAAAAGTGAAACTGAAGCCTACACTTTGCCCATTTGTGTTGGTGTAGAAGGTATGCTCCTTAATATTGCAATGATCCTCAACTTATATTACATGGGTTTATAGATACATTTCTCTTAGAGTGTGAACACATAACTTAGGAGAAGTAGCAATGTTAAAGTGATACTTCAGAAAATGTTCTGTGGTAAGGTTGTTCCACATGTCTGAAATAAACACCTTGTATCCCATTAGACGGGTTATACTCTTGCCATTTTTAGTTGCTGGGTCAGGGGGAATGGTTTATTTGTAGTGGGTCTTTGATTTTTATTACATAACTGAGAGCTACCCACTATCTGTAATTTTCTTTTTGTAAGGAATATTTAACAGTTGTTATTGTGTTCTGTTGACATAGGATAGTTAACACACATCTGAATATAGAGTGATATTTTATTTTAAAAGTATTATTTTATACACTTGCTTCATTGCTAATGCTGTTATATATTCCAGACATTAATAAAGTTCATTCCTCTTACTAAGTTCTGTTATTGTCAGGTGGAGGGGTTACAGTTATGTGTTACATGTGTGTATTCATATAGATCGTTTATTTACAAATTTTTGATGATGATGCCTGCAAAATGTATATTTGTTTTCTGCTCAGTGTAGGTCATCTTGTACGCTTACAGCCCAGGTTGATTTGTCTGAGAGTTACTAAAACTCCAGGCCATGAAAACCTGTATTTTATTATGCTGAGAATGATGTTATAGTCCAGGCCCTCTGTCAACATGACTTACACATCTTAGTGAAAACCGTAACTGACAGACCCTTCTGAGATCATGTCTGGTGGCAGCTGGTTGATGATACGAGTGCTGCAGCTGGCCATGATTACCAAGCAATCAGGCATCAGGCCAGTGGCATGATAACCAAGGCAAAAAAGAGTGCCAGTAATGTTGCACATGGATAGAGAGCTACAGGGGGTGGTCCTGTTACCAAATCATCACTCACTGAGATGGAGGAGTTCCTGCAACTATAAGGGTTCCAATAAGCTCAAAGGAGTTGCCCAGTGCCACGTTGTACATAATTGCAGAGGTGGAGGACAACCAAAGGGTGTCTACTACCAATACTCCAGGTATACCATTCAGATATGTACATATTTTTATAAAATTGATTTTTTTACAATTATAAATAACTGTCTTTCATGAGTAATCTTCTGATGAATGGTTCTCATTCCTCTATCCAACTCCACTTTGTTTGTCAAGGCACATTTGGTATTGAGGATCCACAACCACATACAAATGGTATGGACATAACTTTCTATGCGTTTTCATTTATATATTGATCTTTACTTAGGATTACATACCATATGTCTGATCATTTTTCTTGTATTTCTCTTTTTGTTGTGATTTATTGCTACAGTCACAGATGACTGTACCACAGGCAATGTGGAGCACCTACGGTCCGATGTCTGAGTCTTTGATGGCAGTGATGATGAGACACAGTCTGGGGGTGCAAAAGGTATGTCTTACACTGAAGTTGTGGCTCCCACATCCCTTTCAAAGAATCTGGACACTAAGCATACTGATGTCATGGAGCGCTCTAAGATAGGACGGGTTGAGGTTGACACTGCTGATCAGGGAAGTATGGTTACCACAGTTGCAGAGCCTGCATATCTCCCACTAGTCATCATGAGGGCAAAATACCACATAAGGGTGCTGGTAGAGGTGTTCAGAGGAGAAATACTTTCTGCCCTCCCAGTGATGTTGGAGTGTCAGTAGGTGGCAGCTAATGTATATGTACTGCCGCCGTGTAAGCAGAGACAAGTTACACCAGGACATCTGAAGAGACTGAGTACTGCATGTTATGCATTATGATGTGCAAGACAACCTCAATGTGTGTGTAAGTCCTTGAACTGATGAATGATACACTGATCATGGAGTGTCTGTTATTAAATGTCTGCTGGGGGAGGGTCAGCATCCACATGGCTGTCAGATGTTAGCTGACATGGCCATGCCAGACCACTCTCTTATCGTGGTACTACTTCTGCTGATCCATCAGTGATTAAGGTTTTCACATTCAGACATGGTAAACCACTTGGTCATGTTCATAGAAATAGTCATGAAGAGAGCTCATCCAGCAGCCATTTTTCACATTCAGGTAGCACTTCAAAGTTAAGCTAAAGTCATGAAACTAGCAGTGCAAATTCTGACAGAGGTAGTTCACATGGTCGGGGGCAGATGCAGTGAATTTAATCCTGAACCATGCATGGCTCACACCTGTCCAGGTTGCCAGGGTAGAATGCTTGCAAAACTGCTTTGAATGTGTTCCTGCAGACCCACACACACAGTGCACCTCATCTTGTCCATGCTATCTCACTAACAAATAAGTACAGAAATCTTTATTATATAATGACTGGCCATTAATATTCAAAAAGTAACACCCTGATTGGTAAGCCCAACCAGCGTTGCCATTGTAAATCCGAGCATATACCAATGAAAAAAGGTCCAATCACCCAGACTTTTTTCCATTAATATATGCCATACAAATTTCATTTTCTTACCCTTAAAAAACAATAAATAAATAAACTTGCAAAACCGGACACTTGAAACCAGTGAGAGAGATGGGACAGACAAAAATAAAAGAATAATCAGATACGGTTTACCGTCAAATAGTTGAAGTGCAGTTGTGCAAATGACATTCTTTGAAAGGATTTTTCAAGGTGTCGTAATGTCGAATACACCTTTAGCGAATCTATAATGCTGAAATCCTATTCCTGTTTTACGTCTCAGATGGCAAATGGGTTTTCACATACAACTCCCAGAAATAGCGAATGTCGAACACAAATTTTACCATGTTCAACATTAGGGAGGAAAATTATTTCAGCTTTCAACATTTCAGTTCAGTATTATGGACAATCGTACAACTGCACTTCAACTACTTGATGGTAAACCTCAGATACATTATGAAAAACTAGAGAAACATACCTGATTATCCTTTTATTATCTATGACCCATCTCTTCCGTACCTTCAAAGTGTCCCTGCATCTTAACAAAAAAAAAAGCAACAGAGATCTTCCTTTCTCCATTGCTTCCTATATACAGCACCCATCACACAACACTGATGTACTGTATAAGCTTGGGAATGAAAGTCCCATACGAGTGTGCAGTACATCAAAAAAAAAAAAAAACAGCAGGATATCCTCGGAAAGTGGAAGAACACCACAGAGCCATCATACAATGACATTATTTAAAAAAAAGTAAGCAATTTTTTTCTTAAATAATTCCATTGTATAATAGCAATAACCAACTCCGTGGTGTGGTATATTGAAGATTTACCCACAGTTGTCTTTTTTAATCACTTGGGCTTTGCCCTTGTGATTCAACCACACTAACTATGGGTAAATCTTCTATATGCCACACCCACATCATCGGTTATTGCTATAATATTTGACTTTTTATATCTGCTGCTGGCCCTGATAATACTTACTTGCTGCTAACTTGATTTCACACCAGCACACACACACACACACACACACACACACACACACACACACACACACACACACACACACACACACACACACACACTGACTGTGCCCTGACATTTGCACATTTCTTTGTGACTTAGGGTTATCTGTGAGTGATGCAGAGAGTGGATAGCTAATGCTTGATTAGCCAAGTGCCTGCTTTCACCAAAAGTATTGTAGTGAATTGCATTTTTCTGTCTGCTCAAGCTCACCAGCATATTATTTAGGTTGTGCTCAAAACTGTAGATGTAGTAGTGTCAGAAGTACTGCACTCTGATTAATGATGATTTTCTGCTTGCTCAGTACCTTGTGCAGATGATGCTGAATTTGCCCTGGTCACTGTTGGGGTATCAGACTTGGGCAACTTTTATGTGTGATGCACAGTAGTGTGAAGGCCAAACATATGCAAATACATATTTGTCTTACTCTGTTGGATGGGTATTTCTAATTTGTGGTTGCATAGTTATAATATATTTTCTATTATTAGGGTTGCATACATATGCGTGATCATGTACCTTTGTGGATGATGGAGAAATTTAATTTAATGTCATGGGGGTTGGTTTGACATGGGTCTGGTTTGGCTTGACACACAGGCTGTATATATATGTCTGTGAAAAGCCATTGTTATAGACCTTTAAATTAGATTCATGTTTTTTATATTTTATATTGTATATATATCAATGAGTTACTGTTGACATTACTGTAGAGATGAGCAAGGTTTTATTTGAGTGCTAAGTGTGACACCATTGAATAACAGTGTTATAATCTCAAGATACAGTAATCAGGCATCTCTTTGTTACAGGTTCATCACTTACCTTGGTTAATGCTACTGATGTAAGTTGTCTTTTCTGGGTTTGAGTCTGTCTGATGCTAAAGAACACATCCAATACATTGGCAAGTAAAGAATGATAATTTTGCATACACCACTATTACTGTTTGTATTTGTTTTGTGAATGTGCTTTGTGTCTTACGTTTCCACTTAGGCAATGAGTGTGTATACTATTCTCTTAGCCAGGGCCATAGCATATTGTGCATGTTTCCATCTACCGGGATCACCCCTAGCTGTTAGCTCTTCATCTGCCTGTGGGGCTGAAAACTGCAGTAATTTGACTTGTTCTCTCTGTTGTGACTGCTTCCTGATAATAATATCATGTAGCATGGCACAGCTTGTTAGTATTTTGGCAAAGGTGGCTGGGTCATACTGCAGGCCATCTCCAGATGTAGCAGAAATGCCCCACCCCCACCAAAAACATTATTTTATTGTTGCATGTTTCGAGGTTATGTCTCAGAGCATATACAATGATGTGCTGACATTTTTTTGTGTTGACAGTAATGATGTTGACAATTTGGTGTTTAGATTATTTAAAGTATACTCAATAGCTAGCTAGATAGATAGACAGATAGATAGACATAGCCACAAGATATTTGCAGGGACACAGAGAGCAAGAGCATGAGATACATATGTGTATGACTGTCAAAACATAATGTTTTGAGTTCATATTTTCAACACAAACACAAATTTTAAATCTACCACAATTATAGCTCTTCTAAAGGTTCCACAATCCCGCCTACCCTCTTTAATTACTGTAGAACAAGTTCTCTCAGCCCTCTCAAAAACTAAAAATATTTCATCCATGGGACCTGATAACATACCAGGCTGCCTGATTATCAGCACCAAATATGGCCAATCTGAACCCCCTACTTAACATCTTTAATGTAAGCCTTTTCATGAGTTACATTCCTGAAGCCTGTAAAATAGCCAGTGTGAGGCCATTACTCAAGCATGGCTCAGCCATGGACCCTGGTAACTATAGAAACATTAGTCTCACCAGCGTAATCTGTAAAGCTATGGAGTGCATTAACTCAGATCTCATTAATCTGGACTTTGAAAATCTCTTATTCCTGGATCTTCATCAAATCTTTGGATCTGCCTCTTTATTTACTTATTTATTTATTCATTCATTTAGGTAACTGGAGTAGATTACTGATCCAAATGAACCTATTTCAGTCTCAGCCTCATTAATTTATTTGAAAAAGTAATCAAAGCAGTGGATAATGGCTATGCAGTACATGCATCGTATTTAGAATTGGCCAAGGCCTTTGACATTATTCCCCATGCATGCATGCAGTATTGATAGACATATAAATCTGAATATAAATCCTTATATTGTATGGAGCACACCTAGCTGGTAATCTGACAGAACCTATGTGGTTAGAGTTACAGATGTCACTTCTGAAAAAAAAAAGTCAGCAGTATAGCACAAGGCTCAGTTATGGGACCTCTTCTATCTGGCATGAATTTCTCAGACCTTCAGGTCAGCAGTCCTGACTTATGCCTAAATAAGTTTGCAAATGTCTGTAAATTGGATGTTGTTATTTAATCTTCAGCTGACTCAAAATTGCTCCAGCATGGGTTGGTGCAATGATAATGGTCTCAAATTAAATGTGTAAAATTTAGCACAGTTCATTTAGGTAAACAAAACTGTTTCACTTATCATACAAGTGATGCATCACTCCAATTAGATGCTATTCTTAGGGATCTAGGCACATTTGTTGATGATTCCTTATCATTTGACCATAATGTCTCCACAATAGTTTGGAAGGCATTTTATCTAGCTCATCTCATTTCCAAAGGCATCTCCACTAGATCCAAAGAAGTCTTAATTCCCCTTTACTCATATCTTATCAGACCTGTTATTGAATATAATACACCTTTTGGCATGTATTCATCTAAACATGTCACACAACTTGAGAGATCTCAGAGATTCACAACTACAAAGCTCAAAAACTCTTAGGTATCAGGAGAGACTGGTAGCCATTTCTCTGTACTCAGTCTCTTACAGACTCCTCCATGGAGACCTGTGTCTAGCATTTTGAGCCATGAAAGATGAAACTATTTGACCATCTATTCCTTTACAGAACTAATGCTACCTAAAATACTTGGTTAAAGGAACTAACCCTTCATCAGCAGATAAAAAAGACACATTGGAATGATAGGATCGTATCTTAGTCTGTTCTTAAGCTCTGGAACAAACTTCCTTTACATGACAAGTGGAGAAGTACTCATGCCACCTTCAAGGTAAATCTAGATAACTGGATGGGCAGCCTCACATTCGCCCTTGGTCTATCTTATCATACCCCCATTGAGGTTAGATGGAACTTCTGAATAGAATATTTTGGCAAGGCTTGTTATTGCCTGCAGTCTGGCTACCTAATACTTACCGATAAGCCTATCCACAGACTACTACCACCACCTCCTAAACTGTGGCACATTTGGGCGACATGGATCAATAATGTCAAATTCTTTCAAGTCAATGCAGTTCAATTAAATGATAGTAAGCACACATATATATATATATATATATATATATATATATATATATATATATATATCTACAAACATAAACTTCCAGCGCTCTACATCCAAGTAGCCTTTATAAGGCAAAAATATCAAACCACTTTTTTGATAGACTTAAACTCACTTTATTTTCTTAAAATATAATGTCCGTTCAACCACAATGCTGAAAATAAACAACTTAGCCCCACAAACTGCTTGCAAACTGGTTTTACCAAACAGTATCTTCAGTGCTTAATGCATTACAGGAATTTATGCAGCCATACTGTTTAAAAATACAGCCCTTAAAGTGACAGCTTCTATATAAATTATCAGTGTCAAGCAAATCGCTATAAATTCAAGCAAACTAAAACACAAATTCGTATATATTACATTAATACATCAGAACATTTTTTAACAATTATTATTCAACCCTGGTTTATACAAAGCCCCCATATTCACAATCCACATTCTTTCCTTAGAGTCCAAGATCTCATGTTTTCTTATCATAGAACGCCCCCACCCCTCACCTTATCAATGCCCACAAAAATAAACTATGCCCCATCATTTTCTAAATGATGTTTATAAAGTGCACGTCTGAGTCTTCTACAATTAATATCACTAATATGTAGTGATATTCTATGTTTCAGTGATCTTGATGTTTAACCAAGATAGACTACACCACATTGGCACACAGCCATATATATTATCCAATCTGTGCTACAAGTAATCAAGGACCTTATTTCAAAAACTTTCATTCTATTAACAGAAGTAAAAGATTTGGTTCCAGACACTACCTTACAATACGTACAATTACCACAAAAAGTATTCCCCTTAGACAATTCACCTTTAACATCTCTCATTAAAAATGTATTTCTCTTAAAGCTAGACAAGTATTCTCCAATATTTTTCTCTCTTTTATATCCAAAATGACAATGTTCATCCAGACTTTGTTAAAAAAAAAGGATCTGACTAACATATACCAATATTTATTAATAACCTCTTTTATTTTAAAAGTGTTTGTACCAAAGATCATAATAAATCTAGGTACATCAATGGTAGTCATTTCTCCCCCATGATGTTCTCCTGATTCAAATAAAACTTTCCTATCATGTCCAGAAACCAAAGAATGTGCTTGCTAACTAAATCAATCTTATACCCCCTCCTTAAAAATCTAGATTCCATTTTGCATGCCTCTTCCTCAAATACTTCATTAGAACTAAATAATCACATGAGTCTCAAAAATTGAGCCACCATTGGATCACCTTTATTCTTTTTCTTACAGTGTTCTGGTGGGTTATTTAGGTTCATAGGTTCATAGGTAGATACTAGGCTATTGGCCCTAGGGTCTATACAAGCCTAGCCAAAAAGGTACCCTGGCTTTCGCCACCCAAGAATATTATTTTCCTGTGCCCCTGTCAAGCAGAACCACAGAAGTGATCCCCAGGGTGAATTTCCTATTACCTATCCAATCATCAAGATTTTTCTTGAAGGGTGTTAATGAGGAGCTCTGTTTGACATAGATAGGTAGTCTGTTCCAGAGTATGGGAAGTCTCTGGGACAGGAATCTATCCCTCTAGCATGTTCTGTTTATTGTGGTGACAAGGTTCAGGTCCCTAGAGCGTGTAGCTCGGAGGGATTGGGATTTCTTTAAGTGGAGCATGTCCAACAGCTTTGGGTTTGACATAGCTTTGTATGTTAGGCAGAGATCACCTCAGAGTAAGCAATATGCGACGGAGTAAAGCTGGAGTTTTTTGAGATGGTCTGCGTAAGGCATCTGTTTGAGGCCAGTAATCCTCTTTGTGAGGTATTTTTGCGGCCTTTCCAGTTGTTGTAGATGTCTTGTGAGGTACATACCAAAAGGGGCATTGTACTCTATAATGGGTCTAATGAGTGATGAGTAGAGGGGAACAATGACCTCTTTTTTTCTGGATGAGAAACCTTTTGCGATGAGGTGTGCCACGTAGAAGGATTTCCTGACCACTGTGGTGATGTGGTTATCAAAGGAGAGACTACAGTCCACCTGTGTCCCAAGGTCTCTTATCACACTTTCAGTGTTAAGTAGACTACTGCCCATGTGGTAGTTTATGGGTATAGAATTTTTACCAAAGGGGATGACAATGCACTTTTTGGCATTGAGCTTGAGACCATGTCTTTGACACCAGGCATCTGTCTCAGTGAGGCCCTTTTGTAGGATGTCCACATCGTTAGGAGTTTTGATTATGGCTCCTAGTTTGCAGTCATCTGCGAATTTAGTTAGCCAAAGACCTTCTGTGTTAGCCTGTACTTCAGAGAAGTAGATACCAAACAGGAGAGGACCCAGGACTGAACCCTGTGGTACTCCACTTGTCACTGGTCTGAAGTCTGATTTGGAGTCTGCTACTTTCACGGTGTGGGTCCTGTCAGTAAGCCATTTGGCAACCCATCTTGTGACATAGGGATTTATACCTAGTTTAGTGAGTTCATCTATAATTCCAGAGTGGGGGATGGTGTTGAATGCCTTGGCGAGATCTAGATAGGCTGTGTGAACCACCTTACCCTCATCTATGGCTTTGGTGACTACTTCAAAGAAGTCTATCAGGTTTAGGAGACATGATCTGCCTTTTACAAACCCGAACTGTGTGGGGTCCAGAGTTTGGAGATCTCCAATGTCTTTGTTTATGAGTTCCATGATGATACGTTCCATGGCCTTGCAGACGAGGCTCGTCAGGCTAATGGGGCAGTAGTTCCCAGGGTCTGTTGTGGCCCCCCCCCCTTTGTGGAGTGGGATAACTGTCACGGTGCTCCATTCAATGGGCACAAAGCCTGAGGTGAGGCTATGATTGAACATGGTACTTAGGTTGGGTGCCAGTTCATTCTGTAGTTCATGTAGAAGGCAGCCTGGGATGTTGTCAGGTCCCATGGATGCTGTGATCTTGGCTTTGGAGAGTGAGGTTTTTACCTGTGCAGCCGTGATTACAGGAACTTTGCATTCTTCCGGTATAAAGATGGGCCCTTTAGGGGGTGAGCGGGGAGTAAAGTTAGCACTGAACCTATCTGCCAGGATGTTGGCAATATCAATTGGTTCTGTATATTTAGTGTCATTGTGCTATAACTCAGAGCAGATCTGAGTATTGCCATTGAGATTTTTGACATAGCTACAGAATGCTTTGTGATTGTCTTTAGAATCAGTGGCAATTTTGTTTTCATAACTAGCTTTAGAGGATTTTATGAGGGATCTCAGCTTCTTACTGAGGCTGACCAGGGAGTTCCTCCAATCGTGGGATTTTACTCTGTTTTGCAACAGTTTCTTTCTTCTGTTGTAGAGATTGTTTATGGCAGAAGACCACCAGATTGGCTTCCTTTTTTTGGAGGATAGCATCTTGGTTCTGTTAGGGATAGCACGATCCATGCACTAGTGTAAGTGCTTATAAAGTGCATTTGTGTAGGATTCATCAGTCATACTTCTATTGTCCATCTGCATGGGTGTCGTGAAGTTTGCCACTTTTGTCTTAAGAAGCGTGAAGTTGGCTTTGGAGATATTTTTTACTGTTGTTTTCCTAATGTGGGTGGGAGTGGGATGTGGATGCCTAGGGTGATTAGCTTGTGGTCAGATCTGACCAACGAGGAGCTGAACTCTGGTGTGGAACACTGTTCACCCATGTTGGTGATGACCAGGTCTAGCATATTGCTGCCCCTGGTGGGGGTGTGGATAAGTTGATCCAAGGCATTGGAATTGATGATTTCCAGAAAACATTGAGCAAAAGAGTTGGTACATGAGTAGTTTTCAAAAAACAGAAGCCAGCAACTGTGAGCTGTATGAACTAATTTAATTAGTAAAAAATAAAAAAACCACAAAGATAACAGACCTGTTTTGACTATGGTGTTAACCTAGCCTTCATCAGTGCAAATACTCAAAACATCGTGAGGTTCTTTTTATACATTGACATAATTAGTAACAAAGTTTCATTGGTGAGCTCCTGAATATTCATTAGTATACAAAATCATAAATATTCATTAAGACCAGGCTGGAAAAGTCCACCTAATTTCACAATCCATTTCTTTTCTTTTATATTTAATTTGCTGTGCCAACCAAATTTATTAGATCTGTTGCCTATTTTATCAATGATGGTAAAATGAAATTTTGCTGTGGTATGTTTAAGAGTGTGTTTATACAGGGCATTACTCATTCTATTACATTTAACATCACTAAGGTGTTCAGAAATATGTAACTTGAGAGGTCTAGATGTTTGTCCTATATAAAATGCATGACAACTGCAAGAGGCCATATAAATAATCCAATCCGTGCTACAATTTGCAAAGACCTTAATGTCATATATAGTACTACAGTTACTACTGGAGAATTGTTTGGTTTTTTAGCACATGTTTACAATGGCTGCAATGACCACATGTCCTGCTTGGTAGCATCATGGTGATGTTTATAGTGACTGAAATGAGATCCAAGATTTTTCCCCCTTCTAAATGAAAACATGCAGGTCTCGGATAAATGTTGTGACAAGACATTGTCAGCTAGGAGGATGTTCCAATGTTGTCTGATGGCATCAATGACTCTATTTGTATTTCTGCCGTATGTAGTAATAAATTGTAGGGTTGTTGTTTGTGTTCTGTGATTTATGTTTATACTTAAGGAGGTCTTCCCTGTCCAAATTTGCAGCATAATTGCTTGCTGTATGTACATAACCCATACTGTACGCCTTTCTTGAAAACAATTCAACAAATCTTTGCGAAAAACCTGAAAGGTATTTTCTTCTGAGCAAATATGTCTCATCCTAATAAATTGAGACTTGGGGATGTTTTTAGTGATATGTGCTGGATGAAAGCTGGATGCGTGGAGTAAGGTGTTATATTTTGGATATTTTCTGAATACTTCTGAACGGAAGGTGTTGTCATTATTCCTTGTAACCAGCACATCCAAATATGTGATCTTGTGTTGGTCATAATTGATGGTAAATTGTAAACCCCATTTATTGTCATTAAGATACTCAACAAATTCCATCAAGTATTCCACATCAGACCTCCACATCATCCAGCAGTCATCCAGATATCTACGCCAAATATCAGTTTCCATTAAATAAATGTTGTGTGTAACATCATAAATGATTTGTTCTTCTATGTATGCCACATATAGATCTGCATATATGGGGGCAAATGATGCGCCCATTGCAGTACCCTGTATTTGGAGATAACATTGTTTTCCATAGAAGGAAACATTTTTGGTGAGAACATGTTCAGTTAGGCATATAAGAAAAGTGTTAAAGCTAGGTTTATATAGCTCTGATTTGTATAGCCAATATTCTACTGCATCTAGCCCTGCCCAATGTGGTATGTTGGTGTATAATGCACTAACATCCAAGGTGCATAACAACCAATCGTCTTCAATTTGCATATCATTTATGATACCTAAAAATTCTGTGGTATCCTGAATTCTAGATCTTACCCATCTCAATAATGGTTTGAGGTGTTTAGTTTGAAATTCAGATAATGGTTCAGTTAGGGAGCCATTACCTGCCACAACCGGTCGGCCTGGGGGATGCAAATGATCTTTGTGAATTTTAGGCTGAAAATAGATGTATTGACTGTTGGGATCAGATATAGTAAGATGATTTTTGGTGCTTTGTGTAATGATGCCATTTTCTACTGCTGAATCCAAAAATGTATCTATTTGATGTTTAAACATAGATGTTGGATCAAGAGGCATTTTGGTATAATATCTGGCATCTTCCAGCTGTCTCTGAGCCTCAGCATCATATTGGGTCCAATTCATGACTACCACAGCACCACCTTTGTCTGCAGAGATGATAACCAAATTGTTGTTATTGGTAAGCTCCTGTAAGGTTAACATATCTGTCTCTGAGCGATTGTTAAATTTAGGGTGAGTCATACCCAAAGTGAAGTGTAGATCTCTGAGAACACTATTTTGGAAAAGACTCACACAAGGATGCATGGGTGGGACAAAGGTGGATTTGTTGTATTTGAAATTATCAACAGTAACATCATCATATTTTTTGTCATGAAAATACAGTTTTAAGTTAAGCAATCTGCAAAATGTTGTCACATCTTGTGCAAATGTCTCTTCAGGAACAAAAAAACCCGGTGTAAAAGAAAGACCTTTATTTAGCAAAGCAGTTTGTGAGTCAGATAATGTTGCATCAGAAATATTTAGTACATTTGTTCTAGCACACATGTTTATTTGTTTGTTAACAGTTCCATTAAGCCCTCTAAACTTCTTATTTTTTCGATGTTTCCTGCCTCCCCTCTTGTAAGGCCTAAAGGGGCCACGCAGTTGTTACATTTGGGGATGGGGCAATCTGAGGTTTGCTGTGTGTCCAAATCCATACCAGAAGAGGAATCACCCCCCGATGAATCAGTATGTGTATTGCATTTTCTAAGGATGGATTTGGGACGTTTGCATTTGGGGGTGGTATTAGTTTTATGATAACCATCTTCAAACCTAACATGTCTAGTATGTTGAAAGGGATGACCTTTGTCATAATCTGTTTGGTCCCTTTGAAATTTTTTGAGTTTCCTATCCTTGAGTTGTTGTTCAAAGGTGAGTAAGTCTGAGCTAAGTTTAGACAATTGGGTGGAAAAAAATGATTGGTCCTTATATTGATTACTGTCATCACATAATTTGCTAACATTAAGAATTTCCCTGTCAATAATATGTTCATAATATCTGGATAATGTTTCCACAAATTTCATGGAGCAGTTTTATTGTATTGTTGACCATTCACTAGTTAGTTGTTCATCTAATTCAGTTACTAATGGCTGAATTTTAACTCTAAGCCCTCTGGGAGTTATCCCTTTAGCCATGTACGCTTTGAATAATTTAAGATGCCATACATTGGACCTTAATGTTCTCATATTTCTATTCAGTTGTTGAAACAACTTTTCATAGTGGGTTTTGGGATCGTCTATGGTTTTAAAACTATTGTCATTAGGTCATTCTCCTGTCCCAAAAATGCCCAAGTCTTCAACTTTATGACTAATTATGTCAAACTTTGTGACTAATTATGTCAATGTATAAAAAGAACTTCAAGATGTTTTGAGTATTTACACTGATGAAGGCTAGGTTCACACCATAGCCGAAACCTGTCTGTTATCTTTGTAGTTTTTTTATTTTTTACTAATTAAATTAGTTCATACAGCTCACAGTTGCTGGCTTCTGTTTTTTGTTGACTGTGTTTTTGAGCCATGCAATCACTTCCGTGCAGGGGAATTCCTTTTGAGTGCACATGAGTAGTTTTCCCAGTTAATGGTAGGGTAGTTGAAATCACCCATTATTAGAGTGTTGAGTTGTACCTTAATATTTTCCAGTGTATCAAGAAAAGAGGAGTGGGAATCCTGGGGCATGGTGGTGGGGGGGGGGGTCTGTAGCAAGCTACAATCTGGATTGCGGTTCTGCCCAGAGTTAGTTGAACTTGGATAATCTCGGATGTATTATGCTGGGCAACTAGCTTGGAGGTGTGGATATCCTTAATGAATATGGACACGCCTCCACTTTTAGTGTTTTGGTCCGGGTTTGGTGGCCGAAAGGTGTGGTATGAATTATAGTGTGGTAATGCAGGGGTGCTCTCTGGAGCTTTGAACCAGGTCTCTGTCACTGCACAGATGTCAATGTTCTCCATTTTAAGGAGTGTCTCAAGTGAGTGCATTTTGAGGTTTAGACTTCTAGCATTAAGTAGCATTACCCTAAGATTTTTCTTGCTTGTACCTGTTACGGTGATGAATTTGTCATTTGAACCTTGCCTAAAAAAGGCACTATAGGGCTGGCAAGAGCCTTTGCCAGTATCAGGAATCCCAAGGGTGATAGGTGCAGGCCGTCTCTGGCAAAGCATTGTGGTCTGTCGATCATGTCACCCCAGGCAGACAGATATTGGATTCCCTTAGAATGACACCAGAAGCTTAGCCAATTGTTAAAGTCAATCATTTTGTTCTTGTACTGTGGTGTCATTCTGGGTGATGGCAGGATGCTACTCAGAGCTAGGGTCATACTGGCCTGGGCTACAAGATCAGAGAGCTCCTCCATGTCTCTTTTCATGTAGTCCAGGGAGGTACATCTCAGGTCATTCACACCAATATGGACAATGACAGAGTCATATTTTTACGTGTTGTGGAGTGACCTGAGTGCGTGCGTTATGTGGTGGATCCTGGCACCTGACAGGCAGCTGACAGTAACTTTTTCCTTGTTTAGCCTGGTGAGTGGAACATCAGTGTGCCTGACTATAGAGTCACCTATCACTAGAGTGTTGGGTACGTTATGCCATATGGGCTGCTGTTGAGTGGCACACTGAGTATGTGGGCTATGTGTCATTTGGGTTGTGTTGGGGAGTTGCTTGCATTTCTGCTTTGGAGGTCTCTGTTGTTTGGGCAGATTTGTACTGAGAGCCTCCGCGAATGTAGGTGTGTGTTTTGTGCTTCTGTGTGTGTGTTTTGGTGGTGTAGGTTTTGAGGGACTATGTGATGAGTGTGGTGCAGTGCAAGTGTTTACCTTCTCCTCTTGACTGTCTAGGCCAGTCTTTGGTGAAGAGAGCTTTTCTTCCAGTTTGGCTATATAAGTGCATCTCTTACAAGTCATAGTGTTGGGTTGTAGGAGGAGAGGGTTGTCTGTGTACATGAGGCAATTGCTGCATTGTCCCAAGATGCCCAGATTCATAAGGTAGACAGGAGAAAACACCAGGAGCTGACCTTTAGACATGCCTAAATATGTGCTTATTTATGAAGTACTAAAAACTGTTTTCCTCTAGACAAGTGAGGAAAGTTGAGTGCTGTAGTAATTTGTAACTTATTTAGTGTTTACAATGAGTTCTGAGCAAGTGCTGAAATCAAAGAAACAGATGAGTGCTAAAACTAAAAAGCTGGCTAGTTGCAAGGGAAATTTTGAAGAACAGACTTTATGGCGCCAGGAATAGTTTAACCCCAATTAAGTGTAGGGTGGGGGGGCTTAGGAGCTCACAAACAGTCCTGGACACAGCAAATCCGTATCTGATCTGCCACAGGAAAGAGGGGAAGCAAGCTTAGAATTTTTTTTCCCAGTAAAGTGGAAATGGAGAAAGCTGGAACAGAAGTTAATTCAACGTTAAGAATCTGAGGGGTTGGCCTTCACAAATGTTCTCTATTAGATTGAGTGAACTAATGACACTAGACTGGGAAGAGTGTCACAGATCAAATATGCAGTATGGGCAGGCAACTGCAAAGCCACCAAGTATAAGAACACACAACACTAGGGAGGGTGGGTGGTAAAAATTACAGTTTCTAGCTGTAGCCACTAAATGAAAGTTTTAAACAGATCAAGGAGCAGACTCGAGAATGCTTTTAACTATAAACAGACAAAAATGCACAGAAAATCTCGGATAGAACACTCACAAACAAAAAATACAACTCTCAGTATGAAAAAGCAGTTTACAGTTAAGTAATGTTAAAGCAGTATAAAACAGTACATAAATGCAGTGAAACAATAAAAAGCCTTATAACAGTGCAAATGTAGTAGATCAATGGTATAGCACAATTATAAGCATTTCAGAAGTGCAGTTCAGTGAAATAAGTGTAAGAAATAACTTATCCTGCTCTTGGAATCTTAAGGAATTTCCACTTATGCAATGCAATCCAGAGCCTAACAATACAAGCAGAACCTTTATAAGACACAGGGTTTATATAGCAGTAAGAGTGGAACAGTTGGAAGATGAGATTAATACTCAGCCCCTGCTATTACCCAATCTCTCGTACTACAGAAGTTCAGGAGGCCTTGTTACTCTCAATAATAATGAAGACAATCAGCAGAAAATGGCTGCCAGAAACACAGGAAACTCAAACAAAACTACCAGCCTAGACAACAGGCCTCTATCAAGATTATGCCACCTGAGCAGAGCACAGAAACCTCACTTTAAAAGCATAGAAAGAACACCAACAAAGAGACAATATAAGTCTCAGTATGAAAAAGCACTTTACAATTTAGTAATTTAAATAAAAAATGCAATTATAGTAATGCACACTATTACAGTTCCTAGCTGTAGCCACTAAATGAAAGTTTTAAACAGATCAAGGAGTAGACTCAAGAATGCTTTTAACTTTAAACAGACAAAAATGCACAGAAAAGCTCGGCTAGAGCACTCACAAACAGAAAATACAACTCTCAGTATGAAAAAGCAGTTTACAGTTAAGTAATGTTAAAGCAGTATAAAACAGTACATAAATGCAGTGAAACAATAAAAAAAGCTTTATAACACTGCAAAAGTGTAGTAGATCTACTGTATAGCACAATTATAAGCATTTCAGAAGTGCAGTTCAGTGAAATAAGTGTAAGAAATAACTTATCCTGCTCTTGGAATCTTAAGGAATTTTCACTTATGCAATGCAATCCATAGCCTGAACTTTGCCTCTAAAATCAAGTTAAACACAAAGGGTTCCAACCAACTTGTGGCCAAAATAAGTTAAGACAGCTGACTGAAAGAGCATGGCTATAAGTGATAAACAGGTGATCTCGTTAGCAAATTTATGATACAGTGTTGTTTTATATTTATATAGTGGTACAGTATTAACTTTGTAGTCTGCTTCACAGTTGGAACAGGTGACCTCACCTTCTTTTTCTCCATAGTTATAGTGACATAAAAAATGGCCCTCATTGTTAAAAGTCTACTTTTGTACAAAATTAAGTCTTTAACAAACCAACACTATCCCCTAGTAGCGTATCTGTTCACTGTTAACTGCTGAATGGTACCAGCTCTGCATTTCATAGATTTGTTTGCACAGGAACCAGTTTCTGGGGGCTGGCCTACTCCATTTGCAATGCTGGTCTTCTACCTTACCCCCATTTCCCACCCACCCATCACTCCCTTTTCTATATTTAATCCCTCTAAACTCCACCCAACCACTACCACCCAATCAGAAGATCCTACTTATTACAACATATTCTCCAGTACAATTACTCAACTCTAAATAAACTTTGTTGTACCTTCATACCACCTAAAGTTCTGCTGCTAACTCCATAGCAATTACATTTTAGCAGCTATTCCATAACTAGCCACCACTACCCAAACACACACCAGTAAAAGCAATAATACTTACAAGTAAACCATCCAATATACACTGACAATGTCAGTAACTAAGCTATTCTCTCTCCTCTTTATTCTTGCCCACCTTACTGCATATCATACGTCACCAATTATTTTTCTAAACTCAGATACTAATACTAACCCACACAAGCAAGTGCTACCATGTCCCTCTACCACCACATCCCCTCATCTGTACTAGTCAACCACCAATGACCTACAAAACTACAAATATTTAAAACTAAGCATCCCTACTACTTGAACAACAGTACAACTAAAATTAAAATATAATTGGCTGTACTCCTATTTAAAGACTTTTTTCAGAAAAGCCAATGGAAATATCTACCCTAACCCAGACCCCAATCAACAACCTTCCAAAAGTAATAATACCACACCCACTACCACTGCTTCAGCCCACCCTTACTCAAAATCTAATCAACTCATCCTAAACATTAATCTAAGGAACATATGCCACACAAATCCAAAACAATCATGCTTTTCTTACTTTAAACTCTCCTTATATAGTAAGTGTGACAGAAACCTAGTTAAAAAAGAGACACCAGGTAATGAAATCACACCAACTGTCTATAACATAATCAGAAATGATAGAAAGAATAAACAGAATAGTGATGTTAACAATTCTTTATAAAACTCCCCAAACATAACCCAGTGATCAAAGAAGACATACCAACATTTAACAATGCTGAAACAATCCTGCCCCTACTAAAAAAACAATAGAAAAAACAATATGTCACAGAAACATATATCCCACCAGGCAAAAACATCAAGGCTAATGAAAATCTCCTTCACTGGATATCACACAATATCCATTATGAAACCATTTTCACAAAAAATCTAAGCCTAAAGTGGCAACTCATAAAAAGCAACACCCCATCAGAAACAATAAACCTATATGAATTTATACAACTAATTACATCTATTAGTAAATTCAAAAAAAAAAACACCATTAAGTCTTTAAGTAAGCAACCTTACATTGGATACTAAGTAACAAACCTTAGAGTATACTGATGACTGGATGTCCACCAGACACCATAAATGATTAACTACCAACATATGCAATCAGAAGCCATGCTCCCTGTGATAAATAAATTATGTTGCACCAGGTACAAAATCTAACCAAATTTAACAAAGAGACCTCCATCAATACAGTACCACAACATAACTGGAATATATTAAAACCATGCCTGTGGACAATGCAGTCATTCACTTTAATGAAAGTTATGTTAAGGTTGTCCAAACCTTAGAATGAATACTAACAAACCTAACAGTACATACTGACAACTGGATGTCTACCAGACACCAAAACTGATCAACTGCCAACAGACACAATTAGAAGTCATGCTACCCATGATAAATAAGTTATGTATAACTAGGTACAAAATGTAACCAGATTTAGCAAAGATACCTTCATCAATACACTTTCACAACATGACTGGAATATATTAAAAACCATTCCTCTGGACATTGCAGTAGGTCACATTAATTAAATTTTCTTAACAATCCTTAATGACCTAGCCCCAATACATCCCAAAAGAATCAATTCTAATTGAGCTCCAGAGATAATTAGGGGAAACTAGGAAACTAATGGCACAACGAGACAAAACCTGGAAAGAATGGAACAAATACAGAGCATAGAGCAATTTTTCATCTATTCAGACAAATAAGAAATAAAATCAAATATGGTAAGCAAACCTGCTATAAAACTATCCAGCTCAAAAACCAAAATAACCCAAAATAATTCTGGTCTTCTTTAAAAAGGCTAATGCACCCCACACAATCACTACCTCATATTCCACAAGCAATAAGTAAAGTGAATCTATTTTAACTCAGTTCAATAGGTACTAGACCCAGACAACTGGGTCTCATGTCAATAATGATCCTGCCATCCATTTCTCTTTTTCATCACTTTATCCAAATCACCCTATCCAATCAACTATGCAACCCCAAATCAATCTAAAGTTCAAGAACTTACCCAAACCTCTTTTACCTTTGTTGAAACTTTGCATCTTAATCCCAGTGAAACCAAACTGATGTTATTCTCTCCCAAACAATGTAATAGCCTAAAATAATCCTACCTAAGAATATCAATAAACAACACTAATATTGAAATAGTAACTCATAGTAAGTTATTAAGCATCGTCATAGAAAAAATCCCAAATCCTACCACCATATTCTAAATACTATTAAAAAGACCCACCAGAAATCAGGCTGCCTTTACAGGATCAAACCATACCTCAACCATCCTGCTCCCTGCCCTCTTATACACATCAACCGTACTGACAAATCTAAATTCCACACTTGAATCCAAATTAACATACTGCTATAACAGAACTGCTAAATTTGTCACTTACACATCTCATAGAACCCACCATTGCCAAACTTTAAAACAGCTTAAGTGTCTTGAGCTACACAATCATCTAAAGTACTCACTGCTACTAAATGTTTATAAGTTATTACACCACCCAGATGAATGCCCATCATTGAAAAATGCCTTATTCCCTTACTTCTATACTAGGAACCTCCATTCTGCCAACATTCTCCTATTAATAGCATGTAATTCATGTAACTCAGCAGGTAACTCACTCTGTTGTTGTCAAGTCTCCAAACTATGGAACACTATTGCTGAAAAAATGATAAACTACCATATAAACTAACAAACTTCAAAAACAAACAACATCTCATGGCCCTCCTCCTGCTCAGCCTTAGGCTTTTACTTTCATGAACTCTGACTCCTCCCCTTCAAACATTTGCTTACTACCGCCACATATAGCCACTTTTCCTATCCCCCTAATCTATACTTGTACACTGTTCACTACTATCATACTATCCACTCACTTTACACTTTTCCTTTCAGTCTCTCACAATATTCCTGCCTATTTCATTCCTGCCTATTTCACTCCAACTCAGACTCCTATTACTATTTCTTATGTCATTTCTACTATTACAAATGAGGCTTAAACTGCATAAATGTATTTAAGAAACTGTTAATACACTGTCTTTGAGTGAACACATCCATATTGTTAGAAGTAATGTTAATGTTGCAATCCTAGATAGGCAACAGTAACTTAGACTGCCATTACTATGTTTATTGCCTGTTTCAAACAAAATAATTTGTGTTAACTCATGTAAAGAAACATTGTACAAATGAATGTTATCAATGGTAGACTGAGTTATATTATATTAGACTGTGTTAAGCAGAGCTTTTCTCCCTGGGCCTCAGTTTAAAAATGTCTCTGTCCAGTCAGACTATTTCAGTTAACAAAGACATATGTATGTATGTATATATATATATATATATATATATATATATATATATATATATAGATTCGCATCACTTCACTGAAAGACCATTTCACTGACACCCATTTCACTGAGACCAAACACCTAAAGTTCACATTTCACTGACAAGTAGTACTCCAAGGCAAGTCAAAGGCATATGTCCTTTTCCCCACTGAAGTGCAATCCTGGTGTTAGTGTATATATATAGTTAGGGGGTGGGGGGCACAGCCCCCCACATTGGGGTGTTTTGGGGGCATAGCCTCCAAACTAGTTGGGTTTTACCAAATAATGTAAAACAAAACCAGACAACAGAAAACCAAATTAAGTGGGGGCTATGCCCCCCACACTCCCCAACTATATATACTAACACCAGAATTGCACTACAGTGGGGAAAAGGACATATACCTTTGACTTGCCTTAGAGTACTACTTGTCATTGAAATGCGTTTTAGGTGAAATTAACTTTAGGTGATTTTGTCTCATTGAAATGGGTGTCATTGAAATGGTCTTTCAGTAAATTTCGAAATACTGAAATACCGAATTTCAGTATTTCGGAATTAGAAACCCGAACGTTCACAAACCCGACAGTTCACAATCACGCATGCCACAATCTCGAATCGTCAAAATATCAAAAAACGCATTCTGGTGTCTGTTTTTCATATTTTACACCCTCCACCATTTGCAAAACACCCATGAAGCATTGAATCACTTTAAACCCGCGTACACACCACCTCACACGATACACAACACACATCTCCATAACCAGTACACATGCACAGCTTATAACTGCAGTAAACGTGCTATTGCAAGCAGGAATTCCTCTGTAATGTACGACTCATGATTGGCCAGGATGTGTTCAAACTGTTGTTGACGTACCATATGTCTACGTCGTTTAGGTGTGGGCGGACTACCAGCACTTAGCCGGCTTCTAAGTTCATCCACCCTATCCTGTTCTCTGGCCAATGTATGCGTAAGCAGTCCTAAATCAGTTGCCTTTGCCCCCAACAAACACTTCAGTCTCCAGTGCCACGCTTCCACAGAGTTTTGCATGTGTGGCAAACACAAGGTATTCAAGTCAAACACATTCCAAAAACTAATGGGGAATAGAGGCGGAAACCTAGCGACATAGGCAGACCTAGTGGTAAATCTTCTTTTCCTCCTCAACACATAGCAGTCCCCAAAGTATTTTACAAGTTCCTGACCCTCTGTCGGAAACCTGCTCTTAAGTTCACTAAATGCCCTTACCACATCATCCTCTGGTAGGAATGCCAGGGCTATCAAACACTTCACACTCAGCTGGAACCGCAGGTTACTGTTGTAAAGTTTAGTCAGTCCCAGCTGCTGGACTTTCCGCCATATATTACGGCTAAAATGGAAAAGGCACCCCTTTGATTTCACCCCATTAAAGTTCATTGCTATGCTCCTTTTGGCGGCTATCTCAAAGTCTCACAGTACATAGCTGAGATCTATTTGGAAGTCATACTGCTCTAACAACTGGAAAATAGCATCCCACATGGCATTGTATGCCTGCAATGACTTCTTAGTCATGAGACAGTACAATAGCGGGACGGACTTACTGTACCTGCCACAGCGTAACAGACCATGAATGCTATACAACTGCCTACATATCTCCCCCTTGTAGAAGAATGCCCCGTCCATCAACCAAATAGTTGCATTACTAAGATCATTCAAGTTATTGACTGCGGTGAACACCAACACGACATTTTCTCCACTAACATCACTGCGACGCTTATATATGAAGCTGCCTGCTTTGAGTGCATACTCCTCCACATTTACATCTTGTAACATGACACATCTATTATGGATAAGTCTGGTGCCCTTCCGTCTTACCCTCCCCACTTGTTGCAGCAAAGCCCTTCTGTTTGGGAGATGTGGTACTACATCTAGAGAAGTGCTTGCTAGCACATCCTCAACAAGTAAACAAGGCGCATCCCGTGAAATGTGTGCTCTCTCTTTTAAACCTGCACACATACTGTACCTCTCAGCCTCTGTTGGGTCCCCTGCATGCATGTGTGCTGCGCTTTTTAACACTTCTTCCCCGTCTGCAACGGCGGTAGTTATTACCCTCCCCTTGCACTTCAATGCTCTCTTCCACTTACAGCACCAATAATTCCTCTGTGGCGCTGTCCTTTTCAAGGTGGTAAACATACCCTTCTATTATAAGGACATCCTTTCCCTTCTGTGATTTCACCCTGGTATATGTTTCACCCACATTCCCTGGTGGAGTTATGGTGTTGGACGCCATGATATTGTCGGTACAACATACAGCTACTTAACGATACAGGAAGCCTATATCCTTATTGGCAAGTACTCTGAGTGTTTGGGATTATGATATCGCGATTTTGAACTGTTGGGTTTGTGAACGTTCGGGTTTCTAATTTCAAAATACTGAAATTCGGTATTTCAGTATTTCGAAATTTAGAAGTGAACCCATATATATATATATATATATATATATATATATATATATATATATATATATATATATATATATATATATATATATATATATGTGTGTGTGTGTGTGTGTGTGCGGGTGTGTGTATTTCTTTTTAAAGTTGAGCAAGCTTGCTAAACTGCTAATATGAAAAAATGACTTATTCACTTACATTTGTTTAGGAATAATTTAAAATATTCAAATACATACACAATGCTTATTTTCAGATATGGGATGTCTGCACAGTGCATGTAAGATTCATTTTCAATGAATACACAGATTAGTTATAGCAGTTAACAGAAAAATAATATATTATTTCTTTCAAACAGTTTGGCTGCTGTAATAGATTTGTTTATATAAATATTTCAAAACTTTCGGAGAAAGACTTCACTTTTTCATGAAAACATTAATCGCAAATACTTAAATATGTGTTTCTCTGAAAGTAAATGTCACTATTATCAAAAGCAATGCTAAAGAATTTACAGCAGTATTATTACAAATGACTTTTCAGGCAAGCAATTTGTTGGACAAGATAATAGTATTTGAAATCTTACATTTTATAATTTGAGATGAAAGGATAATTGTTTCATTGGAGGCAGTGGAACACATCAACATGTCTTTTGTTTTCAGCAGCAAAGGAAACTTGCCCCTTTTGATATTAGAAACATTTTTTATAATTGCTGAGACTGGAGCCTAATGAGCATCAGTTTCCCTATTATATTTGTATCTCATAAATCAATATAAGTGCCTGGATGAACGCTTTAACAAACGTATTCTATCAGTACAGTAAAGTTCTACAAAGTCATGCAGGGCAGCTAAAGCCACATGAAGAAAAGTAATAGTGGTTAGCTAGAAATGTACAACAGTAAAGTAAGAAAGCTAAATTATGATTATAAATAACAGGGAGTACCCCCCCAATCCACACTAAAAAAAATCAGTCATGGTTGCAGAAACTGAATTCTAGATTTAAGTCCCTATTTGTACATAAATAGTCTAGATGTGCCATTATAATGTATTGCAATACAGAGTTAAACATTGCAAAGGCAAGTTTATTTACTGATAAAAATAGAAAGTAATTTGCAAACGTCATACAAGGTTGTCACAATCAAATTTGTGAATATTTGAAGTTTGACTTCATTAAAAGGAAAACTTTAAAGTGAAGAAGTCAAACTGAATGAATCAATTCTCAGAAGTAAAAAGACATTACCTGTATTTACTGACAATTTGGAGAAGTCATTAGAGTTTTAAAAAAACTTACACATTCTAGCTTTTTCTTAATTTAACAAAATGTCATGTTTTAAATTTTGAAGGAAAGACACAATCAGCAAAGAAAAAAATACGTACTATAAGGTGCTTTTAAATGCCTTTGTTTAAATCTGTATATCATTATATGTATATATATGGTACTTGTTGCTCAGATGGACAGTGCTTGTGATGAAAGAATTTTGTGCGGAAGTAAGCCCCCACACCTCCCATACAGGGGTCTGTGCCTCCAGCAAATACCTGAGCAATATAATTATGTCTTTGGTCACTAAACGCAGAGGATAAGTTACAATTATTTTTCTGTAAGCCAGTTTGATCATACGAGCACTTGAGGCAGAACCTGTACTACTCATATTGTTATACTAGACTGCAGCAGAGATAAATCTGAATAAATATGTGTTAAAGAAAGGTAACACTACATAAAACCTATATGCAACAAAACTGCAAAATTCATTGCAGGACTTCCCTGTTCAACCTAATACTGTATCACACTGGAGAAGGCAGAACGGCTAGTATATCATTATAACATCAGCTACACTCAGGCAATATTCATATATAAACTGCTTCATGAGAATATATGTACAGACTGCAGAAAAAACAGATCTAATAGCCTTTCACTAACAATGTAAGAACCTTAGATCCTCTAGACTGCATGTTTACATGGTACATTATATGTTTACCAACTGGTCTTCCACTACAGGAAATTATTAAAGATAATTTGCAAAATATAACTTTGAATTACATGAGAGAAATCTTCTAGAAAAAAGCTGTGCAAAATCTAATGACTTGTATCCCTGTAGGTGTGAGATGAATATATTGGAAAATTTCTCACGTGTTTTGCTGGGGAACAAGAAATACAATAACTTTGGGTTGCCATATTAATGAAAAATTCATGTCCAGAATTTCAAGATTATTCAGAGGAAACTGAGAAGAAGTTATGTGTGATGTTATTTCCTACATCACATTCTTGAATTATATTTGAGATAGCAAACTTACTGTATAAATATAAATGAAGATAAGGAAAGATCCTTTCAAGAGAGCTATAAAAACAGTATTGATTAGAAAGTGTAAGAATTGGGAAATCTCAAATAAAAAAAAATATTTATCCAGTAAAATCAAAGATACATGTCTGGCTCGGTGGCACAGAAGGATGGAACCCTCACGGTCTCCAAGGCATCTGGGGTTTGAGTAGCTGCCCTGATAGTGGAAGAGCCAGGAAGGGAGGGAAGAGAAGATGGAAGGGCATTGATTCACTTGCTGCTGTAAGGGGGAAGATAGAGTTTCAGGTGCTTGTTCAGTGTGCTGGGTTGGTAAAATTTGTCTGGTGGTGATTGTAAAATTCACATCCCTTTGCCTAAGGGATGTTTGCTGTGGATGCTTGCTGGAAATATCCTCTGCAGAAGTGAGGGAATAACCATCATGGACAACATATCGCATGCCACTTTCCATTGCATAGCTATGCATGCATGAGTACATAGGCCTACAAACCAAAAACTGTCAAATCACCTCAGATTGCCATCAAAGTAAATGCATTTCTTGATTGATCCTCCTCGTAGGTGATAATGAAAGAAATGGATCAATTGGATGACAGGAACATAGTGATCAGCATATAGCAGGAGCAAAGACAGCAAAAATCTAAGCAGATGTAACATAAATAGCATGTTAATTTTAATTCTTAAAGAAGACATGATATCTAATGAGACTGATCATGGGAATTAATGATATAAAGTTTTGAATGATTTGTACTATTTCATTTATTTATTTTGGACATGGCATTTTATATGAGTATTTAATATACTTTTGCACGACAACCAGAGGCAGAATCTATAACATTTGAAACCTGGTACAGGTCTCTGTCCACTATAACAGATAAAGTCTCTGCTATTTCTTTATGGCAAATTGGAGCAAACTTCCACTTGATATAAGAAAAGTTGACTCCCTAGCAATCATTCATTGAAATTTTTAATAGAGTAGTACAGGAAAATAATGGTTAATGCATCTCTGCCAAGTGACCTCTGCACCCAAACCCTTCATGTTCTAGTAAAAAAAAGAAGTTATACCTGTACACTGTATTAACACACAGTGCACTAATACTGCAGCTAGTAATCCAGGTTCGGACATACCTACCAGAGGTGTCACCAACAAATATGCATGATGACCTATTTAACTAATCACTGATGCCTGTCACACAACCATGGATGTCAGATCTGTCTGGATGTCCTTGCAGAAATTACAGGGACTTCTCTGTCTCTGCAAAAGGTGTTTCTCTCTTTTTTGATTTCTCCAAATCTTTTGGGTTTCTAGTACCATGACAGGAATGGACCCCATTCCTAAGCCAGAGTATAATTAAAGTTCATGAAATTAGTATTATTTCACTCTTTGATGTTAGCGAAAAGTGCTCTTCACAGTACCCGCAATGTGCCCAGCAATGCCTCCTTCTGCAGTTCATACGGTGTTACATGAATTGGTAACATATCTAAATATGATTGCAAATTCTTTTTTATAAGACCAGTTGCTCCTACTACAATTGTAACTGTCTGGGTATCTTTCTTCCACATGGCTCTCATTTCTGCCTGCAGATCAAAGTATTTTATGACTTTGTGTCTCTCTGTATGCAAGATACCACTAGGTGTGGCAATTTCAATGATCAATGCTACTTTTGTCTTTTCTTGGATCACTATATCCGTTTCTCTTTCTCTCAGTAAAAATCCTCCTGTGGTCCTCTGTGCCAGGCAGGCTGACCATAATTGCGTGACCCATGATTTTTTTCAGTGACACATTTCTGACTTGACTGTATTCTCAGTTTTGGACCATGGCAGTGCTTGTCAGCTATCATGTCCTACCAGGCTTGCTGATTGAAGGCCTGGTAAGATCTTTCATGATGACATATCTCATAACCATGCAGATGGAGGAGCAGAAGCAGGATCTCATTATCTACATGGAAGAATTTGTTCTTTATGTGTTTGCCACATTCTGATATGATTACCTAAATCTGAAAAAAATATTGGCCTGTGAGATGTGACATGATCTTACTTGACATATCCCTACTCAGCTACATAGTCAAAGGTCACAGATGATAAGACCTATATGCCCTTGAAATATGTAAAGAGGTTCACTCATATGTACATTTCAGATATTTGAGAAGTTGTGGGTGTGTTATCCATGCAGTGTAGGAGTGACTAACAGCCCTGGAGATAACACATGGTGTAATCACAGCTGTATGCAGGAGTAGTACTGGTATCTCAGGTGCATATGCCACATAGTCCAACATAACCCATCATGCAGTCTTTGGAGCATTTCTACAGTGTGTACTGGCATAATGATACACACAGTGGAAGCTAGTCAGGCCTACAACAGGCTCTGACTGCCACTGTTTATTAACCTTCCTGACAGCTACATATGCTACTGCTGTTTGATTAGCAACCTTGTCAATCACACAGGTAAGACATATCCCTCAAATGGACATGAACCTACAACAGTATGTCCCACAAGATGTGATTGTAATCATCTCATACTGTACACAGGCTCTCCCTTTATGTGGGTATGTGTCCATGCTTTTCCACTCCAAACTTCCTCCCAACATCAACTGAAGTAGTACAGGCCTGACATATAATTCTCTAGCACTCAGTTATGAAAATGGTGATCTTAAGTGTTATGCATGCAGTCCAAAGCACAAAGTACTGAATCCCCATTGATCCCAGTTAGGTATATGAATAGATGAAACCATGGGATCCATAGCATTATCATCACCCCCTTTTTTCCCATTTACTCCTCAGTATGTCATGTCAACTGTCACCATCTCTGTTGATTCAATGCCTGTCTCCCACCTTCTTCAACAGTCATGCATGATTGTCACAGTTATTCTCTCACATAGTGTATCCATCCCTTCACTGGATGCCATTGTTTCCTCTTGCCTGCTTCCTGTCTCTCACAAATCCTCTTCATCAGATTGTCTTCTGCTTTTTGAACGTGTCTAAACCACTGTAATCTGTTCTCTTTGACCATTTCTGCAACTGGAATTTCCGTAGCTTCTTCTTGGATGTCATCATTTCTTCATTTTTCCCAGAGTATGTATCCTACCACCCATCTCAGGCACTTCATCTCTATCATCTCTAGCTTTCTCAACTGCTCTGCCTTCACTGCTCAGGTTTCTGTACCATAAAATAGTACTGGTCACACTACTTTTTTGTACACCTTACTCTTCAGCTTCTTTGGCATTATTTTCTCATACACTAGCCCTAACAGTCTGTGACAGTTGACTACAGCTCCTCTGATTCTTGTTTTGTCCTGTTCATTCAGACTTCCCTTTTCCTTAGCAACCCCTCTGAGATACTTGAAGCTATTAAACCTGTTTAGCTGTTTTCCCTTCTATCTCAGTTCGCAGCTTTTTCTGATTTCCTCCATTTGTTGTCAGTGCAACCATCTAATCTGTACTCAGTTTCATCCCATGTTCCTTCTGTTTTGCATTCCGTTCCCCCATCCTTTGCTGAAGTTCTTGCTCAGTCTATCTGTAATGCCACACTGTTTGCATAAAGCAAATTTGTTGATTTGTCCCTTCTGACCTGTTTGTTAATGTAGTCCATCACCAGTATGAACAAAAGTGGGCTCAGAGCTGAACTCTGATGCACACGCACTTCCAAGGAGAACTCCTCTGTGAGACCAAACACTGTTCACATTTGAGTCACTGGGTCCTTGTATGTAGCCTGCACTAATTCTACCATTATTTCTGTGACTGGACCACTAAGGACTGCCTAAATCAGCTTTCTTTGGACCTTGTCATATGCTTTCCCCAAGTCTAGGAATGGCCAGTTGGACTCTTTTCTAGCCTCCTCTGAACTGTTTGTCACATTTTCAAACATTGGGTCTATTGTACTGCATCCTGATCTGCATCCAAACTGCTTATCTCTAATCTTACTTTCTACTGCTCTGGATATTCATCTATCAGTCACTATCTCCTGACATTTCGCGCAGTGTAACTGGAGTTTGATATCTCTGTACTGCCCACAGTTGTGGATGTCCCCTTGTTTTTCTACACTGGCACTAGTATGCATATTGTCCAATCATCTGGGGTACACCTTTTCATACTGCATTGAGTAACCTCAGGGACCATTTCTCCCCCATCTCACCCAACATGTTGATCACATCTGCTGTGACCTTATCTGCACCTGCTGCTTTCGCTGACTTCATTTCCTTTGTGCTGTTCTTACTTCTATGGTGGGCTCCTCCTGTTCTTTCATCACAGGCTGTGTCTGAGGCAGTACAGCTTCTGTGGGATATTCTTCAATTAGAATCTACTAGAAGTACTCCTTCCACCTGCCTTTGATATCTTGTGGACTGGTTAGCAGGATGGTTTTGGCATACCTTATAAGGGATGTCTGATTATCTACTTTATCTTTTTGGCTTTGCCTTGCAACCAGATAACGTTTCTTTGTGCCATCTATCAAGTCAGTTTCCAGAAGCTGGTAGAGTGCCACTTTGTTAGCCAAACAATATTCTTTCTTAGCCTTATTAGCCTGGGTCTATCTTTTCTATGTCTGATTTTTTCCTACCTTTCAAAAGCCTAACACATGATTCCCTTTTAGTGTGAACTCTCCAACCAGGGACACTTTAGTAATACCTCAGATACCGCTCCATAATCTGGTATTATATGTGAGTAGGTGTTGGAGAGGTACTGACACAAACTATGACAGTCATGACTTTGGTGGCTGCTGGATAGACATTGAGGGAGTGCATACATTTACACTGTGCTACTGGTTTCCCCCTACTCATCAAGTGCAACCCATTATAGTACCTTCATAGTAACTTCTGCAACAGTCCCAGCATGATGGGAAGTAGTAGGCATATGACAACTAATGACTAATACCCACCTAGTGTAAAAACAGCCCCACACATCACTCAGCAGTACTGTAACAGCTTCTGTTGAAATTATCACCCAGTACAACACCTCCTATGTTGTCATGTAACTAGTAACTAGGTTGAATACTCACTACTTAGCATACAGGCAGGAGTATAGCATATGCATATTGTAACAAGACAGAATGCTAATGACTTATGTGGAATATGCACTGCCAGGTCAGATACCCTCCAGATACCTATCATGGCAGTAGACTGTCACTCATAGTATAATGTCCCCACCTCAGTAGTGGCATTGCTGTCATCTGAAACTAGCAGCATAAAGAAATATATAAAATACCACACTATCTTGGATATCATGAACACCAGAAAAGGACAACAGTAAAAAATTAGAAAAGTGCTGTACCCTACTAACTTACCTTTTCGAAACACTTACTGCTTAAAAATATCATTGAAAACAGTTATCAGTAATGCCATCCTTGTTGCTTTCTTGCAGTTTTCATTAGCAAGATGAGAACCACAGCAAGCGCAGGAGACTTCAGTGTGCAATTTTGACATTTTAGCATAGTCCCTATGCTAATGAGGCTCATTTGAATGAATGCTCCTTAATCACAATAATTGTAGACTTAAGCAATGCTGAGCTAACATGTTGCTTAAATGTATCACTGCAAAGGTGCATTTAACCATCCCTCTCAACCATCCAGATTTTTGCTGCACCTAGATTTTTGCCTCATATTTTGGTCTGTTCCACATAAACTTTGTTGTTCTCTGGCAAATCATTGAGGTCTAAGCTCACTAAATCATGAAAGGTGCTTGAGCTTCAGACTTCATAGCCTTCATAAAATGCATGCCACTGCAATATCTGTTATTGTAGCAACTTTTTAAGTTGCTAAGAACAATATCTGTCACTGATTTTAGGCTTGTGTCTTCCTCTTATTTTAGCTTTGTCCAGATTTCTTGTGCTAAAAGGTTGGGTGGTGTGTACTGAGCATTCTTGTGCAGGTCAATAACCCCTGTGATGATAAGAGAGTATTTATTGCACTTGCATAACCAACAGAGATGCTAAAGAGCAACTTTTCTGGGAAATTTAGGCACCATGATGCCTGTACATGCTTTCCATGCCAGTGTTTATACCATATCACCATCATGCCATGACCTGCATTTCTTCCCAATGCAATAATAGACCCAGGACTAGTCACATTAACTAGCTGCCTAATGTTGCATGTCATGTGTGAACACTATCAAATGTATCACTGCAAGAGAGATACTATAGTTATCTGGAAAGTGATCTGATGAATGACCATGGCTTCCCAGGGCAGTGATGTTGGCAAAGCCTTTTATTGGGACCAGCAAGAGCACCTGATTGGCAACTTCTGTGATGATCATCAATATAAAGTGAATGCCTGGCACACTGTTGTCAGGGTGACAACTGATGCCATGGATGTACCCTCCTCTGGTGAGCAGGAGCATCACCACTACAGTGACCTGTGAAGGCACCATCCTGACCTTATATATGGTTGGGAAGAACAGGTAAGAGAATGGGCCCCTGAAATATATTGTGAGTATGCAGGTCTTATCCATGCCATGTTATTTGCTTTAGAACTATCTGTGATTTTAGTGTGCATTTAATTCATGACTGTTGTATTTCTTTTTGTTGTTTTGAGCTCAATCCAAAACATGGACAACTGTCTAATGCTCCAAAGGGGAATGGACTTGCTCTCTGGATTAAGGAGTATTCTGTTATGTAATACTCTGTAATATTGAGGTCACTTATTTTTGATCACTGCTGAAGTTTGTATGGTAATCTGTACAGATGCATTAGTTTGTTACAGTGTTGCAGCTTACCTGTTATCAATGCCATAGTTCTCATATGTAGCAGTAAAAGCTATGCAGTGTTTTATTGCAATATTTAAACATAGATCTGAAATAAGTTAACTTCATCATTAGGTCCCATTTCTTTCAACGGTGAGCTAAACCATGTAAATACATGCTGCATTGCACAACTGCAAGTAAAACACAAATGCTGCTAGGTTAAATACAGTAGTTTTATGTAATGAGATGACCACTTCTGTCTTGCTGCAGTGCATGTTTCTCAGTGACTGACATACAGAGTGGCCATTATATCCCTGAGCTGTGTACACTGTCCATCTCACAGTATATAGGGAGGGGTCTTGTGGTTGTGGATGGCAACATGTTATGGTGGGTGTACTTTGGGGTCTAATGGGAATGCAGTGTAGAGAGCAGAGTCATAGGGGGGCAGGTTGTGTTGGGAGACCAGTGTTGGGTGTTAGGGTGGGTCCCTTGACAATATGCTGCTCATGCTTCACTCCAGTGTATACCTTTGTGGTTCATACCCTCAGTTGGGTAGCAAATGACATTATAGTCTTTGTATTCAGAACAATTGCTTCTCTGACTATAGTACAACACAGTGCCATCACAGAAATGTTGAGTCATATTTGTGTTACTTGTGTAAGTCCAAATGGCATGCCTCTTAGCATGTCCCTTCCAGGAGGTCCACATATGCACCATGATGTCTGCCACCTAACAGTCCCACTTTTGTAACTTCCATACCATCACACCCAGATCAGAAAATGGGGTTAGTGATACTGCATGCCTGCCTGCATATCCTACCATAGGTGTTTGTTGTAATGCACCCAAGCAAAACTTTCATAGGTGGCCTAGTAACCTAGGCACTGCTTCTTTAATAAAACAGTATATAGCAATCTGAGTAATTATATGTAACACAAATAATGCTGATGTCATTTTCAGTTTTTGTCTCTCTATCCCTCTTTTTTTTTCATTTTCCTTCATTTTAATATTTTAGGATTTCTATTCTATTCTATTGCTTTTCATTTATGCCAACATTTTCAGCAGCATCTGCCATGGCTGTGCAGCGGTTTAGTTCCCATCCTGCCATCAGGCTCAGCCTTCTCCTGCTAGCCCTTCGCTTGGCCTCAGGCCTGCCTCCACATCCAGTGTAATGGAGAGAGAGCTAGTGACATCGCCAGAAATATCTGGTAGTTAATATTGTTCCATCTAGTGGCACAGCCAGGGGCTCATAGTTTATTACCTGACAGTAACTAACAAAGGAAATAGGGTAGCTGGTGGACTGGCTGCTGGAAACTTGCATAGGCCAAGTGGGAGGGTCCTTGTGCAACTTGAAATAATCACACTGCTGCCTGGCTCTGCATACACCACCACAGGTGGGGTCCAGTAGGGGAGGAGGGTGGTGTAAGGTGGTGACTGATCTCTCTTGCTTCTCTCTCTCTCTGTCTGTATCTCTGGATCAGGTCCAGGCAGAATGGAAATAGGAGTGGGATACCCAGCCTATCCCCAATCTTGGTGTTCTCCTACCTTGGTTGCCATCTCTCTCCCAACCTTTTTATCCAGCTTTACACATCGCCAATATCCTTCCTCTACCTGTATAGCTATAATTCCACTGTCAAGTCCCCATGTGTCAGTACCTTCCCCATTGATCTTTGTGTTTTATATAATCTGTGTTCCTCTGCTTTCTCTCCTGTATCCTGTTTCCATCACCTGCCTCTCCTTCCAGTATTCTTTATCTTCTCTTGTCTAAAAATGAAAATGGATATCTATCCCTCAAAATATTATATAAATGGATAAATAGATATATGAGGTCTGATTGGTCAATGGCTACTTTGTTTGACAGGTGTATGTGAAGTTTTTTTTTTTTTTGTCGAACATCCAGTTTAAAGAAATTGATATTTTTTCAGGTGTGTGTTTCATTGAAACAGATTAAATCTGTGTGACTGTATGTATTTAGGGTTAGGGTTAGGTTAGAGGACAGATTTAGTGTGTGCACATGTGCTTGGTTACTCCCTTTTACTAATTTCTACAAATCCTTTGTATTTCCAGTACCATGACAGGAATGGGCCCCATTCCTAAGACAAAATACAATTAAAGTTCATGAAATTAGTATTGTTTAGATCTTTGATGTTAGCCAATAGTGCTCTTCTCAGCATCCGCAATGTGCCCAGTAATGACTCCCTCTGCAATTCATACAGTGCTGCATGTATTGGTAACATATCTAAATACGATTGTAGATTCTTTTTATAAGACCCGTTGCTCCTACTACTATTGGAACTGTCTGGGTATCTTTCTCAATGTTGCTTTCGTTTCTGCCTGCAAATCCTGATATTTTACAACTTTGTGTCTCTCTGTATGCCGGATTTTTATCTACTTCTGGTTTGATTTCCATTCCTGCTTGATGCTGATATGCTTCTGCTAGACTAAGCAGCAGGGAAATCATCTTACATTTATTCTCTTCATGTTTCAAAACAATCACTACATTTGGGTCTTGTGAGGTCAGCAGATATGTGTGCAGTCCCACAATTGCAGAACTATACATGTAATCAATTTCAAGGAGTCGGGGAATATATAATCTTGGTATGCACTGAATTTTATAAATCATTTGGTGAGCATGAAGCATCCTTCTTGTTTTCCTGTCCAATCTATCCAACACACTTTGGGGCCAGTCAATCACTCCAAAACTGTAAGGACATAAAGAGCAAATTGGTTTTCAGCTGGAATTTTGTTTCTAGATGTCAACACTGTTTTCAGGATTAATTTAAGTTTTCTAAAGTATTCCTTACTAAGTTTTATTTACATTTGCTCATGTTTTATTATTGATCATTCATCAATTCCTAAATATTTATACACTCCCCTCTTGCTCAAGTTCTTTATATCACATTCTTGTCACAAATTGAAGTTTTCTTGTTGCTGCAGTTTTTCTACTTTGAAGGTTGCTTTTGCACATTTATCAAGATCAAATGACATTCTTATATCATCTGAAAAAGTTTTGACAATTTGCAGTTATACTTTCAGTTCCTCATCTGATGAGCTATACAGTTTTAAATCATCACCAAAAAGAAGATGAGGAGTCTTTACACTTTGTTGTTTTCTAGGAGCCAAATAATAGCCATATCCTAAGCTGTTAAGTAGGCAGCTTAATGGGTTAAGGGCAAGACAGAATAGCAGCAATGGCAGAGAGTCACCCTGGAATATCCCCTTTGGAATTTTATCCCTGTGATAATAATTTGTCCCTCATAGTGGCTTAATTGCAAAGTGGTCTACTCACTGTAGACATTAGCCACCGGTATCTGTCAGCATTACAGACTATGTGGTGCAAGTGCTAGCTGTGCAACATGACTGTACAAGGAAGTAATCATCTAGCAGCTGTATGCATGTACCTGTGTAATATAACCCTGTGTGTGCCTGCATGTGGTGTGTCAACCCCTAGATGAATGGGTTATGGCCCATGCACACACACTTCCCTCCCCATAGCCCTACTATGACAAACCCGCTGAGGTCATCCACTTTGAAATGCACCCTTCGGACAAGTGAAGCCCAGTAATCTCCGTAGCGCATCCTGTAACAGCATATTGTTGTAGTGTGATAAGGTAGCGAGGTAGGTGATCTAACCCCAGATGTGACAACTATGTGTTAGTGTGTGTGTCTGTTTGTGTAGAAAGCAATGCTTTTTAGAGTAGCCACATTCCTTACAATTCCCATACTCGACTTTGGCAAGGCTGCTGATGTCACCCACCTAGAAATACACCTCTGGGAAGGTTGTAGCCCAGTAATCTCCATAGCGCATCTCATAACTGCATACTGCTGTAGTATGATAAAGTAGTTAGGTAGGTGTTTTAACCCCAGATGTAACAACTGTGCATATCTGTCTGTGTAGATAGCAATGCTTTTTAGGGTAGCCACACTCCTTACAATTCCTATACTTGACTTTGTCAAGGCTGCTGATGTCACCCACCTAGAAATACACCTCTGAGAAGGTTGCAACCCAGTAATCTCCGTAGCAGATCCCGTAACTGCATACTGCTGTAGTGTGATGAAGTAGCTAGGTAGGTGGTCTAACCCCAGATGTGATAACTGTGTTAGTGTGTGTGTAGAGAGCAATGCTTTTTAGGGTATCCACACTACTTATAATTCCTATACCCGACTTTGGCAAGGCTGCTGATGTCACCCACCTAGAAATACACCTCTGGGAAAAGTGTAGCCCAGTAATCTCTGTAGCACGTCCCATAAGTGGGTACTGCTGTAGTGCGATAAAGTAGCTAGGTAGGTGTTCTAACCCCAGATATGGCAAGTGTGTGTGTGTGTGTGTGTGTGTGTGTGTGTGTGTGTGTGTGTGTGTGTGTGTGTGTGTGTGTGTGTGCCTGCCTGTGTCAAGAGCAATGCTTTTTAGGGTAGCCACGCTCCTTACAATTCCTATACTCAATTTTAGCAAGGCTGCTGTTGTCACCCACCTAGAAATACACCTCTGGGAAGGTTGCAGCCCAGTAATCTTGTAGTGCATCCCATAACTGTGTACTGCTGAAGTGTGATAACATAGCTAGGTAGGTGTTTTAACCCCAGATATAGCAACTATGTGTGTGTGTTAGTGTGCGTGTCTGTGTAGAAAGGAATGCTTTTTAGGGTAGGCACACTCCTTAAAATTCCTATACCCCACTTTGGCAAGGCTGCTGATGTCACCCACCTAGAAATATACCTCTGGGAAGGTTGCAGCCCACTAATCACCATAGCGCGTCCCATAACTGCATACTCCTATAGCGTAATAAAGCACCTAGGTAGGTGTTTGAACCCCAAACTTGGCAACTGTGTGTGTGTTAGTGTGCATGTCTGTCTGTCTCTGACTATGTAAAAAGCAATGCTTTTTAGGGTAGCCACTCTCCTTACAATTCCTATACTCAACTTTGGTAAGGGTGCTGATGTCATCCACCTAGAAATACACCTCTGGGAAAGTAGTAGCCCAGTAATCTCCAAGCACGTCCTGTAACTGTGTACCACTGGATTGTGATTTAGAACTGTGGTAGGGTTCCATCCCCACCCATGGCAGTTCTGGATGTTTTGTGCGTGTCCATGTCTGTATACGGAGCAATGCATGATAGGCTAGTCACATGCAGTACATTTCACATGGCCCACTTTGGCAATCCAGCTGATGTCATTCATTGTGAAATACAGCTTTGGGGAAGGAGTTCTCTAGTAATCCCCATGGTGTGTACTATAATATCTGTGTGGTATAGACTTCTGTCAGGGGTTCTATACCCACACATGTCAGTTGTAGATGTTTTATGTGTGTCTCACTGTCTGTGTTGGGAGCAATGCATTTTAGGCTAGTCACTCGCAGCACATTTCAAATGGCCTACTTTGGCAATCCTGCTGATGTCATTCATTGTGAAATGCACCCTTGGAGAGGGAGTACTTCAGTAATGTGCATCGCGCATTCTATAACTGTGTAGTGCTGAAGTGTAATAAACTAGTTAGGTAGGGGTTCTACTCCCAGACATGACAGGTGTGTGTGTGTGTGTGTGTGTGTGTGTGTGTGTGTGTGTGTGTTCGTATCTCGTATCCTCTGTAGAGGTGGTTGTGAGTGTCTGACACTTGTGGCCAATGTGGAGTGGGTTTTGCATATGTCTTATATGACGGCCCTAGTATATAGCACAATATCCACCGTACAGGGATAACAGATGTAAAATAGCTGAGAGGCTGGGGTGCAAAGCCATACTCATACATGTGACATCAAGGCCAGGCAATCATATTTAGCAACCCCAGTATTACCCAGAACACACTCTCAACCCATGTCTCATATGCACACACATGCCTAGGTAACAGCCAATATGTGGGTAGTACACTGCATATTGGCCTCTGATAGTAACTATGGAGTAATAGAAGTGGGCTACAGAGGCCATGTCCCCTGTCCATCTGTCCAATATGCACACACATGCTGACAATGCACCTCCTCCATGTTCACCAATGGACACCTGCACCACCTGTGGTGCCATCACATGTGTCCCACAATGGACATACCATGCCTGACAACTTGCCCTGTATGGAGAGATGCCACTGACACCAGGGAATGATGTCAGCATGCTATCAATGTAGGTTCAGAGTAACCTGGTGCCCATTACCAGTCCCTGCCACAGGTGGGCAGGACTGGCACATGTGATGGTAATCTGTGTTCATAACATGGGCCAGACACCCCAGGTACAGTTTCACATGTCATTGTACATGCATGTAGGAGGTATGCACATCCCAGACACTGTCCATGTCATAGAGTAAGGACCAAATACATGGCAAGCAATGCACAGCATTGGCTACACACAATAGTCACCCAGGTGACTGGATGGGGGATACAATACCCACCTGTGTGGGCAAGTGCGGAAACTACAGCCATGAGACACAATGTAGACCATTGTCATGTGGCCTGATGCCAAGGTATACCCATCAAATACCCTTGTATAGCCTGCTGCCACAGTTGACCACCACACTCCCGTGCAGCCATGCACCCATGCATGTCAGTAATGGTACCCTGTGTGTTTTTCTGTGTGTTGTATGGTGCATATGTTCACAGCCACACTCACTACAACCCCCATGGGCATACATAAGCATGCTGTCTGATGTCAGACACCTCCTCATACCCTTTGCCCATACAGCCTCAGTATGACCCCGTGTAGTGCATGTGGTACCTGGACAGTGATATGTTGTGGCAATCCCGCTACTGATGAGTTGTACCCCTGGCCCTGCCAAGTGTGTCAATGTGTGCATGTCCCTGTTAGAGTGCAGATGTGTTGACGCTGGCACCTGTTCATGCTGACAGGCACGTCTATGTCACCTGCCATATAGCTACCATATCCTTGTTGCAGATGTCACGCACCATCACAGATATGTTCTGAGGGCTCCACAACAGGTAACCCATGTGGCGCATCCAATAACTCCATCAAACTGTGAAAGCAGTATATAGTTGTCAGGGGTTTGATACCCTGTGCTGGTAGTGTGTGACACAAACAAACTGCAGTTTTATTCTCCCACCCCTCCCTGACATGTCTTTCCCTCTGTCTGCCCCTCCCACTCCCTCTCTGGTGGATGTGGAGACCTACACCAGCTTTGCTTAGGCAGCAGCATGTGTATTTTAAGTGATGCTCATGATCAACTGATGGCCTCTGCATGAATCGCAGCCCTCCCCTAGCTGATTGCATGCGGAACAGCTGTGGTAAAATTCCCATAGCCAATTGCATGGAAACACACTCTGACATCTAGGAACATCATGCTGGTGTTGGCCCTTGTCATTCACTGTGATCATGAACTAGATCTGTTGGTTGCAACCAGCGTCAGTGTATGTTGTTAGAGGTAAATTCCCAATCCATCACAGATGCTGGTTGCAACTGACCTGCCTACAGACTGTAAGTGCTGCTATACTGCATGTGTCTTACTGTTGGTTTAACAGTGTGTGCATGTGTGGATATGTCTTTCCTACATGTCTCCATACTGCCATGTCAGTTCCATGTTTATGTTGAATCCCCATCTGCAAGGTCATCTGCAGACAGGGCAGTGTGTTGTGCCTTTGGATTCATGTGTTACCAATGGAGCATCTATCTGTGCACTGCAGATGGTAGTGTGAGGATTGCAGACTGTAGATGGTGAAAGCCGTGACAGTTGCTGGCGTCTTATCCCTCATAGGACATATGTTGCCACAAACCCTGTTACAACAGTAAATGCATGAGGTTATCACAGCAACATGTCATTATTGGCCCTGTGTATGTGCTGTCAGCCACAACTCTGCCAACCTGTGTACATATGTTGTGCATAACGTGGTGCGTATGTGCTGTACACCATAATTAGTGTCATCATATCTGCTAACAAGCCAGTGAGACATCAGACCACCCCACATTTTATGTACAGTAGAGGTTATATTTGATTACATAACCTGGACATTCTGTGGATATTTGTACAGTCCTATGTGTGTGTGGGCATCAGTGTTACAGACACCAGGTAGCAATACCTTCTACAGGAGAACTGGCACACTAAGAGCAGCTACATATTTGTAGGAGGTTCAGGAACTACAGACAGAGTGTGAGTAGAGCCGTGTTATGATTTGTATAGTACTGGTGTTACAGGGTGTGTGTGTACATGCTACATTACCTTGGAATGCAGCCTGTCTGCATAGCCCTCAACTGTGGACCTATCCTCTTGGTGGACAGAGGTGTGCCTAGCATGTGTTGTCTGCCAACCACACAGGTCCTGTGTCTGATATCCCACTGGCAGTGTGTGCATGTGGAGTGCTATCAGTACATGACCTACATATCAAGCTTTGCACATATGACATGCTATAGGGGGGTGTTCCATAGTGGGCTGTGAGTATATCACACAGCCATTGCTGCCATCAGTCCACATCTGTTGTATCCCCTACACATATGGTGGGCCTGGGGCCATATATCTGTGGGCATCACCTACACAATACATGTGTGCTCTTATGCACTCCAGAGGCCAGTGTATGTAACAGTGGTATACGGCCCTGTATTATTGAGTCTGGGGGGAGCACCATAAATGACCTAGGCTGTTAAACATGTGGGGCTATCAGGAGTGAGCTGCCATAAGGTATCTGGATGTAAAGTGCCGTATACTTCACCTATATTTACATCACTTAAATATATTCGGTTACTGCAAGCCTACTGCCTCCTGCCAGACAGACTGTTTTGTTTGTCAGTCTGCATGTGATTGTGTCATTTATGGCTTGTTATGTCACAGTTACAACCCATGTGGTCACATGACGTCTTTACAACCCACTGCTGTTGTACAGAGTGTAGATAGAGGCTGCTGAACTATACACCTGCATTACATACTGATGATCGTTTGGTATCCTGTGGCCCAGTCAGTCCTCACTACTGTACAAATCCAAGGGCTTGGCCTGGACAGTGACGGATGTGAACCTTTCCAGACTACTGTATTAGTATAACTGTTTCACGGTTGCATGCCTCTGTTTATATGGATGTCAGTGTCTGAACAGCTATATGACATGGCATGTAGAACTGTAATAGTATACAATGAAAGCTATCCCATTTCTGCAAACCTGTGTGTGGAGTTTTCCCAGTGACCTCTCTGTGGGTATATGTTGCAGGAAACTATGGGTGGCCCATACAGTGTCCAGTTGTTCAGGAGTTAGCTGTAGGCATAGTGGCTGTTCCATATTGTGTGCACCGACTACATATGTATCCTACTGTACATATATCTGCGTGTGTATGTGTAGTCACATAGAAGGATTTTCTAACCACTTTGGCAATGTGATTATCAAAGGAGACATTACTATCTACTTGGGTCCCCAGATCCCTTATTATGTTTTCTGTATTTACGGGACTACCACCTATGTTGTAATTTGTGGGTAATTTGTTTTTTTTTCCAAAGGGGGTGACTATGCACTTTTTGGCATCTAGCTTGAGGCCATGATTTTCACACCAGGTATCCGTCTCAGTGAGACCCTTTTAGAGGATGTCTGTGTCAGCCAGAGAGTCAGTTTTAGCCCCTAGTTTGCAGTTGTCTGCAAACTAGGTCAGCCATAGTCCTCCTGTGCTTGCATGTACCTCTGAGAAGAATATGCTGAACAGGAGAGGTCCTAGGACTGAGCCCTGGGGAATGTCACTTGTAACCGGTTTAGAGTCGGACCTAGCTCCCACAACTCTCACCATGTGGGTTCTGTCCATGAGCCAGATGGCAACCCATCTTGTGATGTAGGGGTTTATGTTCAGGCTGGTGGGCTTGTCTATAATACCAGAATGGGGAATGGTGTTGAAGGCCTTTGCAAGGTCTAGGTAAGCTGTGTGTACCACCTTTCCCTCATCTATAGCCTTGGTAACTGTCTCAAAGAAGTCCACCAGGTTAAGGAGGTATGATCTGCCCTTAACAAAGCTGGACTGGGTAGGGTCCAGTGTTTGGAGGTTCCCAATGTCTCTGTTAATGAGTTCCATGATGGTGATGTGCTCCATAGCCTTGCAGACCAAGCTAGTCAGGCTTATAGGATGATAGTCTCTGCGGTCTGTTGTGGCTCCACCTTTGTGGAGCGGAATAACCATTGCTGTGCATCACTCTATGGGTACGTAGCCTGTGGAGAGGCTGAGTTTGAACAGTGTGTTTAGGTGAGGGGTTAGTTACTATTTCAGCTCATGTAGGACACAGCCTGGGACACCGTCCGATCCCATTAATGCTGTATTTTTGGCTTTGGAGAGGGCTGTTTTAACCTGAGTATCTGTGATTTCAGGGGCTCTACATTCTTCTGGTGTGGTTATGGGTCCTTTTGGGGGTGAGAGTGGGGTGAAGTTTGCACTGAATCTGTCTGCCAGGATGTTGGTGATATTGGTCGGTTCAGTGTATTTTGTGCCATTCTGCACTAACTCCAAGCAGATCTGAGCATTGCCACTTAGATTTTTGAAATAGCTAAAGAATGCCTTGTGGTTCACTTTGGAGTCCTTGGCAATTTTTTTTTCGAAGCTTGCCTTCGATGATTTTATGAGGGATTGTAGTTTCTTGCTGAAACTGATCAGGGATGTCTTCCCTTCTTGGGATTTTACTCTTTTTCTGTACTAGTTTCCTCCTTCTATTGTGCAGCTTGTTTATGGCAGGGGGTCCACCAGACTGGTTTCCTTTTCTTGGAGGAGTGAGTCTTGGTTTTGCTTGGGATAGCATGATCCATGCATTCTTGTAGGTGCCCATAGAATGCATTATTAAAGGATTTTGCAGCTTGGACAGCGTTATCCTTTAGCATGGGGGCTTTGAAACTTTCCACCTCGGTGTTAAGTAATGTGAAGTTTGCTTTTGAAACTTTTTTCATGGTGGTTTTCTTGTCCAGAGGTAGGGGCAGAATGTGGATATCCAAAGTGATTTGTTTATGGTCAGATCTAACCAGTCGTACTTGGTTGGCTACAATCACCTGCATTAGAAGCTGAAGTTAAGTATAAACTTGCAGTTTTAAAAGTACTGTATTTCATTTTTTCTGTTACCTAACTGTGTGTTTCACTGAATATAGTGTGCTGTGTGTCTCTCTGCTATAAGAGGGGGTGGCGGTCTTCTCACGTCTTTGTTATCTGATATTTAACTGTTAGCCTAGAGGGCTTCCTCTGTACTTTAAGTGCTTGCCACAAAGTTTGAGAATTCATTTTATGCTCAACTTCTGAGAGACTTGGTTGGCTACAATCACCTGCATTAGAAGCTGAAGTTAAGTACAAACTTGCAGTTTTAAAAGTACTGTATTTCATTTTTCTGTTACCTAATTGTGTGTTTTACTGAATATAGTGTGATGTGTGTCTCTCTGCAGTTAGTTCCCCACCCACCCTCCCTGTTCTTGTTTTGGTGTTAGTGTTGGTGGCTCTGGAATTGCCCGCCCCTCCTGTAAGTCTGTATTTGAACACTTCTCCTGAGTGCATCTCATTTGCTCACAACCGAGTACAGTGAGATCATATTCTGAGTCAAGTGTTCACTCTACTTAATACAGAGAGAAGATTTGAAAAGGCCAACCCACTTAGGTTCTTCCTTCCTCTCTCCTTGCACTTTACTAACAAAAAAAAATGCACTTTATTCACCTGCTTTTACTGTATTTGTGTTCCCTCCTACTTTATTTTGCTTTTGCATCTTTTTAAAAGTACTCAATTTTATTTATTCTGCTGCATTTATTAACGCTTGGTAGTAGCACGATTAAATTGTAACTGCTATTCTAAGTCTTTTGGTTTAAGCACTTGAGCTTCATACCGGTTGTTTTACATTAAGAAGGTTTGTGGTCTGCGCTGTTGTGGCAGACAGGTAGCTTACAGCCTTCTAAGATGGGAATTGCTGATTGAAGGCTCAGTGTCTGCTACTTTAAAAGTGTATTAGTTCTGGTTTAAGCACTTGGGCTTCAGGCCAGTTATTCTACATTAAGAAGGTTTGTGGTCTGCACTCATGTGGGAGGAGAGGCTGGATTCTGCCTTTCTGAGCTGGGAATTTCTGGTCACAGGCTTATTGTGCCTGCTTATTTGAACTGTTTCTTCCTGAAATTGGAGCACCTTGTTGCTGTAGCATAGACCAGATTCAGGCCTGCTGAATCTAGCTTTGTTTGTATAACTTCAGCACTGATCCAGGCCATCTTTTTTTGGAGAAGGTTCTCCTGCACCCTAATACTAGGAATGTGCAGTTAGAACTTGTCTGATTGAAGATTGCTGGAACAGGGCTCAGTTTTGAGCTTTTTTTTTGGTTAATTGGGTAACTTGTTTAAATCAGTTTGTTCATTTTCTGTTGTTTTAAATATATATATATATATATATATATATATATATATATATATATATATATATATATATATAAAATGCACTTTATTCATCTGCTTTTACTGTATTTGTGTTTCTTCCTACTTTATTACTAGGGGCATTGACTACAACTCTGATCTCAGCTATATAACAATGAGTATCCTTTTCTGTGCATTTAAAGTGTTTTTTTAGATTGTATCTGTTTTATTTTCTGAGAAAAACAAGCAAACAAAACAAAACAAAAAACAAATATATATATATATATATATATATATATATATATATATATATATATATATACATATATTTACTTGTTTCCTGTCTTTCTAAGCTAGTATGGTCCAGTTTTCAGGTTAGTGCTGAATTCAGGGCTGTGTTAAAAATCTTTGTGGTTGCCCATACCTTACTTGGATAGAAGGAAGTTTCTCTGTTCACCTGTGAGAGAGGGGAGCTTTGAGCAGCCTATCTGTCCCTGGAGGAGTGGTTTCAGCCCAGACATTAGTAGCGTATTGGCCATTTTAGGCTAATTTCTATCTCTTTCATTTCTCTGCTATAAAAACTACATTTGCCCAGTTTTGACCGCCGGGCAGCGCCGGTTAGCTAGGGTATAACTATTCCCGGCTCCACAAAGTCTCCTCTTCAATTTTTCCCTTGGAACTAGACAAACTTTTAAGCACTCAAGCCATTCACTTCTCAGCCCGGCACTTTCTCAAAACTCATAGCAAGCACTTATAAACCCTAGCACTAGACCTCCTATACTGTACAGAAGGACAAGGCTGTCTATTCGACCTTACCACCCATTCAGTAAAACAGTTTACTGTACCTATTCAGGCATATCCAAAGGGCAGTTTCAGGTGTACTCTCCAGTCCAACTGGTGAATCTGGGCATTTTGAGGCAATGTTACAACTGCCTCATGTACACAGACAACCCTCTCCTCCTACCACCAAACACTAATACATGTGAGAGATGCAATTATACAGCCAAACTGGAAACTAAACTCTCTCAACCCAAGACTGGATCAGATAGTCAAGAGGAGAAGGGAAATACTTGCATCACACCACCAGTCTCACATAGACCCATTAAACCAGCACCGGCAAAAAACACACATAAATACACAAAAACATACTCGGAGGCCCTAAATAAAAATCTGCAAAAGCAACAGAGACCTCCAAAGCAGACATCCAAGCAAACTCCACCCCAACACAAACCATGAAACACATACTTCACAAAACCAGTGTGCCACACAATCACAGCTCTTAAGGCAAAATAACATACCCAACATGCTAATAATAGGTGATTCTATACTCAGGCACACTGACGTCCCACTCACTTGGCTGAATAAGGAGAAGGTTACTGTTAGCTGCCTGTCAGGTGCCATGATCCACCACATAACACAAGCACTCAGGTCACTCCAGAACAAGTACAAATATGACTCTGTCATTGTCCATGTTGGTGTGAATGACCTGAGCCGTACCTCCCTGGACTACATGAAAAGAGACATGGAAGAGCTCTCTGATCACATAGCCTAGGCCAGTATGACCCTGACCCTGAGTAGCATCCTACAATCACCAAGAGTGATACCACGGTATAAAGAAAAAAAATATAAATTTCAACAACTGGCTAAGTTTCTGATGGCATTCAAAGGGGATCCAGTGTCTGTCCACCTGGGATGACATGCTCAACAAGCCACACTGCTTCACTAGAGATGACTTGCACCTGTCACCCTTAGGCTTTCGAATACTGGCCAAGGCTCTTGCCACCCCCATAGTGCCTTTTTTAGGCAAGGCTCAAAAGACAAACCCACTGCCGTAAATAGCACAAGTAACAAAAAGCTGAGTGTAATGCTACTCAATGCCAGAAGTCTAAACCTCAAAATGCACACACTCGAGACACTCCTTAGTATGGAGAAAATCGATAAATGTGCAGTAACAGAAACCTGGTTTAAGGCTCCAGAGAGCACCCCAGCACTACCAGGCTACAACTCATACCATACATTTCAGCCACAGAACCTGGACTGAAATACAAAAGGTGGGGGCGTATCCATATTCATCAAGTATACCCACACCTCCAGGTTAGTGGCACATCACGATGCTTCAGAGATCATCCACATGCAACTAACAATGGGCAAAACTGCAATTCAAATTGTAGCTTGTTACAGATCACCCATCATGTCCCAGGACACCCATTCAGCGTTTCTGGAAACACTGGGAAACATAAAGGCCCTACCAAACACCCTAATATTGGGTGATTTCAATTAGCCAAAAGTTAACTGGGAGAACTACTCAAGCACTAACTCCCTTGCCCAACATTTTCTAGAATTTATAAACTCAAACGCGCTGGATCAACTGGTCAACACTCCCACCAGAGGTGACAATATATTGGACCTGGTCATGATGTATGTGTGAGTCATACATTTATATGTATCTGTGTATCTCTACATTTACAGATCTATATCTGTCCATATGTCCATGCATGATTGGCTCACAATATTGGCCTGTCCTGCATTCATCTGGCCAATTGATGTGGATGATGTCAGGCATGTGGTCAGTCAGGAATGCCGATACATTACAGTTACAGACATCGTGTTGTTCAGATTATGTGTATTACAACAGATCACTGTTTATCTAGCAATGTTTTACATGCATATGAACAATATTTCACATTTGTCCAAATATGTACCCACTTTTGTCACACTGTGTCCACAATGTTTGCAATAAGAGGTTGAGTGTTGTGATATTAGTACACTTCCCCTTATGCAGATTGACTGTGCTGCATGATATATCTGGGAATACATGGGATGTATGTATACCCAACATAGTGTAGTGTTAATTCACTATGATTGTGGTATGCAGGATCCTGGGTTCGGGCCATGCAGTGGCTGTCAATTATGTTGCAGGGTTGAACAAGGGCGGTGGGATGCAGGGTGATTAAGGCACTTGTAAGCAGTTGCGAGAGTGTTTGCCTGATGGTAAGTGTCACCAACTGCAGGTAACAGCCAGTTACACCAGGTTAGCCTCGACATTGCTTACTTTGTGTATGCAGTGCTCACAGTCATACAAACACACACCTCTGGTTACATATGCCTACAGATAGTTTGCATCAGATTTGCTGATCCTGTAAACATAAACTCAATTACTAGTGCTGACATATGCTTACAACAGCTTATTGCTGCTTAACCTAACTACTGCTGAATGCATTATGATACTGACACCTCATATGTGCATTTCCTGTGGTACTCCTGTTCATATCTATATATATATATATATATATATATATATATATATATATATATATATATATATATATTATATCGTGGCCGCAGTACTCCAGTTTATGTATATATGTTATTCTGTGGGTTAAGCAATATACATATTACCCATAATGCGGTTTGCCACGGGCAATGGTATGTCCCAGTACCTTCCCTGTGTCCCCCCCTCCTTTCTCGCTGACATCCATGGGCCGGTCTCATTAGAATGGGTTCATCCAACCCTGGCATGCCTTGGTCCATAATGTCGTATCCATTATTCCCACCCCCCCACCATTCCTCCTCCACATCAGTCATCCTTCCTACAGGTTCCAGCCTAATCTAACCACACCACTACACATTGCCCACTCTCCACTTCTCGGGACCCTTTGCTTATGTTGTCTCAACCCATGGATCTTCAGGCTTCCCACACATTTAGTCCGCGAGCATATGTTACCGTCTTTGCTTACCTTTGATGCATGGTATGTTACCCTGAGGACTCTTTTTGGCAGATGTTTAGGGTTGGCCTGCCAGGCACAGACATGCATTTGTTTAAGAGAAGACTTAGCAGGTTGACACTGTTTTCCCACTGGTAGTATCCTGCCAGTAGTCGGGGAGCCAGTGCTGTGCTATGCTTAGCGGTGTGTATTATTATGTTTGCATGATATTTGCCTTTTGGCATTGATTTCCCCTTTGCCACATGTTATATATGTTTCGTGTATCCTTGATACATGGTTACATACACTGTATGGGGTCCTGGGAACTTCTACACCTTATTACATTAACACCTCACATCTAGACTTACTGCTGTACACCAGTTCACATATGTATGTTCTGTAGTCAGTTATGGCACATATGACTGTATACCGATGCCTTTCACATGTTCAGTTTGCTTATACTATGGTGAGGACATGTTTACTACCACCCCATTTGTCTGTACGTTTGTTATGGCTTGGTGGATAGTTACTGGGACTATGGTGTATAGGGTCCTGGGTTCGTGACCTGCATGGCTGTTTATTTTGTTGCCGGGCTGACAAAGGACCATTGGATACAAAGTATTTAAGGCACTCTACAGCAGTTGTACGGCCTTATGCCTGCTTACTTGTACGTACATATGCCTACTATTGCCTATTTGTGCTTACACCTACTTACTAGTGCCTTATTCCGTCTGACACTGATACGTCACATGTGCATTTCTTGTGGTACTCCAGTTCATATATATTAGCTATTTAGTGGGTTTTTCAACAAAAATATAACAGACTGTGCTACATTGGGACTCGAACTGGGAATGCTTGCTCAATGGTCAGATGCTCTACCCACTACACTATTGTTGTTCTGCTTCAGTTGCATATTTCTACCATAATGTAATACCCATGTTTCCTTCCCCCAGCCCCAGAGCTCCACATACACAGCATCCATCCATTCTCCAGTTGCTAGCCCAGCCATACTACACCTCCACACATTTCCCTCTCTGCACGTGTCGGTACTCCTCCATTATACTGTCTCAACCCAAGCTTCTGCAGGCTCTTCATCCATTTAGTCCACGTACATATGAGCCTTCCCTTGATCCTCCTCCAATACTGGTGGAAACATCTATGTGACTCACAAAGTTTGGTTCGTCCCGCCAGGGAGGGACCTGTTGTTGTGTCACGGGTAGACTTTGCTGGTCTACACTGTTTCTCCCACTGGTAGCATCCTGCCGGGAGTTTGAGAAGCAGTGGTTTGCTCAAACCCCAGGCCAGCCTCATCTCCTGCTTCTGCGGAACCAATGCCCCAGGTGTGACAGTCTGTGCATGAAGCATGCCCACATGCCCCCATGGTGTGCTCCGTTTTTAATTCTTTTCTTCAGTATTATGCAATACTACTGTTCTCACAGTATGTTTGGACAGACACTGTTCATTGATACACCTAGACTGCTCGGAATACTGTGATTGAGCAATGTACACATGTTTGCTGGTATTAATCTACATACTTATATACATTTCCTATAGTGTTGAATGAATGTGCTGGATGATATGTTTGTGATAGCAGCTGAATGTGTATCTGCCATGCCTTAGTGTTAACTCACTGAGACTATAGTGTGCAGGGTCGGGGGGTTGGAACCTGGGAGTGCAGATTATTTTGTTAATGGGCACAACAACAGCTGTTGGCTACAGAGTGCCTAAGGCACTGTAGAGGAAGTGTAGGCGAGTATGCGCTGGTTTGCATGAGGGTCAGGATTGCTGACCTCCGGTTATGGTGACTTACACTGAGCTGGCCTCCATATTGCTTAACCGGTGTGGGCATTGCTTACCACCACCCAATCAGGCTTAACCCCGCTTGCTGCCGCTTACCCCCACACTACTTCATGTATTTAGTTCACATTTGTTGACCAGGACAATCTGACTGGATGCTTCTCCATTGTCAGTGGTGGCCCAGGGAGTGGAGCTCCACAGTAAACTCCAGCTACACATTACACGTACTACTGAGGAGTACACATTCATAGAAAGTGACAGACTTACCATAGCTACGTACCACATTCTTCATGCTTAGTTTACGTTAACATGTAGGTATTATTCATGCTTAGGTCAGGTTTACATGTCAGGTTTGACTGTTGACAAAGGTCAGTTTAAAGTGAAGTTAGATTCTAGTTTAACAGTTCTGGATAGGTTACACTCAGGTATTCAGGTTAAGATTTAGTTATTCCATACCTGTGTGGTAGCGTAGAAGAGAATAGTGAGGGAGTAGGTAGGTAGGTAGAGGGGGAGACATTGTAACTGTATAGTCGGCTGTGGGAATAATTGGTAGGGGAGCAATAGGGAAGGTTTGCAGGATGTTGGGATTTGTATGTGAGGCAGGACAGGAGGTGTCAGTTTCAATAGTTGATGTAGGGGTATAGAGTGTAAGTTGGGGGGGGGGATTCACCAGGTGGTGAGCATGTGCTGATCCAAGTGTGTTTGAGGTGTTCCTTCATGTGTTATTTACATGTGTCGTGTAGGACAGCTGAGGTAATACACTTGGGTAGGGGGTTCCACACTCTGCCAATATAGTTGGGGAAGGGGGTGTCACCTACTTGTGACTGTGAACATTATTAGTGATGAAGCAGGGGTTGATAGGTAAGTGGTGTTAATGGGGCACACAGAGGGACAGATAGTAGGGGAAATATCCAGGGATGTGCAGGAAGGCTGACGGGAAGGTCCAAAAACTGGCCATTTCTTCTACAGCAACAGCTGTGTATATACACAGCATTTGGAGGTAGGTTTGGACACTCACACCCCTGGGTGGGGGTGAGGACAACAATAATACCTTGTGATTCCAATTAGTTTGGCTTACATGCCTACAGTGGGGTGTTGTGACCATTTGTTCTTTGGTGTTATTTAGTGGGATTTGCAACAACATATTTGGTTATACCATACTTTGCCATGTAAAATAAACTGTGCTGCAGTGGGACTCGTACCAGGAGTGGCTGCTTGTTAGGCGGCAGCTTTGTCCAATGCACACTGTTGCTTACATCCCTGGGGTGGTCCGAATAGAACTGCTCAAGCCAACACTTGCACTCCTCGGCCCATGATTTCATACCCATAGTTCCCCCCCTGCACCTCCTCTACAGCACTCATCCTTACAATGGGTGCAGGTTGGGTCTAAACACACCACTACACACTGCCCACTCTTCACTTCTTGGGACCCATCTCATATGTTGTCTTGGCCCATGATTCATTAGGCTTTCCCACCATTGTAGTCTGGGTACATACATGCCCCGTCTTGAAAAGTCATTGCACGGATGGCCTCCAATCACAAGACACTTTTTGGGGTGTCCCACAAGGGACGCTCCTTTTTCTTTTGCAAGATTAGTCTTAGCAGGTCGACAGTGTGTCTCTCCCCCCCCCCCCCCGGTTGTATCCTGCCTGTGGTTTGAGGGGCAGTGGATTGTTTACATTGTTTGTGCATTTGTTTGTATGTTTCCCCTGTCTGGCTGGGGGGGGGGGCGTAATGCTATGTGTTGCACATTTGTTGATTGGGCGCCTCACCCCCACTGGCACGGACTGTGAACATATGTCATTCTTAAGTGCTGTATCATATCATAGCTATATATCTGTGTGTGTGTATATATATATATATATATATATATATATATATATATATATATATATATATATATATACACACACACACATATATATATCTACATATGTATATATATATATATATATATATATATATATATATATATATATATATATATATATATATATATATATATATATATATATATATATATATATATATATATATATCTAATGACATGTGGATGTATGGGTGTCTGCATATGTATATATCTATATGTGGGTATTTTTATATATGACTGTCTATGTATGTATACATTTGTACTACAGAGAGGGAGAGGTATATATCTATTTAGTTATGGGTTTATACACACACACACACACACACACACACACACATACCTCTACATATTTAGCTACATATCCTGTAATGTAGACTGGTATTGCTGGATACTGTGTTTCGTGTGCATACCAGCCAACCTTGTGTGCCATGTATGCTTTGCAATACCTACAACTAAATCCGTTAGTGTACATAGAGTCACATGTGAAATCTATTGTTAGTGCCAGGGAAACATTCGTCCCATGCAGGACAACCCAAACATTGGATATTCAACTTTCGTCCACACCCAAAGTTACAAAGGTACCCATGGCTATGTGCATGGAATATGGCATGTGCCAGACCTAGGATAATTGATTTGGGACAACATATGGATGGGTCCTGAGGGGGGGAGCGGAGGGAGGGCAATGTATGGTGGTGTGGTAGCTATGGGCCGGTAACCAGGGTAGGGATGGTGGCTGCGTGTGTGCAGTGGGTGGGGGAAGCGGAACTGTGGGTGATGAATGTATGGGTCAAGGATGACCTGGGTTGGATGGGCCTGTACTGCTCGGCCTGCCTAGTGGGTTGGGGAGAGGGGAATGTGGTGTTAACATGTGAAACATAACAGAGGGGTAATTTAAATCCCTATTTAAATGAAACATGTACAATACAATGAGCTTGGTAGTGTATTGCAGAGTGGATGTGTTTGGCTGGGTGGGGGGTATGCCAGTTCATATGAGACATATATTGTTTGTGGCCTCTCAAGCCCAATAACGATGCATGTGGACATATATGTTTCTGTTAATCTACCATTGCTAGCTACAGATGTCTGGCCATATATACCTCTATGGTTATATATATTTGTTTACATATATCTAACTATGTCTGTATATACCTACGTTGACATATATCTGCATACATATATGTAACTTGCTGTCTATATGCAGACATATAGATGTTGACATATATATGTGTAGATACCAGCATTTGCATTTATATCTGTTCATATATTTATATCTGTATATATTTCTGGATATTTATATATATATATATACATATATATATACATATATATATATATATATATATATATATATATATATATATATATATATATATGGGTCTACTGCTTTTCATCGAATATCACATTGTCGAAAAAGAGCAGTAGACTGCTCACTTACGCTAAAGTGCACTTTCGCGAACTCAGATTCTATGAACGGATCGCACCACAGTGGAGGACAGCAGGAAAACATGCTATGTCCTCCACTGTGGTGTGGTAGTTACAGACCTTATGGTTAGGGCATGGGTCATGGTAAGGGGATAGCCCTACTAGCTATCCCCTTACCATGACCCACGCCCTAATCCTAAGGTCCGCAACTACCGCACCACAGTGGAGGACAAGCTATCTTCCACTGTGGTGCAGTAGTCATGGACCTTAGGGTTAGGGTGCGGGTCATGGCATGGGGATAGCCCTACTAGCAAACCCCTTACCATGACCCGTGTCCTAACCCTAAGGTCCGTAACTACTGCACTAAAATCAGTATTAGCCCGTTCGCTGAAGCGGGTTTCGTGAAAGTGCACTTTCGTGTAACCCAGGGTCTACTGTGTAAGTTCGAAGAAGTGTATTTTCAAACTTATACAGTAGACCCATATATATATATATATATATATATATATATATATATATATATATATATATAGATATAGATATATATATATGTGTGACTACATCTATAGATATGTTGTATCCATTTAGATAGTAATATATTTGCACACACGTCCCTCTAGCTGTAGGTATACATTTTCTGTACTGTTGCATGTCTGGGCTGGGGTTATGTTTCTGGCAGCATGCGATTGATGCATATCTGGCATGGCTTAGTGGTAAATCATTTTGTGTATGGTGTGTATGGTCCTGGGTTCCAGCCTTGCAGAAGCTGTTTGTTTTGTTGCTGGGCAGAACACCGGCCATTGGATACGGTGTGATTAAGGCACTTTAAAGCGGTTGTAAGCGGGTTTGCATGGAGATAAGCACTGCTAACTTCTGGTCACAGTTTCTTACACCCAGTTAGCTTCTCCTTTGCTTAATTTGTGTCGGCAGTGCTTAACCCCATGCAAGCGCACTTGCACATACTAGTGCTTACATATGCTTACTGCTACTTATCTGTGCTTACACCTGCTTACTGCTGCCTTATTCATTATGATACTGACTCTTCACATGTGCATTTCCTGCAGTACTCCAGTTCATAAAAATGTATGTTATTTAGTGGCTTTTGCTTTACAAATATTGCTTATATCATGCTTTGCCATGTAAAATAGACTGTGCTGCAATGGGATTCGAACTGGGACTGCCTGCTCGTTAAATGAACGCTCTGCCCACTACACTATTGCTGAGATGCTTCATTTGCAAATATCATCATTGTTATCCCCTTCAGCCTTTTAGGCTGCTTTCACCATAGCTAAGCAATGGGCACACCCGCACACCTATGGTTAGCTGTACTCAGAGTTTTAGACAACAATACAAGGGTTTCTTCTTTTGATTTTTATGTCCTGTAGCTGTTGTACACATGGGGGACTTTTTTGGGGATATGTAGACACATATGAGTGGTCTCGCTCATTTATTTCCACTTTCTACTTTTCAGCATTGCAGGGGCATGTTTATTCTGAGAGCTCTGCTCTCAGACATTCCCCCTGCACTCGTATACACTCTTTGTAAGCCTGGGAGCTCGGGCAGCGCACCTTCATTACTATGCATGGTGCGCTGCCGTCCTGCTCCTAAGCAGCCACTTCCATGCAGGACTAGACAAGTCCTGCATGGAAGGTTAGTAAATCCAAGGGATAGACTTAAAAGTATAAAACAAACAATATACATTTTTAAAAAACAATACAAGTCAGTGAACTTATTAAACCTGATAGAAAACGCACCATAGTATAACCTGATAAAGTGTGACTGAAATACTCAAAAAACATATCAGTGTTTCAGTGGTCTATCCAACAGAAAAGCTTTAAGTGAAACCCTATCATTAAGCCCAAATGTCTTATCAGCTTGTAGTCTGATGATCCACTTGATCTCTAATTTTTCTGTATGATTTTTATAATTACCCAACCTAAGACTTTTGGTTGCTAACTCTAATACAAAGAACTTAAACTTATGTGAGAGGTCATGATTTAGCATGTGTCGTGCTAACATATTTGTCTCATCTTCCTTATTTATTGCATAGAGGTGTTCTCTCACACTATCATGCAAAGTTCTATTAGTTTTCCCTATATAAAAGCAGGGACATTTACAACAAGTAGCTAGATATACCAAGTCACGTGATTTAACATAATTTTTTTTTCAAAAAAATATATTGTTTGTTTTATACTTTTAAGACTATATTTTAGATAATGATTTTATAGTTTCTAGGTCACAGAAACAATTATTTATTCATAGCTATTATAAATGATTTTTAATGAGTTAATTGGTGTAGCAATACCATTAGTTACACACCTATATTTAAACAAGGGAACTATTTGTTGCTAATGTGTCTGAAGAAGCGTTCCTTGAACAGAATGCAAAAGCACTCACATTTGTCATTTTTTTGTGTTCATTAAAGTATTCATGTTTCCAGTCCATGGTGTCACCTCTGGAGTTTGTTTTTCCTTATGTTTTTGATTGGTCTCAGAGAGGTGCTTTGTCCTCATACTACCTTTGCTTGCCACATTTTAATTTCAGCAATACTACTCTTCTTTGCTTGCTGACTTATCATCTCTCCAATTGCACCCCAGTTGGACTGGCTTGGTTAGTGTATGAGCTGTTTTATGTAGCAGTAGTAGTGTTAAGGATTTTTTTTTAATTTAAGATGCAGGTTAGAGTTAGTGGCAGGGTTAGGGTCAGCACATATTAATAAATTGGAGGATGAGATTATAAAGGCCCTTATGACCCTTTCCTGAGACACGTACAACATGATGGTGCAAGGCCATGAAGAGCATGCAGAAAGTCATTTTAGAACCATGCCTTTCAATCTCCAAGTATCAAAAAGTCATAATATTGCCTTTAAAATCTTAAAAAGAGGGGAAGCTCTTTCCTATTTTTCACGATTGAAAGTCTCTAGGCACTAGATCCTGTAATGTTACTGGTACTGAATCTTTCTATATACTTAATTTAATAAAGGGTGTAGTCATAAACAGATCTGATTTATGAAAAACAACATACATTTACAAGGATCAAGGCTAAATCTGATGGCCAGAATCATAGTACTATGCCTACATCACAGCAATTGAGAGGTATGTTCAGAACTCTTTAGGCATGCAACAGATGCAGGTAAGACTGATTCCTAGGTATAAAAAGAAGATAATGAGCATTAATAATTCCCTTAACAACTGGTGACATTTCAGGGGGGATCCAGTATGTATCAGTCTGTGATGAGACAATAATCACCTACAAAGTAATAGTAATAGTAATAATAACTTTCTATGAAGGTAGCAATAGCCATGCACAAGAGAATGACCATGGTTTATCTGGTGGTGTGATCTAAGGGAAATAATATGTACTACAGCTACAATACCTCAGAGTTTAAAACTATTTGACCAAATTGACTTCTGGATTTTTCGCCAACCCACTCTTATTGTGCTTTTACACTTGGTTCCTTTTTACTGCTCATCCCAACTGTAAATTGCAGTTTGCAAAGCCCTTCTAGTGCTATTTCTACTGGGCACTAATAGCTAAAACTGATAACGCACTCCTATCAGATTCTTAAAGCTTGATTTAGCCTCTGTTTCATATAATCCATTTTCAATCTGTGCACACTGGAATATTCAGAATGTTAATCTGATTTGTGTATTGGTCATTGTTCTTTTCTGCATTTTCCTTGTTTTAACTAAAAGTCAACTATTTGTATTTTTAACTTGGTCTGGGACCTTTGTCTTGTAGTATCCCTTGCAGTAGTGGGAGAATTGTGAGTTGCTGAAGGATTTGAGCCTCAGTTATTTCATTTTTACTGATTTTACTGTTTGTATTTTACTTGGTCTGGGGACCTTAGTAATTCACAGTAGTGAGATAATTTTGAATTGGAGCAGGATCTGACCCTCATTTAATACATTTTTGCAGCATTTTTTATGTTTGCATTTTACTTGGTCTGGGGACTTGCTGCAGGATCTGAATCTCATTTTATTATATTTCTACTGCATGTTTGTTTTCTGTTTGCATTTTACTTAGTCTGGGAACTTTAGTCTTGCAGCATCATTAAAACTAGTGAGAGAATTCTGCATTGCTGCAGGATCTGAAACTGATATATATATATATATATATATATATATATATATATATATATATATATATATTTAAAATATATTTTTGCAGTTTACTGATTGGATTCCTCTGTAACTAATTTCCCATAACCTCTGCTGAGCTGTGCAGCAATGGTTTCTGGTGCTCTGTATAAAAGCAGGCACTTCCTCTGCTATTCTAGCTGAGTGTAGAGCAGATAGTTTGCCTGCTGAGAAGCATTGTCCCAAGTGTGCTGCCTTAGATCAAGCCTCTTCTCCTAGCCCAACAACTCTAAACTCTGATTACACCACCTCTTGTAGATCACAAAAAAGAGGATCAAGCCATGGATATACATTTTCCTATTGTCTCTGTAGCCAGCCTGGTGGAAATGGGCATTCTGAAACATTGTAGCAATTGTGTCATGATTACTAACAACCACCTTATTCTTAAGCAGACTGACACAGTATACAGGAGATGTAATTATACTATGTCTTTGGAGGCAAAACTTTCTCATACAGACACTGATATCTCCAAACAGGTTGCCAGTAACACAGGCACTGCATTTACTATGGATCAGACATATAAACTCACATAGGTAGAGGCTGTTAAATGCAATCTACCCAAACCTCAAAGGCCTCCCATACACTGGCCTCAGCAACCTCCTAAACACACTGCAAAGATAACACTCCCCAGGACACATACAGCCACATCTCACAATGTCTCAACCTCTAAGCCCTTAAGGCAGACTGCCACACAATCCAATATACTGGTCATTGTGAAACATACTGATGCCCCCTCACCAGGCAGAACAAGGAGACAGCTACATCCAGTTGCCCATCGGGGCAAGGATCTACCAGTTCACACATGCACTCAGGACATTGAACAAGTACCAGTATAACTCTGTCATAGTCCATGTGGGTGTTAATGACCTGAGATGTACCTACCTGGACTATATGAAGAGAGACATTATAGAGCTTTCAGATTATGTGTCCCAGGCAGTTATGAGCCTAGCATTGAGCAACATTCTACCTTCTCTATGGATGATAACACAAGATAAATGGAAGATGATTGACTTTAACAATTGGCTTAGTTATTGGTGTCATTCTGGGGTGTTGGGGTAATTTGTCAGTTTGGGAAGACATAATCGAACGACTACACTGCTTTGCTAAGGATGGTCCGTACCTGTTACCACTGTGCTTACAAAAACCTATCCACCCCTATAGTGCCTTCTTTAGACAATGCCAGTCTGATAAATCTTCCAACATAGTAAATTCTACCTAAAACAAATTAACAATGCTGCTGTTCAGTGCTAGAAGTCTCAACAAGAAGCTCCAGTCTCTGGAAGTACTCCTCATCCTGGAGAGTTTTGACATCTGTGCAATTAATGAGACATAGTTTAAAGCCACAGAAAGCACCCCAGCAATACAAGGCTGTAATGTCTTCCTCACATTTAGACCAGCTACTGCACAAGACAAGACAAAAGTTGGAGGTGTATCAGTCTACATAAAATGCCAGCGCACCACAATATTGGACAAATAATGTAATATGCTTATGCAACTCCATATCCAACTAACCTTAAGTAAAGTCCAGTACCAAATTGTTGCTAGTTATAGGTCCCCATCTTTGACCCAGGATAACAATACCACATACTTGAATGTCCTGGAGTCACTCACAATTTAGCCCAACAAAATATTCATTGGTGATTTCAACTATCCCACCATAAACTAGGACACATACAAAGCCACTAACATGCAGGCTCAAAGATTCCTGGATTTTGTTAATGCAAACACCCTTTAACAGCTGAAGTGCACACTTACTAGGGGTGCATGTTTCCTCGATCTGGAACTCACAAATATGAGGGAATGTTACACCCCCCCCCATAGTGTAATGTCCTCACTTGATCAGATCAGATCACAGTAACCCTTAAAATAAATATAAAAGCTGAACTTCTAGCAAACCCCAGAAGCTATAAGAACTTTTCCCAATGCTAACTACCTCGTATTAAGTGAGGGCCTAACAAAATTCCAAGCCCCCCTCCCCCAGTTAAGAGAACATGGTGACTTATGCAGAAATGTTTACAGAAACCATGTACAAGCATGTAAATAACTGCATAGAAACAGCAGTTCAAACCAAAATAAACTTAGGTCAAACTCCAAAAACATGTCCCCTTGGTAGACTCCCAGAATAAATAGGTTGCACAACAAAAGAAAAGAAAGTTTCTTATGGTTTGACAAAGCCCTTACAGGGTGAAAGCACTTACCAATAAAACAGCTTGGATTTTACTTGTCTTTGGCATGGATTCAGTCATTGTTTGAACTAGCATTTATTTCTACTGCTTGAATAAGCCTCAGTGACTGCTGGATTTATGCAGATTTTTGTTGTCAGCCTTGGTTTGCTCTTGTGCTTCTCTTTTGGATCATTTATTTATTTTATTAGTAACAGGAGCATTTGGACCATAACACTTACTCTTATAGTATACTAAAAATTAAATGAAACACACAAGTGTCACCATCCTTAATGTAAAAAAATAGTCCCCCAGATTCTCAAAAGCTTGCACGGAGTGGAGCAGGAGGTCACGCAGGCAATAGGTCTGCCGTGCAATCCAGGAAGAGCCTGCAGGGGCGTGCATGAGTGCTCCTGCACTAATTTTGCATGGACTAAGCCCTAGTATGCAAATCACCCCATTTGCAGGTACAATCCATGCAAATGAGGTGATTTTGCAATCCTGGAAGCTTGCAACAGTCTGTGCAAGACTAGTGCAATCTGCAGAAATGTACTCGGGTAGTAATTGAGTAGATTTCTGCAAAATCCAAAACGGAGCTATGACAGCTCCAAATAAAGGCTGCGTATCATGTAGTAAGCATGCCAATGGCCAAGTATAAGGCCATTGGCATTGCAAATAGAAAAAAAAAATACAAAAATCAACTTTTATTTTTTTTTAGCCGATCTCGGTTGTTTAACCATAGGGCAGCGGCGCGGAAATGGGATTGGGGGTAAATAATAAAATAAACCCAAAAGAAGCAGTCTAACTAAAATCACTTTTCTGCCATGCAAGTCAATGACAGGTAGAAGACAACCTGGCCAGTGAGTAGTGGTTGCTAAGGGGGGAGGCTCAGTGTGAGACATGTAATTATGCATTAGCAGGCAATCCTATGCAAATGTGGGGAAGGATAGTGAATCGATTTTCCCTAGCATGTGAGTCAGGTCCCAACAGTGCAAGAATAGGAATAGCTTGGTTCAAGTCTAGGAGTTAGGTGACATCATGGGGGTGTGTGTCAAGCATTCTGTAAGCGGATTGGAGCCCTGTAGCTCGGGTTTCTCCTAGCTTAGCACTGCTAAGCTAGGGGGTGCGGGTGTGTCTAAACTTGCTCAGCACTCTTTACAAAGCCTAAGCAGGTGTGCGCGCTGCACACCGGGTTTTACAGGATGAAAAAAGAGGTCAAACTAGGAAATAAGCAGTGTGCACATCTGAGCACTCCATTTGCATGGCACGCACATGGGCTTAAACAGGAAGGCAATGGGAAGGGAAAACAGCAGTAGAAAGGTAATCAAGGAGAACTAGCTTAGCTGGCAGGTGAAATGTATCAGAATCAGCCAATTACACAGGCAGCAGACCAGCCCAGCCCAGAACACTACTATAAACTAAGCAAACACCTTCCCCTCTGGTTTTTCCCACACTCTACACCACCAATGTAAACAAGCGGGGAACTTTTAACATTCACAACAGCAAAATGTTAGGGGCTGCAATAGCTATCATACAACTTGTGGAAGAGGCTGAGGGTGGTGAGGATGTGAATGTTGCCAACCAACCCACAGTAAGGAGAAGGAGAAGAGTGTACAGACCCAGGGTAACCTACCAGTTGCTACATGAGCTAGAAATAGTGGAGCACTATAGGGTGGACAGGGACCTCCTACAACAAATTGTTGAGCTGTGCCGGCCACGCCTGACACACAGAACTAACAGAGGGGAACCCATCCTAGTGGATACCTAATATGTGTAGGCCTAAGAATACTAGCTACAGGTACCTTCCAAAGGCCAACTGGGGATATGATGGGGATCTCACAGGCATCAGCATCCAGGGTACTCCACCAGTTCCATGTCAGCACATGTAGGTGAGCACGTATGTGCCCCCCACACCCATGAGGCGTTGGCCAGCAATATGCAACTCTTCCACCAGATAGCAGAATACCCTTAGGTAGTGGGTGCAATAGATTGAGTGCACATATGCTTCAAAGCACTACCCAGTAAGCAGGGTATGGTCTACATCAAACGCAAGGGCTTCCCCTCCATCAACTGCCAGGTCATGTGAGATGCCCAGGGCACAATAATGAACGTGTATGCTGGCTGCCCTGGAAGCTATCACGATTCCCACATCTGGCATCTGACACAGCTGTACCAGAGATTTGCCAATGGGGACATAACTCACGATCACCTAGTGGGGGATGCTGGATATGCACTGGAGCGTGGCTGATGACACCCATCAGAAATGCACACACACCCGAACAAGAACTCCATAATGAGGCACACACACAGACCAGATTATAGTATAACATGTGCTTGGGATGCTCAAGTCACGGTTCCGGTGCCTGGACACATCCGGTGGAGCCTTGCAGTACTCACCAGCTACATGTACCTAAATTATCTTTGTATGTGCCATGTTATACAATATGATCCTGTGGAAACAACTGCAGCAGGAAGAGCACAGGGCAGGGCCGCATAGCCTCCCCACCATTGCAAAGGCCTGCACAGGCAAAGAGTGACTCAGAGGAGGAACAACCTGAGCCTGCCCCAGTAGGCAGAAGGAGGCCTGCCCAGTATGCCCTGGCCTTGGCAAAGAGGCAACACATAGCACATACACTGACACAGGAGGGACACAGGGAGTAACACCTCACTCCGACTCTCACATACAGTAAAAGGGATGCCAAACATTACACTACCTGTGCCTAACCATGTGTAGGGAGTGTACTATGTGCATCTGACATAGGCAGCCCTGCAGCACCACCCTCAATACTTGGACACCCACAAGGTAAGTGACTCTCACATGCCAGTCAGGGGGGTCACATACCCAACAACAGTCACAGCCAACAGGACAGGTGTAGACAAACACAAACAAAGGCTGTGCTATTGCCTCTGAATGAGGCCTATGGGTGTAAACCCCCAGGCCTACACAGAGAGACTACAGCAGGTCAGGCAGTGGGATGTCAGTTCTGAAGGGTAGGAAGTCAGAAACTAATATGTAGGTAATTAAAAGCTAAGATCTGTAGTACACTGGTATGTCTCTAGCCAGCACAATAGGAAAGACTACAGACTGAAATGGAGTACCCGACATACCAGTACAGTCCTAGCAAATGTGTACAAGTGTCAGGTGTGACCCCCCATCCGATGTAGAAATGTAGTAACAGTCAGGTGTGACCCCTCCCAATCCTGCGTAGAAATGTAGAAATAGTCAGGTGTGCCCACCATCCTACGTAGAAATATAGTAACAGTCAGGTGTGCCCCCCCAATCCTGTGTAGAACTGTAGAAATTGGTGTGCCCCCCTCATCCCATGTAGAAATATAGTAACAGTCAGGTGTGCCCCCCCATCCTGCGTAGAACTGTAGAAATAGTCAGGTGTGCCCCCCTATCCTGCGTAGAACTGTAGAAATAGTCAGGTGTGCCCCCCATCCTATGTAGAAATATAGTAACAGTCCCTGCCAAATGATCGACGGATACCCTGCAGAGACAGCATGCTACCTGTAGGTGTACAACACAAAGGTCAGCACTGCAGTGCAAACTACCTGGACTTGATCCACACATTTAGTACAGACGGCCATACTGGGCATGCCCACACACTTAAAATGAAGGCCATGTTTGCAAACACCAGTGGACCACACATATCTGGCAGCCGCAGATGTTAGTGCAGACACTCCTCAGTATGCACTACACATGCTTTGCACACACAGTGAATAGGAATACAGGCATATATGTAAGGACAACACACTATAATATGCCAAAGGTAGACATACATAGATGTGTGGAAGAGGGTGACTGTGACAAGGAGCCATCCAGGGTTTTCGCACCCAGCACACAGCCAATGGGCCACAACCACACAAGGGTCTGATGTCACACACTGCAGATACTAGCCACCGGTATCTGTCAGCAGTACAGAGTATGTGGTGCACGTGCCAGCTGTGCAACATGACTATGCAAGGAAGTAGTCATCTAGCAGCTGTATACACGTATGTGGAATATGACTCAGGTTGTGGCTGCATGTGGCGTGTCAACCCCTAGATGAATGGGTTATGGCCCATGCACACACACTGCTCTCCCCATAGCCCCACTATGACAAGCCTGTTGATGTCATCTACTGTGAAATACACCTTTGGGAGAGTTGTATCCCAGTAATCTATGTGGCGTGTCCCATAACTGCGTACTGCTGTAGTGTAATAAACTAGTTAGGTAGGAGTTTTAATCCCAGCCTTGGCAACTGTGTGTGTGTCTGTCTGACCCTGTCTGTGTAGAGAGCAATGCTTTTTTAGGGTGGTCACACACAAATACAATTGGAATGCTCTACCTTGGTAAGGCTGCTGATGTCATTCACCTAGAAATACATCCCTGGAAAGGCTTTACTCCAGTAATCTCCATGGTGCATCCCATAACTGCGTATTGCTGTAGTGTGATAAACTAGTTAGATAGGAGTTCTAGCCCCAGCCTTGGCAGCTATGTGTGTGTGCCTGTGTGACTTTGTCTGTGTAGAGAGCAATGCTTTTTTGGGTGGTCACACTCCCTACAATTGGAATGCTGTACTTTGGTAAGGCTGCTGATGTCATCCACCTAGAAATACATCCCTGAAAAGGTTGCATCCCAGTAATCTCCATGGCATGTCCCATAACTGTGTCCTGCTGTAGTGTGATAAAATAGTTATGTGGGAGTTTAATTCCTACCCTTGGCAACTGTGTGTGTGTGTCTGTCTGTCTGTGTAGAAAGCAATGCATTTTAGGGTAGTCACACTCCCTACAATTCAAATGCTCATCTTTGGCAAGGCTGCTGATGTCATCACCCTAGATATACACCTTTGGGAAATTGTAGCCCAGTAAGTTCCGTAGCGTGTCCTGTAACTGTGTAATGCTGTAATGTGATAAACTAGGTAGGTAACCGTTCTACTCCCAGACATGGCAAGTGTGTATGTCTGTCTGACCTTGTTTGTGTAGAGAGCAATGTTTTATATGGTAGTCACACTCCATACAATTTGTATGCTCTACTTTGGCAAAGCTGCTGATGTCATCCACCTAGAAAAACATGTCTGGGAAGAATGTAGCCCAATAATCTCGTAGTGCATGCCATAACTTTGTACTGTTGTAGTGTGATATAGATCTCTGTTAGGGGTTCTGCACCCATGCATGTTGGTTGTGGAATGTTTTTTGCGTGTTTCACTGTCTGTGTAGGAATCTATGTATTTTAGGTTAGTCACACTCAGTACATTTCCAATGGCCTACTTTGGCAGTCCTGCTGATGTCATCCAATGTGAAATACACCCGTGGGGAAGGTGTCCTCCAGTAATCCCTGTACTGCGTCCTATAACAGCTCCATGCTGTAGTGTGATATAGACCTCTGTTAGGGGTTATATACCCATGCATGTCGGTTGTGGAAGTTTTGTGTGTGTTTCAATGTCTGTGTAGGGAGCAATGCATTTTAGGCTAGTCACACTCAGTACATGCCCTGTGGCTTACTTTGGCAGTCCTGCTGATGTCATCCAATGTGAAATACACCTTTGGGGAAAGAGTACTCCACTAATCTCCGTGGTGTTTACTATAACTGCATATTGCTGTAGTGTAATAAACTAGTTAGGTAGGGGCTCAACTCCCAGATATGACAAGGGTTTGTAACTTGTATCTTGTGTGGCGGTAGGTGTGCGTGTGTGACACCTGGGCCCAATGTGGGGTGGGTTTTGCAAATGTCTTTTATGGTGGCCTTATATCACAAAGTCCATTGTACAGGATAACAGATGTGAAATAGCCGACAGGCTGGGGTGCAAATCCATACCCATACATGGGACATCACGACCAGGCAATCACAGTTAGCAGTCCCATTATTACACAGAGCACACTCTCAACCCATGTCACATACACACACATGCCGAGGCAACAGCCAATATGTGTGTAGTACATTGCATATTGGAGACTGATAGTAACTATGGAGTGATTGCAGTGGCCTACAGAGGGCATGGCACCCTGTCCATCTGTCCAATAGGCACATACATGCAGACAGTGCACCTTCCCCATGTTTTCCACTGGACATCTGCAACACCTGCGGTGCCATCACATGTGACCCACAAAGGAAATACCATGCCTGACAACATGCCCTGTATGGACAGATGCCACTGACACCAGGGAATGCTGTTAGCATGCTATCAATGTAGGTACAGGGTTAACCTGCTGTCAATTACCAGCTCCTGCCAGAGGTGGCCAAGACTGGCATATCTGATGATAATTTGTGTACACAACATGGGCCCAATGCCCTAGGTACAGTTGCACATGTCACTGTACATGCATGTGGGAGGTGTGCACATCCAAGACACTGTCCATGTCATGGACTAGGGAACACATACATGGCAAGTGATGCACAGCACTGGCCACATGCAATAGCCACCCAGGTGACTGGATGGTGGATACAATACCCACCTGTGTGGGCAAATGCAGAATCCACAGGCCTGAGCCACAATGCAGACCATTGTCATGTGGCGTGATGCCAAGGTATACCCATCACCTGGCCTTGTATAGCCATCTGGCACAGTCAACCACCATCTACCCGTGCAGAAATGCAACCATGCATGTCAGTACTGGCACCCTGTGTGTTCGTGTGTGTGTTGTATGATGCATATGATCACATCCACACTCACTACAACCCCCAGTGGCATACTGAAGCATGCTGTCTGATGTCAGACACCTCCCCATACCCTTTGCCCATATATCCTCCATATGACCCATGTGGTGCATGTGATACCTGCACAGTAATGTGTTGTGGCAATCTCACTAGTGATGAGCTGTATCCCTGGCCCCACCAAGTGTATCAATGTGTGTGCGTCCCTGTGAGAGTGTGGCTGTGTTGATGCTGGCACCTGTTCATGCGAACAGGCACGTGTACAACACCCACCATATAGCTACCACATACCTGTTGCAGATGTCACTCACCATCACATAGATGCTCTGTGGACTCCACAACAGGTAACCTATGTGGTGCATCCAACAACTGTATAGGACTGTGATAGCACTACATAGTCATTAGGGGTTTGATACCCTGTGCTGGTAGGTGTGTGACACAAACATGCTTAGGTTTTACTCTCCCACCCCTCCCTGACTTGGTAATGCCTCTGTCTGCCTCTCTCACACCCTCAATGGTGTATGTGTAGACCTATACCTGCTTTCCTTAGGCAGCAGCATTTGTATTTTAGGTAATGCTCATGATCAGCTGATGGCCTCTGCATGATTTGCAGCCCTCCCCTAGCTGATTGCATGTGGAACAGCTGTGGTAACATTCCCATAGCCAATTGCATGGAAACACACTCCAATATCTAGGAACATCATGTCTGTGTTGGCCCTTTTCATCCACTGTGAGCAGGAACTTGTTCTGTTGTTTGGAAAACAGCATCTCAGATGGAGTGGGGCTTTACCTCTGACAACATACACTGTGGAAACAGGCCAACACACATGAGGGGGATGTGCCCGACCTGACTACAGACTGTAAGTGCTGCTATACTGCATTCAGAGTAATGTTGATTTAAGAGGGTGTGTATGGATATGGCTGTCCTACATGTATTAATACCTGCCATGCCAGTTGTATGTTTATGATGACTCCCCATCTGTAGGGTCATCTGCAGACTGAGCAGTGTGTTGTGCCTGTGGTGTCATGTGCTACCCACAGAACATGTATCTGTGAACTGCAGAAGGTAGTGTGAGGATTGCAGTCTGTAGATGGTGAAAGCCATGACAGTTACTGACTTCATATCCCTCATAGGACATATGTTGCTACAAACCCTGTTACAACAGTAAATGTATGATTTTATCGCAGCAACGTGTCAATATTGGCCCTGTGTATGTGCTTCCAGTCACAACTCAGTCAACCTTTGTACATATGTCATGCATTAAGAGGTGCATATGTGCTGTACACCATAATTACTGTCATCATATATGATAAGCCAGTGAGATTTCAGACTGCTACATATGTTATGTACAGTAGGGGTTATATTTTATGACATAACCTGGACATACTGTGTATGCTTGTACAGTACAGAGGTTTGTGTACTTATGGTGAATGTCGACAGTCTGTGTATTGTTAATATGTACCTTAGCCTGTGTACAGACTGTGGTAGTTGTCATGGTCCTAGGTCCCATCCTATCTGATGTTACATGCTGCTCCACTGTATGTTACCATATTGGCTTACATGTTTGTAGGGCCATACACACACATGTCCCATACCACAGTCAGCCATCAGACCAAACTGTGTAGTGGCCCAGTATATGTAGGGTTAGTGTGTGAGTGGCACATATGAGGATGGTGTTGAACAGATAGTCCGTATATTGTAATATTATGCTTGCTTGCCATATGTAGCTGTGGCTGTGTTCTCATTGGTTCATAGGTTCATAGGTTAGTACTAGGCTAACTGCTCTTGTGAGCCATTTTAAGCCTAACCAATTATCCCTTGTGAGACTCAAACCCTGCACCTTGAGTTTGTAAGGCAAACACCATAACCATTAGGCCACCCTCTCAACCCTAGTGGTAGTGGTTATGCACTTTCCCACAAGTGTATCTTACCCTGTGCTGTGACATGCCTGTATAGCCTGCTATATATGCAGGTACATGTGTATTCCCCCATAGGAGGTGTAGGCCAGTGTTGAGCCAGTCTGTCTGTAGCCTGCACAGTGCATTGTTACATGCCTAGCAGCTTAGTGTACTTATCCAGTGAGATGTCATGTGCAGATACTTGCCATATGTACTGCTGCCAGGCCTCCCTTAACAGTCATGTATGTCAGACAGAGCAGTGGGATGCTGTACATATGTATGTCAGTATCTAGTGGGTAGTATGTGGCCATGGCACCCCTGTACCAGCAGTTATTATGTGTCAGGCCAGACAGGGGTGTGTGAATGCATAACCAATGGTGGCATATGTATACCAGTCGTTATGTGTTATACCCATCTATATGGCTGTTAACATCCATATTGTCAGGCATGGTACACATGTTTTGCACTAAGGGGTTCTGTGTATACCTCTGCACTGTACAGAGTGTGTCAGAATGTCCACACATACTGGTCAATATCTCTGCTGCAGTTGATAGGGGCAGTACGTGCTAGCAGCGGTACTTTACTATGATGTCCTTAGGATGTCTGTCAGTAGCCAATGGCACACATGTGGAAAGCAGATGTGACCTCCCACATACACCATGTCTGTGAAGACAATCACAATTACAGTAGTAATAGTATATAGAACTGTAATAGTACACAAATAAAGGTTTTCCATTTCTGCAAACCTGTGTGTGGTGTTTTTCCTATGAACTCTCTGTGGGTATATGTTGCAGGCAATGAGTGTCATTTGTATGGGTGGCCCATACAGTGTCCAGTTGTTCAGGTGTGAACTGTAGGCATAGTGGCTGTTCCATATTTTGTGCACCTTCTACATATGTATTTTACTGTCCATATCTCTGCATGTGTATGTGTAGTCACATGTATATCTATATATATGTAAATAGATATATATATATATGTATATCTGTATCTGCATATATGTGTCTGTGTATATGTATCCTGGGGATGTTGATAGCTTCCACATTTTACATTTCCTATGGCAGCCAGATTGCACTGCATGATATGTTACCAATACCAGCCTGGCATCAGTATGTAGTACTGTTAACATCTTGTGCCCATGTCATGTCAGGTCCTGGTTATGGGATCTGCAACATTTGGTAGTGTATTGCATGGTGGATGTGTTTAGCTGTGGGGGGGGGGGGTATGCCTAATCGTACAAGACATATATTGTTTGGGGCCTCTCAACCCCATTAACAGTGCATGTGGACATATTTTTTTTGTTAATCTACCATTGCTATATATAGATGTATGGCCACATATGCTAATATATATATACATATATATATATATATATATATATATATATATATATATATATATGGATTCACTTCAGAAGATCGAATTTCCAAAATCTCGAACTGCAAATAACCGAAACCTAAAGCTCGAGTTTCGGAAACTCGAACTTCTGAAGGGAAACCATCAAAAAAAAAAAACCCACAAACTTCGCTTTTGCAGGGGGGCTTCACCCCCCTGCACCCCCCCCATGTGGGGGGCTGTGCCCCCCACCCCTACTTAAATATACCAACTCCAAGATCGCTCTACAGTGGGAGATGGGAAATCTCCGTCTTGCTGTATGCGAGCAAAACGGGAGATTTCTCACTTCCTGCTAACACCGCAAAACAAATAAAACATTATGTACACACAAGGCATACAACAATACTTGCCTCTGTGTGCACGTAATGTATTAAGGTAAGTAAAGTCTTATTTCTAAACACTACACACATTTGATTTACTAAAATCTCGATCATATGGTCTCGACCATATGAAATTCGAGATTTCAGTAATTCGATTATGTGAAGTGTTCCCATATATATATGCATATATATATATATATATATATATATATATATATATATATATATATATATATATATATATATATATATATATAGACATATATCTATAGACATATATCTATAGACATATATCTATATATATATATATATATATATATATATATATATATATATATATATATGTATATCTGCTTACATATATATGACTATGTCTGTATATACCTACATAGATATATATCTGCATACATATATGTACCTTGCTGTGTATATGTAGACATATAAGTGTAGACATATATGTGTCAATGTAGGCATTTGCATGTATATATGTTCATATATATTTATATATATGTATATATCTCTGAATACACACACACACACACACACACACACATATATATATATATATATATATATATATATACATATATAGATATGTTGTAGCTGTTCAGATATTAATATATTTACACACACACACATACTTCTAGATGCTGGTATACATTCTCTGTACTGTTGCATGACTGGGCTGGATGATATGTTTCTGAAAACATTCAATTTATGTATATCTGTCATGGCTTAGTGATAAATCACTTTGTCTATGGTGTGCAGGTCATGGGTTTGACCCTTGCAGAGGCTGTTTATTTTGTTGCTGGGCAGAACACGGCCATTGCATACAGTGTGATTAAGGCACTTTAAAGCAGTTGTATCTGGTTTGCGCGGAGCTAAGTACTGCTAACTTTCATTTACAGTTTCTTATACTGAGTTAGCTTCTGAATTGCTTGACCTGTGTAGGCAGTGCTTACCCCCATGCAAACAGGCTTAAACCCGCTTACTGCTGCTTAAAAGTGCTTGCTCCCACTTACCCCATGCTAATTTCTTTAAAAGAAAAGAAAAAAAGGGTTGATAGGAAAGTGGTGAAAAAGGGGCACAAAGAGGAAAGACAGTAGGGAAAATAGCCAGGGATGTACAGGAAGGGCGTAGGGAAGGTCCATAGTTGCTCATTTCTTTTACAACAACAGCTGTGCATATTCATTGAATTTGGAGGTAGATTTGGACATTCAAACCCCTGGGAGAGGGGTGAGAACAACAATAATAAGTTGTGCTGCCAATTAGACCAGATTACATGTGTCCAGTGGACACGTGTGAATGGACAGCTATGTATGGGGTGAGATTTTTTTGTGGGAACAGATTCCCCTTTTTTTTTCAGGTGAGAGTGGGATTTTGAGAAGGGGTAGTAGGTATATTTGGGGAGGTAGGTTGTGTAGGTTAACAGACAAGACACACAAGATGCATACAGGGGTGGTATATGACACATGTGGGGGGTAAACACCTTGGACGGGGACGAGTGTTTGGAAATCGCAAGCCCATGAGCCCCCAAATGGAAACAGTGGAACTGAGGTCCCCACCCATGGACAGTCATCACTGCACCTTCACGGCCCCAAAGGTGGCTGTGCTGGGGGCTGGGTAGGAGGGGCAGACTCACCCTCTAATTGTGCCACGCAGCCCTCAAGCTGGCATAGCTAGTCTCGAATCTCCCTATCAAGCTACCTACACACCACGACCTTGACCTGACAGCGGGTGTCAGGTACCTCTCCACCCTCATTCCCAGGGGGGCCGAGCCCCATCTCTGCAACAGTTCCACCAAAAGGTGCTGCAGGGCCAATGGAAGAGGAGGTCCCAGGCTGGGCCCCAGATATACTGGTGCCTGGTGCCACGGCCATCTGAGGTGGGACAGGTGGGTCCGCTAGGACCGGCCTTCCCATATGAGCTATGGTGTTGCAGTTTTAAGACAGAAATCAGTTAGTAATAGTCAACAGCATTCAGGATTAGTTATAATGGCATGCATAGGTATTCCCATTAACCCATGACACCAGATTTACAACAGTTGCAGAGTAGGCAGAACACATGCATATATGAGACAACAGTGGCCATTATAACAGCATGCAGGTTTCATTGATGGCAACAGGCCACCAATATGGGAGCGTTTTAACATGGCACATGCTTAGAACCAAATGTGAGTATTTATAAACCAATAGGACATATGTCCCAACAAAAGTTTGGAGTGTACACGTATCCATTGAAGTGTGTAATAAGGTTATTGTAGCACATATGGTGGGGATGAGAAAGAGAGAGGTCAATTAACAACTAATATATCCCTGTAGTTTCTCAACTTTCTTAGCCGCTATAGTGATCTGTCCCTTACATGTATTATTACATTACCCAATGTCCTTACTTTGTACAATGGTATGTTTGTAGATTAGTATCTACATGGACTGTGTCTGACGTATAGTCTACACCTCTTACCTGTTATAGCTGTTGAGGAAATCATTGTTAACACTACCTGACATGTTCTACACATACTCCCAGATTCCATGCTTATAGACAAGTATATGAGTGAACTGTGTTGCAATTACAGTCTGCACCTCTTACCTGTTATAGCTGTGGGGAAAATCTTTGTTAACACTACCTGACAGATTCTACACATACTCCCAGATTCCATGCTTGTAGACAAGTATATGAGTGAACTGTGTTGTAACTACAGTCTACACCTATTACCTGTTATAGCTGTGGTGAAATATTTCTTAACACTACCTGACAAATACTAAACATACTCCCAGATTCCATGTTGATGTTATACACATACATAACAATCCATTATTGCACACACTCTGGTCAAGGCTTGACAGGATGCAGGTGTTAATGTGACATATTTTGGAATAGCTGTCATACACTTTGGGTGAGATGCTACAATGACAGGTTTGTTTTCATCTACATTCTCTTTGTATGTTCAGGTCTGACTATCCATTATATGTCAGTATAAGCTGCCTGCATTTCTTGGAACATCACACTGATTTGTCAGGGGAACAGGTTACCAGGCAGCAATTTGGTCCGTTTATCTGGAGATGCTGTACAGATCAAAACAGTTGAAGGGTATGACTATGCATACAGCTTACTCCTTGAACATTCTGCCACAGTCTGTGCAGTTGATGGTTATGACTATGCTTACAGTGTACTATCTGAACATTTTAGCAAAGTCTGTACAGTTTCTGGGTCTAATTATGCATACAGCTTTCTATCTGATCATTCTCACAAACTCTGTACAGTTGTGGGGTATGATTATGCATACAACTTCCTACCACTCCCGGGATTCATACTCCTGCTGTGTGTGGTAAAAACATTACAGTTGTCATCACAATACGCTGTGCTATCAGGGAATTGGTGTGAAGCATTCCAATGTTTCTAAGCCTCCCTCAGTTTTCAATTTAGCTGACCTCTTGCAACTTCCAACATTGTTATACTGAACATCCTACACATTTTAACTGTGTTCAGCAGTGTGGGTAACACTGCTTAATACAACAGTACTATTTATAGAATGCAACACTACAACAACATATGAAAGCAGAATGTATACAAGCACTCCAGCGGTTATACTTTTATTCAGAAGATATTACATCTTTATTTCCACACTACCTATATGGCAGTCTTCCTGCCATATTGTCTGGTTTATTCAGTACATCCCATACACAATACATTTTTATATTGATACAACACTTTCTAGAACTGTTATATTTTTTTCTTATGACAGTACATGCAAGATTATTACTAACCTACCTCACAATGCAGCCTTTGCAGCCTAGCAGCATGGGCTTTCTGGTTCGTAGTCCACTCATCTGCAGCTGTCAGAGGAATACAGTGATATTTAGCCATTACCTATCCATAGTATACACAAGCTAGGCAATCATTATCTATGTAGTAGAATGGGTACTTACTCAGTGCTGGGGCATCAGCCATCTGCCTTGCTTCTTGGATCCACTGCTCCAAGAGATCACCCCTCCACCGCTTCAAGTCAGCATGGTGATGCCTGACCTGGTCACCAGTCCGGGGGATACCAGTGGCACTAGTGAGGTCATGGGCAAGACTATCCCAGGCCTCAACTTTATACTGAGAGCCCTGGTACTGGTCCTACAGTAGTCTCTCCTCATGGTGTTTTACCAGGAGACATTCCATGAATCTGGACTCCTGGGTGCCCCAGCGCTGCACTCTAAATTGAGTGCCTTCCCCAATTCCAGCCATTCTGCCTACAGTAGGGAGCTGCAACCAGTTATGGGAATTACTGGCACCTGTGGGGCTTAATACACCTGATTTCCCACACTTTCCTGTGATTGGACAGTTTTGCAAAGGCTAAGCTATAGGAACATCTGTTTACCTGATGTTGGCATTGCTTAAAGGGGCATACCACTGGGCAGATTGAGTTAGCTGGCCTACACATTGCTTACACCATATAAGCTGAGCTGTGCAATGCTTAATGTTGCTTAATATTTAATTAGCATTATATTTTCCTTTTGACATTTATTTATTATTTGTTGCATGTTATATCTGTGTCTGGTATCTGTGATTCATGTGTACGTACACTGTATGGGGTCCTGGGGACTTCAACACTTTATTACAATAACACCTCACATCTGGCCTTACTGCAGTACTCCAGTTCACATATTTATATTATGTAGCAGGTTATACAACATCACACTGTACATAGATTCATTTCACATGTTCAGTTTGATATCTATGGTGAGGATTTGTTTGTTGAAACCTCAGTCCTGTATACTGCAGTGATGGCTTGCTGGTTAACTACTGTGAATGTAGTGTACAAGGTCCTGGTTTCGAGCTTTGCAGAGGCTATTTATTTTGTTGCTGGGCAGAACATGAGCCGTTGGATACAGAGTGATTAAGGCACTTAAAAGCAGTTGTAAGCAGGTTTGCGCAGAGCTAAGCACTGCTAACTTCCAGTTACAGTTTCTTATACTCAGCTTCCAAATTGCTTACTCTGTGTAGGCAGTACTTTCCCCTGTGCAAATGCACATAAACATGCTTACTAGTGCTTACATATGCTTATTACTGCTTAGTTGTGCTTCAACATGCTTACTAGTGTCTTATTCATTATGACAGTGAACTTCACATGTGCATTTCCTGCAGTACTCCACTTCATAAATATGTGTTATTTAGTGGGTTTTGCAACAAAAATATTGGTTATAATGTGCTTTGCCATGTAAAATAGACTGTGCTGCAGTGGGACTCAAGCCTAGAATGCCTGCTCATTAGGCGGATGCTCTGCCCACTACACTATTGCTGTGCTGTTTCATTTGAATATATCTTCCTTGTTATCCTCTTCAGCCTTTTCAACTGCTTTAACCATAGATACAGGATGGGCACACCCACGCACCTACAGTTAGCTGTATTTGGATTTATAAAAAAAAATAAATACAAGGGTTTCTTCATTTACTTTTGATGTACTGTTGCTGTTGTACACAAAGGGAACTGTTGGTGGGGATATGTGGACACCTATGAGCGATGTTGCTAATTTCTTACCACTTTTGGCTGTTCTACATTGCAGGGGCATGTTTTTTTTCTGAGAACCCTGCTCTCAGTCATGTCCCCTGCACTCGTACACACTCCATGTAAGCCTGGGAGCTCGGGCAGTGCGCCTTCATTAATATGCATGGCATGCTGCTGTCCTGCTCCTATATGGGTGCTTCTGTGCAGGACTACGCTAGTCCTGCACAGAAGATTAGAGAATCCAGGGGAGTGTTTGTGAAGAGGCCAAACCCCATGCTAAATGTATATTCTAACTCTGAGATTGCACAATACCAAGGAAAGGGTATTTCTGCAATCCAGGTAATGTATTGATCTCTCACTCCTACCAACCATCTGTTTAGTCAATCAAATTGTGTCAGCTAAACAGATGTCAGCTTTACTTACATTTCGGTAGATTACTGTTTCATATATATTTATTTGTTAACCAATTAGTTACACTGGTTTGAAGACCCTCTTCAGGCACAAACTGGCCTAAAAGGCAAAAGTAAATACAACATGTAACAATACATTGAGATACAAAAATTATAAGAGAAGACAGAACAGTGACACAGTATGCTACACTATGCAGAGATACAAAGAGGATACAGCAGAACAGAACTGTAAGACAATATTTACCAGAAGCTGAGCTTGTACATGTATTAGAGATACAGCAGTATGCGAAAGAATCAACTAAGTGACATAATAAATATACAATATTTTCATGGCACTGAGCCATCAGACTGTCTTTGTTGTAGGCATTGTGGTATGTCAGTCAGGCTTATTAAACTTTTAACATTATACACCAACAGTAATAATTAGCAAGAGGTATAGATAACTTAGATGGAAAATACTGGAAGGCCAGTGAGTAGTTAATGTACCTGTGTTTGCCCAAGTAGTCACATCGACATGATTTTCTGATATGATTTTTTACTGACTTTCTAAATTCCTTTAGATATGTGATAGGCCTAATGGACTACGGAATTTTGTTCCAATATTCTGGGCCTGTTTTGGGATATGATCATTCAGTACTTGGTTTGGTAAGGGAAAGCCTAATTAGGATGCTACTGTCAGAGATTCTGAGGGAGTAGAATATATTTCTGAATTGGAAGGCTTGCTTAAAAGTTGGACAAAATTGCTCACTTGGCCAGCCCAGATTATGAATACAATAAATCAGCATTCAGAAATAATGCCTGTACTGCAGTAACACCCTATTTGCATTTGTTGTTCATGTCCCCAGACACGTTGTACTGAGGGCAGTTTGCCCCTTCACCCCACCCTAGCTATACTTGTGTCAGTTAGCAGGCATTTATACCTTTGCTGGATAGTAGGCATATAGCTGTCAGGGCACTGTACTTAGGTCTGAAGCCATGTTACTTATCAGAGAGGCTGTCATACAGAGAGATGTAATCTAATATTTGCTTATATATTACATTCCTTGACAACTTAAGGGGTCCAAGCTGGCTATTGGTCTGTCGTTCTTGGCAGTTCTTACAGACAAAGTTTGTGGTGGAGATATTGTAAAGTTTCTTGAAAAGTTTTGAAAATTGTTTCTCCATAGTGAGAAATTAAATATGTAAATTAGAAGTCCTTCTAGAAGGTTACTTCTGAATTTATATAAGTTAGGTTATATAATGTAAAAGTGTGCTCAGGTATTGGTAGGAATTTGGCTAAGCTCATCCTTACTCTCTTTTTTACTGACAGCTCTAAAGTGAATGTAGGGGTCAAGGTAAAATTAAAAGCAGCTTCTACCCAGCCTATTACTGTGTAATGGTTCCACAGTAGTGTGAATGCTGACCTGACTGAATGGCATTAGAATATGTTGTGGTGGGTAAAATGTATTGTGTTTTGAGCTTTTTCCCTGGATTTAAGGAGTTAAAGATGCTAGTGCTCAATTTTTTTTGGCTTGATTATGTTGTTGGGGTCTTTTCTTCTCATTCTTTCCAAACAATGTCCCTATGGACAGCTGTTGGCAACAGTGCAAGCAAGCATAGTTGCAACATGAAGTTTTGCAGTTCCTGGGTTTAGGTGGAAGTCAGTAAGATCATGCATAATGGCAAAGGAATAGTATAGGCTATTCTGTGGCATCTAATCATTGATGAGGTAAGAAGGTGATGGTTCTCTGTCTTTGTATAACATTTTAAAATAATTTATTTTTGTATTGTGCGCAACATGTAAAATTCACTGAAGATAATGGAGAAGGATGAACAGTTGAAGTCATAAATGTTTAAGGAATGTTGGAATATTAAGTATGAAAGTTAACATTATGGAAGTCATTGTGCTATTCAGGTTTTCCTGCTTCATGGTAGGTCAGTAAACCATTGAGATCCAAGTTTGTAGTATGATCAGTTATAAAAATGTAAAGTTCTTTTACGTCTTTTCTCAGTAAAAGTAGCAGTCTGAGTTCATTAATGGGGTGAGATTATGCAGTAAAAATGGGTTTGGAATGTATTGGAGAAATTGGAGGTGGCCTGAAAAGTAAGGTTTAGAGGGCAGCAAATTAGGCCATACCCCCTTCTGTGTGGCAAATAATCAGGCTGTACATACCCAGGCTGCAGCTGGCATATTTAGCTTATGCTAAGTTTTGTGAACAAGGTAGATAAAAAGATTGCTGTTGGAAAACAGAGTTAAGGCTGTGAGCTGTAGTGGCTGTGGTATAAGGTTTGATTCCCACAGCTGTCATTTACCTACTATGTGACCCTACTCAAGTCACTCAACCAGATATTCCTTCTAAGTCACCCCTTGAAAGGGCCTGCAGGCCTACCTGGTTAACAAATGGTTGCTGTTATTGCAAAATAAAATTAAAAGTGGCTTCTACCCAGATAATTACTTGGTATGATTAGATTGTTACTGTAGTAGGACTGTAGACTGATATAAACTTATCTTTTCATGTCTGCACAATATATTACATTGGCACAAAGTACAACTACATGCTTATGGCAAAAAATGTCTATCATGGTTGCAGCAGCAGACTGTACTAAATGTTTTCTTTTCTATTTTCTTTCCCATTTCCCCTGCTGCTTGGACTTTAGGCAAACAGCCTAATTTGTGTGAGTCCCGCTGCTGGGGGCAAGGAGGGTTGGCTTGCACAAGTAGCCGAGCAGGACACCAGAAAACCTAAGCAATATAAGCAGAAAGCATTAGTAAGCTAAAATTAGGCATATAGAAATAAACTGTAAGTGACAATGCAGAACACTTCCAGAGAATCTAGAGACAGAGGGTAGCATTACTCTTCTCATGGGTGATAAAATAAAGTACTAAGGATTTACGAGTTAGAATAGTAAACAAATGTTGCGAGTACAGCACAACCTCACTCCCTGCTAAACAGGCACTGAAGAATGGAAGTAGACAGAGATACAGTGCTAACATGGATAGAGAGGAAAACAGTGAGAAGGTATTAAAGAGCTAAACTGTATGGCACAGACATCCAGAGGATAAAAGCAATTCCTCTGTCAGGTTAACATGTGGATCAAAACCTTAGTTGGTAAAAACAATTTCTTTGCAATGTTAGCAGTTGTATCACAGCCGTCGTGCACATATCAAGATAAAAAACAATGGTATACCATATACAATAGAGTAACATTTCACATATCATTAGGTTACCAAGTATTGCAGTGGCCCTATCAGCTACTCTATAAAGTAAACAATATAAGAAGCTATACTGCCAGCTCTTCTTCTAGCATATTGTATTCTGTTTCTCTTTTTCTTCTTTATGCATTTCCCTTAAAATATGTAATAATATGTTTTGAGAAAGCAACTTATTGGGGAAAAGTGTCCTCATGTGAGTAGGCTTTTCCAGTTCAAAGCATCTGTCCACTATGTCTATTTGGCCTTCCTTGACTGTGGGGTCAGTCAGAGTCATCCATTTTTAGATGATACTGAGTAATATTTGTAAGACGTTTTCTATTACTAGTAGCTTCAGTAATTAACCATTTGAGTTATTCTTCAGTTGCAGCCACTTTTGGCCAGGTATAGAAATTTGGAAATGGAAACATTGGCCTCATCTTAGCGTTTTTTAAATTCAAGTTAACATTTTGGTCTTCTGAATCTGGTAATCACAGGCAATGTCATGTGAGAGTTCCAGATATGTCATCTGAGGATCTTTAGTGAGGATCAGGATCCCTGGGCTGGTAAACTCCTCTGCTGGCAACAATTTCCTTTTGTTTAAAAGTAAGACATCAACATCATCAGCTTTTGCAACTTTCAGAAATATATGGTTTGACCAGGTAATTTGTTTACTTACGTAAGCAAACTGGAGCATACCTGTTATGGTTAGAAGTAATAGAGGAGTATTCCCATGAAATGCGCCACAAGTCTGGTAGTCTTTTGGCTCAGGGCTTCATTCAGTGCATACACTTACAAAACAATTTTGTTACAGGTTATGCATGAAAGCTGTAAGCAATTCTCCTGTTTTGTAATGACTGTTTTCATTATGACCCAGAGGTCCTTACTGTGTGCAAAATACATGACTTCTCCAGCAGTGTGATAGAATTGCACATTTTCTCAAAAGTATTAGAGTTCAGTTTCTGTGAAACAACACATAATGCACCTAAGGCAAGTCTTTAAAACAACAATGACTCATAGGATCATGTGTTCAGCATTTAGATCCCAGACAACCTCTCTCATTAACCTTTTTGTATTTAAACCAAAATAAAATAAGCTTTTTATTACCTAAACCCTTCTTCCTCTTCTCAATGCCACACACCAATAAAATGCATTTTAAGTACATGTAGCACACTTAGCTTTCTTATTAATATGGATGACTTTATTCCCCACTATGTCTGGCCATGGCAACAAATGAAAGGATGGTAAGAAAATGTTATTGCACCTTATATGTAATCAATCTTATCTATCAAAAACATGCCCACCAACAGAATACTTCTCTTTTTGAGAAAAGTGTTACTTTAAAGCTCCTTTCTTACACAATTATAATATTTCTAACTAGCCAAATATTATTCATCTACCTTTAAAATTGTTTGAATGCCATGAAATACAAAGAAAATGAACTGGAATTCAAAAATTCCCTTACAACTAACCTGGCCATTAAATAAAAGTGTAAATATGGTATTTATTTATTTTTATTTATGTTTATTTTCCAGGGTGTTGCACACTGATCAAAACTGAACAACTGTGGGCACTAACTGGATGAATAAAAGGAATGCTCACAAATAAAAATGTATTTCAGCAGTAGCACTTTACAGTGATAAGACAGCAGTACAGCTTATCAGATAACAGCAATGATATCATCAAAAGAAAAATGTACTTAAAATATATAACACTGGCAATAGCAAAAAGAAAAAATATTTGAAATATATACATGTGTGTGTGTGTGTATATATACATATATATATATATATATATATATATATATATATATATATATATATATATATATATAGATATATATAGATATATATATATATATAGTAACATTCCAGTGTCATTAACAAGCTACTGTAGAGGATAGAGAAGGGGAGAATACAATTATCAGTAGAAGCTTAGGTGATGTGTCTCTTTGCAAGGGAAATGGGCTTCCTTAAATAGGTTGTTTGAAGAGCCATCCTGAACTTTTTGATGGACTTAATTTCTTTTAGGTTTGGTAGGAAAGATTTCCAGAACTGTACTGGTTCATAGGGCTGAGACTATGGAAGCAGCTTGGGAGTAATGCCTCAAGACATGAGGAAGTTTTATTTTCATGGAGTCTGGTTGCCAGAAGCGAAAAGGTTTGAGGGAGTAATAGTTTGTAGATAAAACATTTTAGCAATAAGCCAAACACATTATTTTACTGGAATCCATTTGAATTTGTTTAGAGTAAGATAGCTGTGTTCTTGTGGTGGGGCATTTGAGATAGTTTGCAGGGTAGTATTGTTTTTCTGGGAAGCAGCTACAATTCTCCAGAGTTAGCCCACTCTTCTAAAGATTTAATTCTTATTACTAATGTTCAGCCTTTCAATATTTCTTCTACCGTACCACTTAGGTCTACCCCCACCTTTGTTATTCACATAACTTGCATCAATAAAATATCTCTTAACTCCTCTGTCTGCTTGCTCTACTTATTATCTCTTTTTGTGTCTACAATCTCACTAACTCTTTCACTTATTATAAATGTTTACAACCTATTCTAAAACTAAAACACTCCTGCAAATCAGTCTGGATGAATATTAGACCATAAAGACTCCCTTAAAGATTTAAAATATCCTTTATTCACACATACATAGCATAATAAGTGCTTTCATCTTCTTTGACCAGACTTCAATAGAATCAAACGTGACATACTTTTCAACACCTTTTTATAGCCACAGGAAATGATGCAATCAAGGACCTTTAATTAATTAAAAATTTTATACATTTTCTAAAAAACTTTAAAAACCATAAAATGCTTTTGGTTCACATCAACCCCTAACCTAACTAAAAACAAGCATCATCCAGTTCATATATTTGATTACTATTATTGTTTATAAAATTAAACCTCTGTTACTTCTAACCATAACAGGTATGCTCAAGTTTGCTTCCGTAAGTAAACGAATTACCTGGTCAAACCACTTATTTCTGAAAGTTGCAAAATATGATGATGTTGATGTCTTACTTTTAACCAAAAGGAAATTGTTGCCAGCAGAGGAGTTTACCAGCCCAGGGGTCCTGATCCTCACTAAAGACATATCTGGAACTCTCACATGACATTGCTATAGCTATGAATTTTTCCCTCGATACCCACCACCATCTAACCCCAGCTCCCTATTGACACATTTATGCCACCCACAGGGGAAAGAGCTTACACATTCATTTCCTAGTCAGGTTGAGAGCTGTTCAGACCATCTATTCCCTCACAGCCTCACAGAGAAAACCTGAAATTTTCTGCTCTACAAGAGAAACTGGAAGGGACAGATCTTGAAGTCAAGTACAAATTACATTGAAAGCAGTTCTCTAAAGTATGCAGAGGTACTTTAAACATAAGGTGGAGGAGTCTGATCAGTGACTGTTATTAATGCCAGTGATGTTAAAGTAAGAAAGTATGTTTTTCAACTGCAATGTGTCTGGGATGTATATTGTAACAACATAAAGGCTAGATATAATCAGTATATTACTATGATCTTGGGCTGCTAAGAAGGCATATCTCTCAACTGTCTAGACTGTGGCAGAATGTCCAGATTTTTGCCTTATATTTTTAATATGTTCCTCATAATATTTACAGTTTTCTAGCAAATTTCTAATGATTGAAGTCACTAAATAATGACATACATTTGAGCTTCAGACTTCATATCCTTTAGAAAATACATGCTAATACAAATCCTATTATTCTACCACCTTTCAAAGTTTATCAGAGCAATATTTAAAATCTATCCCTATTTTGGGCATCTCCTCCCCCCTTATTTTAGGTTCTGTCCAGATTTCTTGCAGTAACAAGTTGAGAGCTATGGGGGCTAGGTTGAAATGAACTAATCGTATGTGTATATTAAATTATAGTGGTTGCCCTACTGTTATGCATACATGTAGAAGTGTACACTAGAATTATGTAAAAGTATAGTTTCTAGCATTTGCAATGAGCTATGTCATGCAATGGTAAAACCATTAGTTGGTATTTTTTTATTTAGCAGAAGAGCTTTTCAGTTACAAGCAAACTGTCTGCTTCAGCAGTCGAATGATAAGGAAATGACCAAACCACGAACTTTGATTCATCTGTATTGAGAAACACTAAAACTAGCACTTAGGAGATGTGAATGGCAGTGAAAGTGAAAGCTGAGGAATTCAGTGAACTACAAGCAGATACATTCCCAGTAATATGAATGTATTCACTATAAATAACAACACTGCAAGGTCTATCCATTTAAAGGTAGCAAGGGCACTCTTTCTCAAGGCCAAAACCACTTAACTGAGAGTATGCAAGTTGTTGCTTACATCTGAGAAGGAAATTGAGATGGAAAAACAATTAATGGCAGATATGAAGTTGGGAAAGCAGGCTCAAACAATGTTTTTGACATGATTAAACCTAATTTTAGATTGGAGAAGGTCTCTGTGTGTAGCTATCTTTTTGGGGCATTTGCCCATATATAGAAGGTACATTCCATTTTTGGAAAGTGTACATAGCTGTGTGTGTTTGCTGTGAGTTAAAGGGGGTTGGGGAGTTAAAAATGAAATATATATTTTTGTGCGAGTCACTAGTGTTTTTATTGAAATGAAAGTCTGGGAAAATGTGACATGGGACCAAACAGAGATGAGAAGCTACCATTGCATATATGATTGGCCAGCCAAGTATTAATGTCTGAATGTAAACTGCATATTAGAAGCATTAAAAAAAACTGTCATGTAGAATATGCAAGAATAACATCATCTTATCAGAATGACTACCTTATCAATCAATTCATGGAATGTGACATAGGTATAGACAAGAAACAGAGAGTAATTAATTATATTAAGAAGTATAAGGTGCATATAACAATGTTACAAGAGACATGTTTAGAAATGTGCATATCACTTTGGCAAATAAAGGATTTCAGAATGTTTATTCAGCAGACTATCATGGACAGAGGAAAATGGGGTTTATAATACTGATTGCTAGAGGGGGTCCAATAATGATAGAGAAGGCAAAGAAAGATAATGGTAGATTTATTGCAATAATGGGTGTAACTGACAGGGAAGAAAGATTACATAGGAATGTATTTATATTCTACCTAAAGCTACTATTAAAGTACTTAATAGAGTTATGGAATAGTTAATTAACTTCCAGTTGGGAAAGTTATTCATGGGTGAGGACTGAAATTTGTTATGCAATAGTGAAGATGTATCAAGGGACTTAAAAGGGAAATATATAACATAGGAGGGTTCTGAAGAAATACTTGAAAATATCTGGGTTGGAAGATGTGAAATTACTAGCAGGAACCCAGACAAAATGTATGCATTACTCCCCAGTGTACATTAACTGGTTGGGACTGGACAAAATGCATATTTGACAGGATTATGGATATTTAATTAAACACTTTGAAACATCCCCAATAACTATTTCAGGAGGTTGTGCATAAATAAAGTACATAAAAAAGTTAAAGTGTAATGACGTAAAACTGCAACACTCTCACTTTCCTTCTTACCTATTACAAATGATGGACTGTTATGAATGGGTAGTGGAAATGATTCAAGCATTGTTAGTGGAGGTACACATTTGTTCAGAATGGATAGATGAAGAGTGGGTTAAAATGAAGTGGAATTTAAAAATATGGTAGGAATGAGAAAGAGATATGGGAAAGAAGTAACAGGAATTATTTTGCAAGGATTAACAAGAGGTTAAGTACTGCAGGCAAATGTGAATATTAGAGAACAAGAAGAGTAGCGATTGCTGAGAGCTGAAGGGAAATATGGCAGCATTTGGATAATATGCATGAGCTTAGAAAGGTTGTAGTTAAGAAGCATTTTCACTGAATTCATAACACAAAAACTATCAGCATGGTGACTTAGGAAACAGAAAATAGAAATGGGTGTTGTCAGATTTAAAGGTCTTATGACTGAAAAAAGAACTAAAGAACCTTTAGAGGTATTAAAGATATTTTGGAAATTTTATGAAAATTTTCATAGAGCAGGACAATCAGGAAACCAAGAAAAGACAAGATGGAAATATTTATAAAATACTTAAATTTACCAAGGTCAAAGAAAGATAAGGCTCAAAAATTAATAGCTAAAATGGGAGAGGATGAGCTAAGATGGTGATGCGTAATTAATTAACAGGTAAGTCTCTAGGAAAAGATGGTATTCCTTTGGAAGACTGCAAGTTAAGATGGAAGAAACTGATAACGATCTGGAAGGATATGTTTAACAGAATTTTAAAAGGAGGGTCTGTACCACTATCTTGCAAGGAAAGATGTGATGCCTGTACTATCCAAATAGGCCAAAGGCCCTTTAAACCCAACTTTTCATATAGAATAATTTCAGTTTTGACCCATGATTATAAAGTGTTTGTGTCTATACCTGTTAAGAGAATGGCTAAGGTGTTGCCAAAACTGACTGATAATGGATCAATGTGGTTTTGTGGAGGGAAGGCTAACATTTGACAACATTAACAGAACAATGATGATGCAGAAGGAAGCAGAGTATAAAAAAGACAAAGATCCCCACTATTGTTGGTGGGTCTTGATGTAGAGAAGGTATTTAATAGAGTTGGTTGGAATTTCGTAAGTAAAGAAAAGGGAAGATTTAGATTTGCTTTTCCTGATGGAACAAAGGGATTAATTATGGAGTGTAGGAAGGGTCGGATGAATGAATCAAGATGGAAGGGTTCATCTATGACAAGTTCCATTTGAACAGAGGAAACAAGGAGAGGTGTCCTGTATCCCCTTTGTGCTTTGCTTTATTGTTAGAGCTGTTAGCAAAGAAAATTAGGAACTGACAAATTCAGCGATATAAGTGGTATCATATTCAAGAAAAAATAGCCTTATTTATTTGCGATATTATTTTGTACTTGATATATTAAAAAAAAACACATTGGACATTTTGAGACAGTTTCAAGTAGTTTTCAAGATATAAAATGAAAAGATAAAAACAGGCTTTGGTGGTTAACTATGTTCCAGCATATGAACTGGTTTAGTAATACCCTTATTTATGGGGACATGATGAGATGAAGTATTTAGGTATTTGGATTAAAAAAAATTATATTATGGCAGATATGGATGGATGGAAAGAGACTGAACAAAATATAACGTAAAAACTGTGAAGTTGGAAGCTCTTGACTTTGGATATGGATAACAGGTTACAAGTATTGAAAATGTTTATACATGTTCTAAACGTTTCTAGTCCCTATAGTACTATATACAGGCTTGTTTTTTTTATCAACCACAAGAGAAGCTGTATTTTGATGTCTCCGTAGCATAAAAACTTCATGAAGGAATTTATTTTGGATGGAAGGAGGGCAAGAGTTATTTGGGATAATTTGATTCTCCCCAGAGAACAAGGTGGTTTTAGATTAATAAATTTGAAGCGATACTTCAAACTATACAGTTAATGCTTCTCTACATATGTATATGTGTGCGTATATCTATATCTGCATTTATATGTTATCTGCATCTATCTATCTATCTATCTATCTATCTATCTATCTATCTATCTATCATCTATCTATCTATCTATCTATCTATCTATCTATCTATCTATCTATCTATCTATCTATCTATCTATCTATCTATCTATCTATCTATCTATCTATCTATCATCTATCTATCTATCTATCTATCTATCTATCTATCTATCTATCTATCATTAAATGTTACAAAATGTCCAACTCACTAAATCAACATATACTACATAGACCACAAATGGTTGACAATAGAAAGAAAAAAAAATATGCCCCAAACCCCATCATGCAAAATGCCATGTACAAATTGTAAAAAATGTCAGCATTCTGCAATGAACCACCAGTGCAATAAAACAAGCTTCCATCCTAAATGTTCAATGAACCAAACCTAGAATGAAACACTCTGAACCCATATTTATGTCTGTCTGTCTATCTATCTATCTATCTATCTATTTATCTATCTGTCTGTCTATCTATATCTTAAGGAGAACAATAGCAATGCAGAATATTATATTTATGAAGTAGCAGAAAGTATTATGAGAGATGATCCAATACAGGAATGGAGAAAGGAGATTTTACCAATAGAGATTACTGCAAATAGATGTGTGGAAAATAGGCAAGAGGTACCCAAACATTATTGGAGGAAATCATCAAAGGAATCAAGGTATTGGGAGCACATAAATGGGGATGGGAAAGTCATATAGTGGGATGAGGCCAAGAAGAAGTTTAGACTGTGGGATGAAGGCTGCCTTCTCTACCAAAGATTGATTACAGGGTATAAGGAAAGATAAAGTGTTAAGGCAGTGTTAAATGAAAAGAAAAAAAACAGCTTTACTTAAATTTACACTGATGTCTAGATCAGAAACCATAGTTAAAAAGGGGTAATTAGTAGGGCAGCCGCCATGGTGCAGTGGTTTGCGCTGCCACCTCACAGCAAAAGATTCTTCGGTTCGATTCTCAGCTGGGGTGCCTTCTGTGTGGAGTCTGCATGTCCTCCCTGTGGTCATGTGGGTTTCCAACAGGTGCTTTGGTTTCCTCCCACATTCTAAAGACATGCTGCAGGTGGACTGGACACTCTAAATTGTCCCTAGGTGTGAGTATGTGCATGTGGCTGCCTTCCATAGAAGGTTGGGTGCTGGTCTGGCAACTAAACAGTGTAAAAACTCCACTCTCCACTGCCAATCATTCTGTGGACCGTTGTTCCACTGTGTCAACCCCTAACAGAAAAAGCTACAAGAAGAGTTATGCATGATAATTATAAGAATCAATCTAAAGAGGTTAGAAAAGTCTGGGAAATGAGAATGGAAAGGTAATATACCAAGCAACAACGGTAGGATATCTGTATGCCTCCCAAGTATGCAACAGAATCTGGAGTCTAAAAGTTTACAAAGGGTGAGTATTTGTAATCCACCCTTGCATCCACAGTTAAAGAACCTCCAGAGCAATACTGAGCTAGAGATAAGGAAGAATTTATAGAAAAGCAGATTGCCCCCAAATTTAACACAAGATGAGAAGAATTTATTGTATGAGTCAAAGGACAATAAACAGCTGATGGTTATGAATCCAGATAAAGGGGAAGGAGTTGTTATTATGAATAACATTATGTATGAGGCTAAGATGTTAGAAATCTTAAATAAATACACCAAGTACAGAGAGATATCCCGTAACCACATTAATATAGCATATAGGAAGATTTACATGGCGGTGTATGATTTAATGTTATAAGGTTTTATAGACAATAAGTTGTTTGAGTTTTTATAACCCTCAGCCACGAGTTCCTGCTACATTCGGGATACCAAAAATACAAGCACAAAAATGTGCATGACCCACCCTTCTGATCAATAGTGGCTGCTGAGGGTTCTGTCACTGCCCCTCTGGCTAGATACTTGGATTTAAAACTAAAGGGTATAGCTATGAAAAATGATATTATATTAAAAGATTCCTGGGATTTTTTGAGGTTCGTTACACAAGGAATTTTTGATGATGATATGATGTTTATAACTATCGATATTGTTGACTTATTTGGATCTATTCCCCATAATATTGGGACTGAATGGGTGGAAGAATATTTGAGAGATGATGCCCGGTTGAGCTCTGAGGAAATACATATTTGCACTTTACGTATATAACTGGTGTTGGAAAATAATTTTATATATTTCCAAGGGAAATTTTACCAACAGATTATTTGAGTAGCAATGGGTGAGAGGTGCGCCCCGATGTATGCCAACTTGATATTATTAATGTGGGAAAATAAATATATCTTGAATAGTAAATACTAAGAATGTTGGACGCTATATAAGCGTTTTTTTAAATGACATCATTATTTTTTTGGAAAGAATCATTTCAGATGTTTCTAGAGTTTTACCAATATATAATGGAATCTACAGATTTTTTGAATTTTACTTATAATATAGGGCATAGGGAGATAGATTACTTAGATGTCACTATTTATAAAGAAGATGGTAAATATAACTCGAGAATTTTTAGGAAATAAACTTATTCTAATTCAATACTTCATTTTTCCAGTGCTCACCCTTACCACCAGAAGAAAGGTATTATTAAGGGTCAGTTTGTTAAAATAAGCCGGATGACTTCCAATGATGATGAATTTGTTAGAGAGTGTGAAAATGTATGTAATATGTTTATTGAGCGGGGTTAACCTGTAACCTTGATTGAGCAAGTTATGAGTGAGGTCAAAAGAGAAAGGGAAAACAAATATGCCCCTATCCTGGGAATTAATGAAATGACTTCAGAGTCTGCACGTGATGAGGCTGATTTTAAACAAGGAGAGGAGAATTTTTATTCAGCATTTATCATTGATTTCAGTGGTGATTCTAGTATTATTTGTAAGACTGTAGAAAGTAAAGGCTTAGGTTTAGTAAACTGTCTGATTTAAAACTAGATTTCAATACTCCTTTTAAATGTATTTATAGGAAAGGACTTAATATTAAAAATATTTTACAAGGTCAGAAAAAGGAAGTACAAATCGATGTAGGTTGGGGACATTTAAATGCGGTAGGTGTGCTCAATGTCCCTATATTAGTAATAAAAGATTTATTGATTTAGATCCTAGAAATAGAACCTTAACAGCAAAATAGTATAGTAGTTGCGATAGTAGCGGTGTTATATATTTAGCTGTATGTGTGTGTTATGCGTTCTATTTAGGTAAAACTGAGAGGAAATTAAAGAGACGAATATATGAACACCTGAATGCAATACATACTAAAAATATTAACAATGCCCTATATAAGCATAGCACACAATGTGACAGGGCTAAATTTAACTGTTTTGTACTAGAAGAAATTTCTAAGGATATGAGAGGGGGAATGTGGGAGACGACAATCGAATACAGGGAACTCACTGGCAGATTTTGTTGGAGGGTAGTAGACCACCTGGATTAAATTATGCGGTTTTCCTACTTCCAGTTCTTAGATTAAAGGCAGCTAGGTTATAAGTAATAGTTCAAATTAATAACTTTTTAACTTAATTATTAAACACTTTTTAAGTTAGTATATATAAATGTTGTTAATGAATATATAAGAACTATTATTTATTTTTACATAAAATCTTGTATCAAATTTTCCACAAGAGAGAGTATTCATCATTCTGAGATTTTATTACCTTATATGAAAGAGACATATATTAGGATTGTTTTAATGTTTAGTGTGTTTTTAAGCAATTATATATTTTATTTAGAGTGGATGTATTACATAGATTATGATATATATTGTATTATTTATTTATCATATGTGAAACAATACGTTTGAGTTACATAAATATTTATTTATATGTACTTAATTAAGAGTGGATGTTTATTGGGTGATTTGAATTAGGGTGTGTATATAAAGGACTCTGATGTGTTAGTGTTTTGTACATCTGATGAAGTGATAGACAAAAACGTATTGTGGATTTTTATCGTTAATGGTTTTATGGTTTGGAGAGCCTTTATTGCTGCAATAAATTGTGTATATCCATGAAGAGTTTGCTTGCTTTTTGTCACCATCTTGTTGCTGAGGACTTGGTTATTGTTTTTTTTACAGCAATGTTTTCTCTTTCTTTGGGTTTTATATTTTAAAAACGTCCTACAGGGTACTTTGTCAAAAATGTTTGGGGTCAGTCAAAACAATGTAACTAAAGATATGATTCTTTTTTGTCAGGATATAGAAACTGAATTGCCAAGGCATAGTAAGGCCCTAGTAAGTTCAATGATGTTAGCTGCTAAAAAAGCTGGTAGTAGAAAATGGAAGCCAAAAGCTAAACCTACCAGAACATGATCAGTGAATATTGTAATGGAGATAAAAGAATTGCAGTTTGGATTTTTGGAAAAGGAAAGTAGCATATTATGTAGAATACATGTGATATGTGGAAGCAATGCATGCAGAATAATGTGCAAGAGGAGGAAGAGTGAAATTTCAGGGAAGACAGGACTTGACTAATGTAAGTAATGCTAATTTGAATAATAACTGTTAAGAATAAACCATATATGTATAATGAGTGAAAAGGAAAATTCTTTGTAATGGCTTGTTTGCTTTTTTATAACTGTGTAGTCATGCCACTGTGTAATATATGAAAATAATAAAGACATTTAAAAAATCAGTTATGGACCTTCACTATCTGCTAATAGAGCATTATTGCATAGAACAGTTTACTGGTCAAATGAAGTTGAAAATTCTTCCATTACACAAATGCATGTTTTGACCACAACCACTAGATAACTTATTTGTGGCCAGACAGACTATTAGCATATTATCATATAGTTACATGAAATCAAGAGAAGCAATGCACAGATATGTATGATTTGAGAACATTTCATTGTAGCACACAGCATTATTTCTCTGATTAGCTTGAGGCCATCCTGCTATACATGTATTTGTTTTGTTGTGTTGTGGGAACACCATGACAAGGACTCACCATTAGAAACAAGCTGAAAATAGGTATGTCTGCATCATATCGTGTACAATATAATACCTTGTCCACTACAGGGCTAATCTCCTGCTCTTCACTGCACTGAAGCTCTTTTTCACTGCTGAAGAACTAGTCCTGAAAAAGATCCAGGGGGATGAAAACAATGGCAGATTAGGTATACCTTGGTCACTGGGTTGTTTTCAATCCATGCATCCCCTGCAGTTGTTAATTCGGACTGCATGTAAATAAACAATTCCTCTGGCTTCACCCTTCTGACTAATTTAGGCATACAGTACCTTACAGGATTGTTATAAATTATACTTATTGCTTGATAAAGTACAGTTTTGTAGATTGTTTTGACTTTAATCTGAATATTGTTGAATATTTTTCCATCAGGAAAGTAAATAACAACTACTAACCCTTAAGTACAAAATTCTTGTCATTAGATTCAAACATAAAATCCTGCACGAAATACTGAGGATTATTAATTTTTGTTTTCCTTGAGCGACAGTTTTAAAACAGCCTAAAATACATTTTAAAACATTCACTGAAAAATCAAAATATAAAGGAAACCCAACTTTTATCAGAATTTATAATATTCACAGAAATAAATGTTTCTTGGAAGTAGAAATAATTTATTTCTGTGTAGCTTCACTGAGAAATGTAAGCAGATGTGGCAATTAGTCATTTGCTTCATTGACCAGCCAGTTTCTGACAGAAATTTCCATCTCCATGTCTGTCTCATCTGGCAGGGGTCACCATCCCCTTCAAAGCATAACAACGCTTGATTTTCCACTAATATCAAGTTCAGATGTTCTATAGTCTATATTAACATCCTTGAGCATCTCCTGAAAAACAATCTGCCTGCATTGAAATATGACACCTGTTTGGTATAATCTAGACTGTTAAGAGTGGAGTACTATACCAGCATTCCTCACTATGCAAAACCATGTTTGTGAGTCTTCCCTTTATATCCAATCACTTAAATTCAAAATATAACATTTAACTGCCTCTTTTGAATACAAAGAAAAGTCTGGTAATAGTAAAGGGGATGGCATCTCTCAGACTATTTGGTTCATTGTTAACTGGGTCTGCTTACTAGATACATGTGCTTCCTTTTAGCTGAGATCCTTGGGTACTCCATGGATAAATTATTTACTCAAGAGTCATTCAGAATGCAAATGGAGCAGAGGGACTCAAACTGAAGACTACTGGAAAAAGCTTATCAGGCCATAGTCTTAATTGCTTGAACTATACTGGCAGATGGCAGTTCATGATATATCATGAAATGTTGACTCTTAGAGTTCAGTTACCCTCATCTCTCATACTGAACACTTGTAAAAAGTAAACTTAAAAAGATGATTCTTCTAAGATTGCTGAGACTGGTAATGAAGGTCTCCTTTGCGTGGTAAGTTATAGAGTTTATTTTCCTATCTGTATTTTTTTTTCTAATCAGATAAGCCTACAAGGTACAATTGTCACTTTCTTTTCATGGGTAACCCGTGAGTACTATCTAGGTAAGAAACTTGCTTAGAGTCACACAGTAGATAACAGGAAGATGAGGAAAAAATAGGACTTCATCACTAATTTGTTAGCAGCAACTAGTTTTAATCTGTACTACATCTGTTTACAGAAGCTGCTATTATCATGTAAAGCTGATTAACATATTAATTGTGTATGTTATTTAAAGCATATTTGTATTTATAGATCTATATGCATTCAATGACAAACGTTGATATCTTCGAACATGTTGCCTTCATTTATATGTCTTCAGTAAAACTGTTCTGCTACAATTATTCTTCTAACAATATGTACTGGTGACATGTTACCTGAACCCATCAAGATAAATTTTCCTAATAGCAGAAAAGCAAATTTAACTGTACAATCTCTGATGTGTTAGACAAACCACAACACTCCCGTATCATAAAATCTATTCCAGGCTTCCATCATGCTTGTATAAGAGTAATACCTTTGATGATATGTTTATAGAGGAACATGACCCACATCATTCTACTCAACCACAAGTAGTTACCAATTTACTCCTCAGTGAAATACATATAAAATTACCAGACACCTGACTGACCACACCTCAGACCAACTACAGGCTGGTACAGTCCTCTGCTAATCTACATGCTCTGCCACCATTTCAAGATTTGCAAGTTTGTTCTTTTCAGTGCAACACACACACACACACACACACACACACACACACACACACACACACACACACACACACACACACACACACACACACACACTAGAAGACAGACATGACAGAAGTTGACCTAGGAGGTTGTAATAAGATTGTACCACATGCTGGTGGATTGAATCCCTCTTAATCAGTCCACCCATCTGGCAGGAAACAGATCAGCCTATTTAGTATTGACCAAATTAGTGTACCTCTGGCTCATGTTCTATATTTCTAATTGTCAGAATTGACACTCACCTACCCCCCCCCCCCAAAAAAAAAGGTATTTATTAGTTACAGGAATCGAAAGCTGTCTGGACTATGCCTCCGTTCACCAAAAAAGATAAAGGCTCAGCCAGTAAGACCATATTGTAGGTATCCCTTTGTACTTGTTTCTGTTATGATTGTTCCTTTGCAGACTTCCCTGCCTGTGAATGCACGATCATTATAATTATCCATAATGTTGCCAAAATTAACATTTAGAGACCAACCTTTCAACGTTCTATTTATGGAAATCATAAATGTGGCTCTAAACTTATGCAACTCAGATCCAAAACACAATTTGAAAAAAAGACTATAAAATGGAATTTATTAATGGAG
>NC_056725.1:1589081449-1589331449 GCF_019279795.1 Protopterus annectens
AGGGGTGTATTTTCTGTTACCCATCCACTTGTCAAAGTTTCTCTTGAAGAGTGTTAGTGAGGGGCTCTGCCTGATGTAATCTGGAATTTTGTTCCAAAGTATGGGGAGTCTCTGTGACAGGAATCTATCCCTCCAGCATGTTCTATTTATTGTTGTGGTGAGGTTTAGCTCACTAAAGCGAGTGGCTCGCAGTGACTTAGATTTCTTTAGGTGGAGCATGTCCATCAATTCTGAGTTGGACATGGCTTTGTAAGTCAGGCAGAGATCACCTCTGAGTAAGTGATATGCCACTGAGTACAGCCAGAGTTTTTTCAGTCGGGCTGCATAGAACATATATTTGAGACCAGTAATCCTCTTGATGAGGTACTTTTGTGGTCTTTTCAGCTGTCTGAAGTGTTTTGTGAGGTACATCCCAAATGGGGCATTGTAGTCTATGATGGGTCTAATGAGTGACGAGTAGAGGGGCACCATAAACTCTTTATTTCTAGATGTGAACCCTTTAGTAATTAGATGGGCCACATAGAAGGATTTCATAACTACTTTGGCAATATGATTGTCAAAGGAGAGATTACTATCTACCTGGGTCCCCAGATCTCTTATTACCTCTTCTGTATTAAGGGGGCTACAACCTATGTGGTAATTCATGGGTGTTTTGTTTTTCCCAAATGGGATGACTATGCATTTTTTGGCATTTAGCTTGAGGCCATGACTTTGACACCAAGTGTCTGTCTCAGGAAGGCCCTTTTGGAGGGTGTCTGTGCCAGCCGGAGAGTCAATTATGGCTCCCAGTTTGCAGTCATCGGTGAACTTGGTTAGCCATAGTCCTCCTGTGTTTGCCTGTACTTCTGAGAAATATATGCCGAACAGCAGGGGTCCCAGGACTGAGCCTTGCAGGACACCACTTGTGACTGGTTTAGAGTCAGACCTGGAGCTCGCTATACTTACCGTGTGAGTTCTGTCTGTAAGTCAGTTGGCAACCCATGTCATGGCGTAGGGGTTTATGTTCAGACTGGTGAGTTTTTCTGTAATACCCGAGTGGGGAATGGTGTTGAAAGCCTTGGTGAGGTCACGGTAGGCTGTGTGAACCACCTTTCCCTCGTCTATGGCCTTGGTGACTGTCTCGAAGAAGTCAATCAGGTTTAGTAGGCATGATCTGCCCTTAACAAAGCCAAACTGGGTCATGTCAAGTGTTTGGAGGTTACCAATGTCTTTGTTAATGAGTTCCATTATGGTGCGCTCCATAGCCTTGCAGATCAGGCTTATGGAGCGATAGTTACCAGGGTCAGTTGTGGCCCCTCCTTTGTGGAGAGGACTAACCGTTGCTGTGCGCCATTCTATGGGCATGTAGCCTGTGGAGAGGCTGTGGTTGAACAGCGTGTTTAGGTGGGGAGTTAGTTCATTCTGTAGTTCGTGCAAGATGCAGCCTGGGACACCATCTGATCTCACTGACACTGTGTTTTTGGCTTTTGAAAGGGCTGTTTTCACCTGTGTGTCTGTGATTTTTGGGACACTACACTTTTCCAGTATTGTTGTGGGCCCTTTTGGAGGTGAGAGGGGGGTGAAGTTTGCACTGAATCTATCTGCCAGGATGTTGGCAATATCAGTAGGTTCAGTATATTTTGTGCTATTTTGCACTAGTTCAGTGCATATCTGCGAGTTGCCACTCAGATTCTTAACATAGCTAAAGAAGGCTTTGTTGTTATCTTTTGAATCCTTGGCTATTTTTCTTTTGAAGTTAGCCTTGGATGATTTCATGAGGGACCTCAGTTTCTTACTGATACTGATCAGGGATGTCTTTCCTTCTTAGGATTTGCTTTTTTCTGAACTAGTTTCCTCCTTCTATTGTATAGCCTGTTTATTGCAGGGGTCCACCAAACTGGTTTCCTTCTCTTAGAGGAGTGAGTCTTGGTTTTGCTAGAGACGGCACAATCCATGCATCCTTGTAGGTGCTCATAGAGTGCATTTGTAAAGGTTTCTGCATATTTGGGAGCATTATCCTTTAGAGTGGGGGCTGGAAAACATACCACCTCTATCTTAAGTAAGGTGAAGTTTGCTTTAGAGAAGTTTTTTATTGTGGTTTCCTTAGTTGAGGGTGGTGGTGGGGTGTAGACATCCAGAGTGATTAGTTTATGATCTAATCTAACCAGTGACGGGTTGACCTCCGGTGTGGAACACCTGTCGCCCATGTTGGTGATGACCAGGTCCAATATGTTTTCACCTCTGGTAGGGGAGTTTACCAGCTGATCCAGGGCATTTGAGTTGATGAATTCCAGGAAGCGCTGGGCCTGGGAATTTGTACTCGAGTAGTTTTCCCAGTGAATGGTAGGGTAATTGAAATCGCCCAGTATCAGGGTGTTTGCTAGGACCTTCATGTTTTCCACTGTCTCCAGAAAAGTGGAGTGGTGGTCCTGGGTCATGGAGGGTGATCTGTAGCAGGCCATAATTTGCATTGCAGATTTGCCTGATGTTAGTTGCACATGGATGATCTCAGAGGTATCGAGCTGTGCTACTAACCTGGAGGTGTAGGTATCCTTGTTGAATATGGATACACCCCCTCCTTTTGTGTTTCGGTCTGTGTTCTGTGGCCGAAACGTGTAGTATGATTTGTAGCCCGGTAGTGCTGGGGTGCTCTCTGGAGCCTTGAACCAGGTTTCAGTTACTGCACAGATGTCAATGTTCTCCATACTGAGGAGTGCTTTGAGCACGTGCATTTTGAGATTTAAACTCCTGGCATTGAGTAGCATAACCCTCAGTTTTTTGTTAATTGTGCTGTTTACAGAGGTGGGTTTCACTTTTGAGCCTTGCCTAAAAAAGGCACTATGGGGACAGCAAGAGCCTTGGCCAGTATTCAAAAGCCTGAGGGTGACATGTGCAAGCCATCTCTTGCAAAGCAACGTGGCTTGTTGAGCATGTCGTCGCAGGCTGACAGACACTGGATCCCCTTTGAATGACACCAGTAGCTTAGCCAATTGTTGAAATTGATAATTTTTTCTTTATACTGAGGTATCATTTTTGGTAAGGGCAGGATGCTACTCAGGATTAGGGTCATACCAGCCTGGGCTACATGATCAGAGAGCCCTTCCATGTCTCTTTTCATGTAGTCCAGGGAGGTACTTCTTAGGTCATTCACACCAACATGAACAATGACAGCTTCATATTTGTACTTGTTCTGGAGTGACCTTAGTGCTTGTGTTATGTGGTGGATTATGTCTCCCGACAGGCAGTTAACAGTAACCTTCTGCTTGTCCAGCCTAGTGAGTAGGATGTCAGTGTGCCTGACTATAGAGTTACATATTACTAGTGTGTTAGGTATGTTATTTCGCCTTAAAGGCTGTGATTGTCGCACACACACTTTTTTTGTGTTTTATGTGTTGTCTGGTTTGTGACAGAAAGTGCAGGTTGTTTTGGTGTCTGCTTTGGAGGTCTCTGATGCTTTTGCAGGTTTTTATTTAGAGCCTCTGAGTATGATTTTGTGTATTTATGTGTACTTTTTGCCAGTGCTGTTTTAGCAGGTCTGTGTGCGGCTGGAGTTGTGGTGCAAGTGTTAACCTTCTCCTCTTGACTATCTGTTCCAGTCTTGGGTGGAGACAGCTTAGCTTCCAGTTTGACTGTATAATTGCATCTCTCGCATATGTTAGTGTTTTGTGGTAGGAGTAGAGGGTTGCCAGTGTACATGAGGCAGTTGTAACATTGCCTCAGGATACCCAGATTCACCAGCTGGACTGGAGAGTGCACCTGAAGTTGCCCTTTGGTCATGCCTGAATAGTAGGGCGAGCTGCTTAGTCGCTTGGTTGGTGAGGGGTGACTAAAGAGCCTTGCCCTGCTGGGCAATCAGTGTTAGGGTATATTAGTGCTTGCTATTAGGTCTGAGCAAGTGCTGGGCTGTAAGATGCTTTTTGAGTGCTTAGGGTGAGAGTTAGACTAGTTTCAAGGGAAAAACTGAAGAGGAGACTTAGTGGAGCTGGGAATAATTTAACTGTAGCAAACCGGCAATGCCCGGTGTGCAAAACTATGCAAATGCAGTTTTTATAGTAGGGAAATGAAAGAGAGAGAAATTATCCCAAAATGGCCAATAAACTACTAACTTCTGGGCTGGAACCACTTCTCCAGAGACATATAGGCTGCTCAAAGCTCCCCTCTCTCACAGGTGAACAGAGAAACTTCCTACTATCCAAGTAAGGTATGGGCAACTCAGAAACTAGTATCACAGCACTGAATTCAGCACTAGCCTGAAAACTGGACTATACTAGCTTAGAAAGGCGGGACACAAGGAATTTTTTTTTGTTTTTGTTTTTTTTGAAAAGATAAGGCAAAAACAGTAAAAAATACACATAAAACAGCTTTAAATGACTACAAACGATCAGAAAAGGCTATAACACTTTACTATGTAGCCTACAACAGTTAAACAAATTATTTAAAAAAAAAAACAACTTTTTTAAAAGTGCAGGCAGTGAAATAAGTACAATATGTAAAAACAAACAAACTTTTAAATCACAATAAATGCTGGAAAAGCTGTGTTTAGGTGGAAAACAGTTAAATACAGCAAGAAATTACAGAAAACTGATACTTAATCACTCCAAAGTCTCTCTCCTAAGCTAGAAGGCTTGTATCAGTGTAAGGCTTTCTAGTGCTACCCAGTAGGTTAGTTACAGGAAGGATGGGAAACAAGCGCAGATGTGGTCTTTTAAACCAGAAAGTTGAAATAGATGAACAAAGTGTCCAAATGGTCAATAAACTACAATTTATGGGCCAAGAACCTCTCCTCTTGTGTTAGACAGGCTACCTAGTGCTTACCACTCCAAATGATAAGCTAGAAGGCTTTCCTCCAACACAGAAAGGCTTGCGGGGCTCAGAGGCTTACCAACAGTCCTGGATACAGCAACTCTGTATCTGGACTAGGCTAGTTTTAAACCAGAATGTTGAAAGAGATGGAAAAAAACTGCCCAAATGGCCAATAGCTACAATTTCTGGGCCAGGAACCACTCCTCTTGTGGTAGATAGGCAATGCTTACCACTCCCACCGACAAGTTAGCAGGCCCCCTTCCAACACAGAAAGGCCCGGGGGGCTCAGAAGCCCACAAAGCATCCTGGAATACAGCAAATCTATACCCAGACTAGACCAGCCACAGGAAAGGCGGGCAACAAGCACAAATGTAGGCCTTCAAGCCAGCAAGTTGAAAGAGATGGAAAACTGTCCAAATGACCAAATAAACCACAATCCCTGGACCAAAACTCACTCTTCCCATGGAGGATAGGCTACCTAGTGCTTACCACTCCCACTGATAAGCTAGAAGGCTTTCCTCCAACACAGAAAGGCTTGGGGGCTCAGAAGCTTACTAACAATGCTGGATATAGCAACTCTGTAACCGGACTAGGCTTGTTATAGGAAAGGCGGGAAACAGGCACAAGTGCGGCTTTCAAACCAGAAAGTTGAAAGAGATGGGAAAAAAACTGCTCAAACAGCCAATAGCTACAATTTCTAGGCCAGGGACCACTCCTCTTGTGGTAGATAGGCTACCTGATGCTCACCACTCCCACTGATAAGCCAGAAGGCTTCCTCCAACACGTAAAGGTTTGGGGGGATCAGAAGCTTACAAAGATTCCTGGATACAACAAATCTGTACCTGGACTAGACGAGTAACAGGAAAGGCAGGAAACAAGCGCAAACACAGGCTTTTAAATCAGAAGGTTGAAAGAGATGGAAAAGCTTCCCAAACGCCAATAAACTATAAGCCAGAAGGTTTCTCTCCAACACAAAAGGGCTTGGGGGGCTCAGAAGCTTGCCAACAGTTCTGGATACACCAAATCTGTACCTGGATTACACTAGTTATAGGAAAGGCAGGGACCAAACGCAAAACAGGCTTTTAACCAGAAAGTAGAAAGAGACGGAAAAACTGCTCAAATGGCCAATGAACTACAATTTCAGAAACCAAAACCCACTCTTCCCATGGTAGATAGGCTACCTAGTGCTTACCACTCCCACCGATAAGCTAGAAGGCTTTCCTCCAACACAGAAAGGCTTGGTGGGCTCAGAAGCTTACCAACAGTCCTGGATACAGCAAGTCTGTATCTGGACTTGACTAGTTACAGGAAAGGCCGGAAACAAGCTTATATATTTTTTTTTTACAGAAAAGCAGCTAAAACAGCAGTAAATACAAGTGAAATTGTAGTGCAGGCCAGCACACCTGCGTGTGTAGCAACACTACGGCAAATACAGTTCAAAAAAACACAATTAAATTAACAAATGACTAAAAAACAAGTGCAGAAGGCAGTAAATTAGAAGGCTACTAACATGCAGTAATAAGTGCAGAGTAAGAGCGACTGAACAGATAGCACGCAGAAGAGCAACTAAGACAGTTACAGTAAGAGCAGATGAATAAGATATATATATATATATATATATATATATATATATATATATATATATATATATATATAGATGGGTCTATATGACTTGGTCGACAGTTCATATGATTGACTGTTTATTTGGTCGACAGTTCATTTGATCGACAAGCATTTTAGGTGGGGGGCTTCGCCCCAATGTGGGGGGCTATGGCCCCACACCCCCTAACTATATATATCAACTCCAGGGTCACACAACATTGGGGGAGGGGGCAAATGCTTGTCGATCAAATGAACTATCGACCAAATAAACAGTCGATCATATGAACTGTCGACCAAGTCATATAGACCCATATATATATATATATATATATATATATATATATATATATATATATATATATATATTTTTTTTTTTTTTTTGAGGGAAGGAACAGAGCAGGATTAAGAGGCTACAGTGGTTGTCCTTCCCAAATGCTCTCTTTGTACACAGTTCGAGTGCCTGAAATCAGAATATGATCTCACTGCACTCAGTTGAGTGAGAAAATGAGATGGGCCCAGAAGGAGTATCCAAATACCAATCTACAAGAGGGGCTGGCAGTTTCAAAGCCACCAACATTAATACCAAAACAAGAGCAAGGAGGGTGGGTGGGAAACTAACTGTAGAGAGACAGCCACAACTTCAGTTGAGTTAATATTCAGTGAAAAACACAAATAAATAAATTAAATACAGTACTACATGCAAAAGAGCAGACAAAAGTGTACTTAAATTCACTTATACATCCAGCTGATTTCAGGTAGATGTTAGCCAGTCAAAGCTCTGATATTAAGCAGAGATAACTCAAAATGTACCACTTATATAAGGCAAGACAGGATGTTAGTGATGAGCTGAAACTACCCCCCACTGCTATCAATGGCTACACAGAAATTCTAAAAAGTACTCTGTTGAGAGACAGCCACAACTTTAGTTGTGTTAGTATTCAGTGAAAAACACAAATAAATAAATTAAATACAGTACTATATGCAAAAGAGCAGATACAAGTATACTTAAATTTACTTATATGTCCAGATGATTTCAGGTAGATGTTAGCCAGCCAAAACTCTGATATTAAGCATACATGTTCTATCCTGAGCACAACAAAGGCCAGACCAGAGAACCAAAGGATGGCAGAAAAAGAAAATATAGGTAATGTGTGAAAGACAGCAGTAGTATGTGTCCATCTGTGCTGATATATGCATATGCTCCACAGCGTTTCTAGCTCATGCTGCTTAATACTGACATACTAAGCCAATTTCAATGGACATTTTATGGTTCATAAGATGCACTAAGGGATGGGTAATAAAATTCATATAGTTAACAGTCTTACACACAAAGATACATTTCCATAACTAATCTAATTTTGTTTTTTTTTCTGTATATTGTTCTTATGTAATTCGTTCACAGGATCACAAGTTATATTCCTTAGAGAAAAAAAAAAAACATTTTTATAATGGATTATGTACAGCACACTGAAGTTAAACCCCTGTTAGCAAAAAAGAAAACCTGTTGATTGATATATTAGCTAGTTATGGTACAGGCAAACTGACAGTACATATCTATGAAGTGAAGGGTAAAAATGTATGGTTGACTAGAAAATAAGCGTTATGTTACATATGCTGCAGCATTATGTGGAGCAGATTTGGCATCAGGTATATTATTTACTCATATGTCTTGGCACGTCTGTGGTATGATTATGTTTTACCTAACCCTTTTCAGGGTGGAACACAGGCTGACAACATTACTACAGTTAATGCACGAGGGGATTGTAAACCATGCATATTCCACTCCTATGAAAACAAAAAGAGCACTGGGCAGGTATGCAACAAGTGTGAAATGAGATTCTTATCAAGATATACATTACGATGTACTACATCTACAGACTGACATAATACTTGTAAAGGCAAATTCATTGGATTTAAACCCTGTTATGTACTGCTCTATTAAGAGATTCCTTGCTTCATTAACACATCCAGCCACAAAGACATTCACAGAGAAAACATTCTCCATGCATTAATTTTGTTTATGTTCAGAATGCTGACTGACACGCACTAATGCTATGCTCATGTGAATGACTGATGACAACGTCTTAGCACAAGCAAAGGAATTTTATCAGTTTTTGTTATGAAACAAGAACTGACATTTCCCTAAGGTCTTTGCTAACCAGTGGATGTTGCTGTGTGCCAACTACCAACTAATGAATGACTACAAAAATGGCAAACTAATTTATTAAAAAAAACATTTGGTACATTTATGTGATGTGATTGTGTTTTAAATAACATCATTATTTTAGGGGAAGGGCAGTATTGGGGACAGCGGCAGATTCTGCAGATGAGTAGATTTGAGTCCCTGCACATTCCAAGCATATTAAAACAAACAGAGCAATAGACAACTATGCCACTGAAGGTGTGAGAGGATATGTATGCAAGCCTGTATGTTTTTTTTTTTGTTTTACATATTCAAATATATGCTCACTTGGAGGAGGGGTGGTTTTGTGGCAAACCAAACACTATATTCCACAGAATCTGCACAAATGAAGGTTTTTCAAAATACTGAGGTGAGCACTGTGACACACCCCCATTAGCCAGATGATCATGGGTACTAGGCAAGAAATGGGGGATTGTAGTTTTAACATGACATGATGCTTATCTGCGAGAATACAAGCTGTTACAGTTTGAAGTCAGGCTTGTATTTTGTCCACCAACTTCATTTGTTGACATGCATCACTACGAACACAACAATTTTTCATTGTTATAACAGATGTGACATTATTCGACAGTATAACAAATGTAGTCTTTATTCTGTAGTCATTGCTTATGTACAAAATATGTTTATAGAGGGGTACATGATACAGGTTGGGTGCAAACCCTTAAAAGCCGAAATCAACCTCCTGATGTATGTATGCACTTGTAACACCCAGTGGCGGCTGGTGACTTCAAATCACAGGGGGGCTACAGGAGACAGCTGAATGGGTGGGGTCAAGGGGAAGGGGTGTGGTCAACCAGAAAGGGGAGGAGCTATGCACAAAACCACAAAAAACTAACTTTAATTAAATACGCTGCCCTGGGTGGCAAACCATCATTATGAAAGTCCAATCAAGACAAAAATAAGTGTAGAAGAATAAAAATATTTCAATGCGTTGGCTGCATGACAGCTTACTTAATATCTAGATGGAAACAAAAGGTTGTGAGGCATGAAAAAATAAATTACTTTTTAAATACATTACTGGAATGCCAGTCAAAATCAAGTATAAGAAAAACCAGAAGCACTCAACTCAAACCACTTCTCCTTGCACTGCAGTTCTAATATATAATATATTCAGCTTTATTAAAGTACCAAGTAACATGCTGAAAGTAGAAATCTATGTGATGCCCCCACTTGTAAAAATGTTTCTTATCCAAAAAAGACCTGCTGCCTGACAACTTGTTTCATGGGGAAACATGATAAAAGTAAAAAATGAAAAGCAAACAAGAAACAAGCTCAAGATACATTGCTTAAAGGATTACTGTACAGGTTATGGACCACACATGATTGGCATTCTGTTTAGTTTACGGGTAAAGTCTGTAGAGATGACTGGAAGTCTCCAACAAGTGTAATGAGCTTTTAAAATAATGGAATCCTGTCCTTTAATACCCAAGGCTTATACATTATCTAGTCAAGTATTCTCTGCATGGCAACAACAGAAAGGCTTTCAATGTTGGCAATTCTTTAACAGTATGCTTATTAAAGCTTACTTGCATCTTACGATCTCAGACAAGCTTACCTTATGGTCATTAAAGCATTGCTACTTAAACACAGAGCAACAGGCACTTTGAGTAATAAGCATAAATCAACAGTACAAAAATATGACAGAAACCAGACCATTCTGCAAAATCAAGGACAGATGAAAAGCCACTGTAGTACTTATGCAGTGTGTCCTCCCCATCCAAGGTAGATACAACTACTCCTTGCCTTGCTTGGACACATCCAGAGTCACTACATGGGGAGTGGGGTGCAACAAGCATGTCACAATTTGAAATCTCTCTGACTGACTGTGATGGCCCTGACACATTTGTCATACCTCTCAACCTCAAGAGCAAGAAATCTGGACAAAGCCATACACAGAAGTGGGACAAAGGCCCAAAAATAAGGACAATTTTTAAATATTGCTCTAATAAACTTAGAAAGATAATAGAATAGGTCTTGCATTAGTATGAATTTTCTGAAGGGTATAAAATCTGAAACTCAAATGTCTGTCATTTTCTAACTTCAGTCTTTAGTGATTTGTCACTAATTTGCCAAAATCACAATTTTATGAAAAATGGACCAAAATGTGATGCAAAAATATAAAATAGACACACAATACAGCTGCTACCTGTCAAAGAAGGGACACTTTAATATTAGTACTGCTACCTTGAGCAGCTGACAAAATAAAATAATCTACATGCATTTCAAGTAATCTATAACTTTGATTATTACAGTTATTTCTTAATTGTAAACCCTCCATGTTTTCTTCCAAAATTGCTATTTTGCGGAGGGATTATTAGGGGGATGAGCAACATTTTGAGCCAAAAATTGGGGACAGTTGAGAGGTTGGCTATGCCTAATTCTATAAAGCAATTTATTTGCATGTACCTCTCAACCTGTTAATGCAGTAAATCTGAACAAGGCCAAATATATTGGGGGCACATATAAACAGTACTAAAAATTGCTCTTGTATAAATTGAGACTGTTGATAGAACAGCTCTTACTTTAACATGCATTTTTCTGAAGGTTATGAAGTCTGAAACTTATTATTTAGTGACTTAATTCCTAAATGATTTGCCAGAAAACTACAAATTTTATGAAGAACAAACCAAAAATAAGCAAAAATCTATTCATTCTTTGAAAATCTGGACAGTTGGGAGGTATAGTTCAGCTGGGTCTGTCTGAGTTTGCTGCCCTTCCCCCCTGACAAAATAATGGTTGAATGGAACCTCTGCAGCCATTCCAATGAACCATTACTTGGCTATTTCACTCCATTTACCATGAACACTAATGTGCATACTGCTTTACTTCTATGATGAGTTGGACTTCATTTGAAGGTTTTATTTTGTATTTTACAGCACAAACACTAAGTCATCTGTTAAACAAAGCAATGCAGTCTCACAATGAAAACTTAGCATTAAAACTTCTCTGCCCTTGAAACTCACATTCATTGAAACAGCATTGAAACCCACATTCAAAGAAAATACATTTTGCCAGTGGCAGATAAAGATTAATTTTGGGCTGTTTTCAAATCATAGGCCCCTTGCATATGAAACATACATGTGCTCTTTGATACACCTTCCTCATTGTACTAAAATTATATTCCTTGTACAATACAGTACACTTGTTAGAGGGTGTTTTAAATTTGTTTTGAACATTTTTCCAGTATGCAATGAAACAAACCATATGCACCCATAATGGCAAAACTGCCCAGTTGAGAACATTTATCATAAAAAAGTCTACTCAGACTTCCACAGTCCGCCATTATTAGTAAATATACACAATTCTACAGTCCACCATTATTAGTAAATATGCACAATTCCACAGTCCACCATTATTAGTAAATATGCACAATTCTACAGTCCACCATTATCAGTAAATATACACAATTCTACAGTCCACCTTTATCAGTAAATATGCACAATTCTACAGTCCATTATCAGTAAATATGCACAATCTCTGAAGTAAGTCATCTAAATAATTCCACATTAAAGAAATCTGTAACTAATGAAGCGGTTGCTGCTAGCAATCACCTTTATATTTCATGGTTTCATCAAAAAATAAAGTGTCTGTTGCCCCTCAGGAATAAATTGCCTATATTACATTAAAAAATGATAAGCTAGTAATATTGCAAGAGGAAATGGATGGCAAACTGATAACAGACTCATAGTTAGTATCTTCACCAAGGAGAACATTCTCAGTACAGCAGCATCCACCCCTTGTGGGAGTAGAACCCACAGCCTTCTGCATCAAAAGCAAGTACGCAACCTGTTGTGCTATAGTATTAACTAGGCAAAGTACTAAACTTCTATTCCCCTGCAGCTCTCAGCTCCTTGTAAAATCTACTCAATACTCAACTGCATCTCAACTTCGCAGCTCAAGAAAACTGGAAAAAGCCAAAATGTATTGGGGGGGGGGGTCAAAAGCCCAAAAACCAGGGACACATTAAACATTGCTTGTATAATCTTGGAAAGTTGCTAGAATAAAATGTTGTGTTGCCACGATACATTTTACTGCCAAGGACCCTGAGCAAAAAACAGTCAGAGTAACATACCACTATGACACATTAGCTGCTTTGTAAAAGAGAGGAAGACTGAAACTTAAATGGCTATCATTTAGTGAATTCAGTTCTCACCATAGCTGTCAACCTCTTAGTACAAAACACCTGGACAAACCCAGTAATGAGGGAATACAGCCCTCAAACATATTCAGTGAATTCAGTTCTTGCCATAGCTGTCAACCTTAGCACAAAAACCTGGACGAAGCCAATAATGGGGGAATACAGTCCCAAAAATAGGGACAAATTTAAAATATTCATCTTATAAACTTAGAAAATTGCTAGAATAAAAGGTTGTGCTCCTATGTATTCTGAAGAACATGAAGTCTGAAATTCAAATGCCTGTCAATTTTATTGCTGACAGAACAAAAACAATTTTCAGCAGAGACGCAGGGATTAATACTGCAGACACGTCTTTGTAAAATGGCAGGGCACCAGAGCAAATCCACACAAACACTGGGAGGAGATGCAGACTCCACACAGAAGCCACCCCAACCAAGAATCAAACCAGAAAACCTATAGCTGTGAGGCAACAATACTACCACTGCACAATCAAATATGCAAGGGATTGAACATTCAGAAACCTGAAGTCTGAAATTCAAATGCCTGTCAATTTTACTGCTGACAGAACAAAAACAATTTTCAGCAGAGAAGCAGGGATTAATACTGCAGATACGTCTTTGTAAAATGGCAGGGCACCAGAGCAAATCCACACAAACACTGGGAGGAGATGCAGACTCCACACAGAAGCCACCCCAACCAAGAATCAAACCAGAAAACCTATAGCTGTGAGGCAACAATACTACCACTGCACCATCAAATATGCAAGGAACTCAACATTCAGAAACTCTTAAGTCTGAAATTCAAATGCCTGTCAATTTTATTTAGCATTTTTTAATCAGGACAGTCTGACTTGGAACAAAAAAACAATTTTCAGCAGAGGCCCAGGAAGAAATAATGCAGACATGTCTTTGTAACATGGGAGGACACAAAAGCAAACCCACACAAACACAGGGAGAAGATACAGACCCCACAAAGAAGGAACCCCAGCCAAGAATCAAACCCGAGAACCTGCAGCTGTGAGGCAACAATGCTACCAGTGCACCATCAAATAAAAACAAACCCATACAAACACAGGGAGAATATAACAGATCCCACAAAGAAGGAACCCCAGCCAAGAATCAAACCTGAGAACCTGCAGCTGTGAGGCAACAATGCTACCAGTGCAACATCAAATAAAAGCAAACCCCCACAAACACAGGGAGAAGATAACAGACCCCACAAAGAAGGAACCCCAGCCACGAATCAAACCTGAGAACCTGCAGCTGTGAGGCAACAATGCTACTACTACACCATCAAATATCAAGCATTGCAACATTTACAAACCACAGATATTATGAGGAACAGATCAGATCGAATATGAGGCAAAAATCTGCAATTTTTTTACAAAGGGTGGTGGGTAGGGAACTCAAGTCTTTAACACCTGCATACAGGGTACAGGGTTCAAGCCTGAGGTATTCCCTACCACACCACCATGAGCACCTGGGGCATTTACACACACACACACACACACACACACATGTCAATCCAGTATAAACATTGTAAAGTAAAAAGCACCATAATATATCCAGCTAACACACACCATAAAGTCAATCCAGTATAAACATTGTAAAGTAAAAAGCACCATACACTTACCTGTCTGTTTGTACATCCTGCCCGCGCAATACTCCAAACACCCCCGAGATCCCAAGCAAAGCTCCTTGATGATACTCCAAAGACCTGCGAGATCCCAAGCAAAGCTCCTTGACGATGAGACTGTCCTGACTGCTGCTGTTGCAGTCCGGACCCGACACATAATCCCAGCGAGTCTGTGCACAGACGTCTCCTTGTGTTGCCGGACTGCCTGGAGCATGCGCATATTTTTTATTTTGAGGGGGCTGCAGTCCGGCAGCCCGATGCCACGAGCCACCCCTGGTAACACCACAGATGAACTTATATGACGAGTCTCATTGAGCACTGATATGAACTGATGGCCTGATAAGTGTGGAAGAATGAACATACAAATATGTACAAAGTAATACAGCAATTAGAGGATCAAAATAGTAAAATGATAAGGAGCCATGTAAAGTCTTATAGACAAAGAAAGGATATATTTTCTTTAAGTCATTTGCATAGCAGTAAGATAAAAATAATTATTAAAAAATGATTATATGTATAACACCAAAATAAATTACTAAAATAATAGTATTCTAAATATGGATTCACACCCTGGACCTTTCCCTCATCATCAACACATTAATCCTTCAAGGAAATTATTGGAAAATGAAACATCTAGTTTCTCTTTTGTCTATGCCCAATAGGTTAATTGACACACACCATGCTTGTTTGCATGAACAATAGCTAAGTCTTTGCTCATGTGCAGTTTTTTTGGAAGCGTTTTCCATGGGATGAGACTGACATTTCCTAAGGAGCATTGGTGCCAAACAGTGATGCTCTATGCCAACCATTGTTCAGTGTTTGAACATGAACCCACATCATTTTCTTTCATAACTCCTTTGGGGCTACATCTGTAATTTACTACTGTAACATTTGCTAATAGATAAAAGTAGCAACTGTGGATAAGTATGTGATGTGCATGATGACAGGGTTTTAGTTTCAAGGACATGTATCATTGCCTTTGTATTCATAATGGGCATTAATACAGTCACCACCATTACATGGCCAGCTTAGCAACAAATGAATTCACACTGCACAGCCCCATAAGCAATAGATATATGTAAACCAGTTTCAAATGTAAGAGGTTATTCACTGGAAAGGACTGCACATTTACACACTTAATAACAACGTGCTGGTATTAGAACCCTCCACTATTTGCACTAGTATAGATTCTTCACATCATTAACATTGCACAAAGTAACCACTTACTAAGAGCAGAGTTAATTACAGTGGCAATTATCTTTACTTCTGAAGTGGGAATTTTTGTCACAATGCACTATAAACATTGGTTTATATTATTATTATTTGGAACAAAAGTAAAATGTAACAGGAGAACATGACAGACTGAGAGTGATAATCAGGCAGGGGATACAATTGATTTTTGGAAGACATACTCATAACATTAAGTATTAATCATGTTATCTTTTTTCTTTCAATGTGTTAAAGCATGGAATACCTCAGTTTCACTGTTTTCTACTGTGAATGCAACTTCAGAAGTTTGACATGTCATTGTTACTTCATCCAGGTATGGAATACCTGTGCAGCCACCTCAGTTACATTTTAGTTGACATGGATAATTTGTGGATCAAACTTCAGTAATATGGCCCAATGTGTACTACGTAAAAATATTTTTAACAACTGCCTGTATGACACACCCTTTCAAAATGTGGGTTTTAGGAGCAGTTAACTTTAACACATCATTGGCTGACTATTACTCCTAATGAGGCACACTTGGACACTATTAGTTTGCCTGACTCTTAATCACAGCTCCTGTGATGCTCAGGCATGTGCACGGCATTGTATAGACCCTACCACAATGTTTACCTCATGTGATCATTATCATTATAAAAATTGAATGATGCAGAAAGTAGAATGCGTTAAGAAATAATTAGCAAACTCAATTTGCTCAGAGGTGTTTATCTACACTTTATAAGCAAAGAAATAATTAGCAAACTCAGTTTACTCAGAGGAGTTTATTGACTCTTTATAAGCATGAAATGGGGTAAGGTTCTCCCTAAATAAAGCGAATATCTGATTTAATCAGTTGCCAAGCTTTGGAATAAAATCATTAAAATATGGACTTCTCTATATTGGCATACTGAAGTGATCTTTCATCAACTTATTCATTGAGAAAGCTTAAAATCTTAAAATTCAATCAATAAATATGCAAACTATCTATATTTATCTGAAAAACTATATTTCTATCTGAAAAACATAAATCAAGTCGGAGGTATTTAGTTGAATCTGATTTAATTAACCAGTGGTAAAGGCAGATGAGTGCTGTATAAAAAAATCAGATAGTACATGTCTGTTATTAATAATCGTGTTTGTGATACATATGTTATTTGTAAAATCGCATACTTGATACTCATAATTAACATGTGTCTGTGCTGTCCATCCATTGTCACTACACTTGCCTAGATGTGGGGGAAAGTGATCTTATTGGTCCAAAGAGATAGCTAGGGAAGTGAACCTGATAGGAGGATTGTGCAGACAATTAGCCAATGATGAAAATTTCCGCCTGTTTGTGATTATTGGTGAAAAGTGAGAGTTGAGCATAGAATCAGGGCCAATAAGGATTGCACAAAGTGGCCAATTGCTGTAAAGGAAAGGGGAACGAACAGGGGGCTCTAGAGGGAGAGAGGGAAGAGATTTAAACCTAGCATAAGCCAAAATGTACCAGGGAGTAAGTCAGTCAGAAAGATGAAGTGATGGTTCAATGGTGTTACTAAAGGTCTGGCGGAAACTTAATATAAGATGATGATAGGGTCTGGTCTAATGGCATGGTTGTCTATGGATGGGAGGGTTGTTAATTTTAACTATACACCCTATTAAGACAAGGCTAATGGTATTGCAAGGCCTAAAAAGTGGAAACAAAATATATCATAAGTGATTGGTCAGTGGGCTGGAGGATTGAGTTGCCTTAGATTGTGATGTAGGGAAAGGAGAAGACTCCCCTTGTGTACAGGGATGACTGTCTGGAGGCTGTGGTTAAAGACGGTTTCTAGTGGCCTGATAGATTCTCCTTTAAGCTATTTAAGAAGCATCCTGGAATGTTGACTGACCCATGGAAGTTGTATTTTTGGCTTTAATGAGTGTAGTAAGGACCTGTTCCCTTGTAATGACCAATATGATGATGGTTGTGGGTATTTCTTTGGGTATGGTAGGCAGTAATAGGGGAGAAGTTTGAACTCAACTTGTCAGCCAGTAGGTTTGCTATAGTTTCAGGCTGGAAGTAAGTGTTGCCATTCATGATTAACTTGGCAGGTTGCTGAACATTTTCCCTGAGTTATGAACAATATTAAAAAGCTTTCACCTGGGAGGCTATTTTTGCATCATAATTTGCTTTGGAAGTTTTGACCAGTTCTCTCATTTGTTTTCTAGATTGGTGAGTGTCTTTTTGCACTGTTTTGTCTGATCCTTCTTGACTCTGGCGAGGATTTTTTTTTCCTTTTGTGAATAGCCTATGTATGAATAGAGGTCCCCAGGGTGGTTTATTTTTGCTAATAATCATAAGTTTGACTCAGACAGGTACTGCCTCTTCTATGCAGCTATGAATGTAGTTGTACACTACTTTTGTGCACAGCTCAGAGGAGGCCACAGTGTCATCCAGGTTCATAGGGGCTTGGAAGTTTTATAAGCTGTCACTTAATTTGAGGTAATTGACCTTAGCAAAGTTCTTAACAGGTTTTGAGTTTGATGGGGGTTATAGGTTAGTTTTAGTACTAAAAGAGATCATTTTGTGGTCAGATCTTAACACAGAGGAGTTAATACATGGGGGGGGGGGCAGCATTCCCCCATGTCCATAAGTAATCAGGTACCTCTAGATGGGGAGCTAACTAGTTGCTCCAGGGTGTTTGCATTGACAAATTTCAAAAGCCTCTGAGAAAGTGAATTAGGGGTTGTATAAGTTTCCCAGTTTATGCAGGGGTAGTTGAAGTCACCCATAAGTATGGTATTAGGCTGAATGTTAACAGATTCCAGTAGGTTTAGGTAAGAGGTGTGGTATTCCAGACTCATGTTAGTTTATCTGTAACTAGCAAGGATATTATAGAGGGTCGCACCTGTGGTTAGTTGGGCATGGAGCATCTCAAGCAAGTCATGTTGTTAGACCAGTCTAGTAGTGTATCTGAACTTTATGAACACTGAGACATCTTCTCCCTTTGTTTTATCCTGAGTTGAGGGGGATCGAAATATATAAAAGGCATTGTAGCCTTTGATAGCCAGGGTGCTTTCCATGGTAATGAACCATGTTTCTGTGAATGCATACATGTCTGAGTTCTCCAGGGTGAAGAGTTCTTCCAGATAGTGCATTTTTTTTATTTAAACTCCTAAAGTTGAACATCAGTACCTTTAGGCAGTTGTGAGTGATTTTTATTATGTTAGAAGGTTTAACAACTTGGCATGGCCTAAAACAGCACTATGGGGATAGATACAAGTTTTTGCCAGTATCTGGAAGCCAAGTTGTAACAAGTGCAAACCATTTCTGGCAAAGGATTGTGGTTTGTTGACAATGTCCCCTCCAGGCTGACAGATATTGGACCCCCTTGTTGTGACACTTGAAACTAAGCTAATTGTTGAAGTCAATCATTTTTTGCTGGTACTGCAGCACCATCATTGGTGAAGGTAGGATGCTTTTAAAGGCCAGATTCATACACACCTGAGACACATATTCAGAGAACTTCATCATGTCTCTCTTCATGTAGTCTAATGAGGTATGTCTTAGACCATTTAAGCCCACATGGACTATGACCGTGTCATACTGGTACTTATGGTTTAAAGATCATGCATGATCTGGTGGATCTTGACACCAGAAAAACAGATCATGGTGATCTTCTCCTTGTTTAGCCTGGTAAGGGGGACATCAGTATGTTTCACAATGGAATCCCCAATAGATAGATTTTTTGGCTGTGTAGAGTGTTGCCTTCAGGGCTTGGGAGTAGGGCTACTATGACTTTCAGAGTTATGTGTTGTATGAGAGGCTGTCTTTTTTGGAGCCACTGAGAGATGCTTTTAAGAGGTTTTGGAGGTCTGGGTAGATTACAAGTGAGTGCATCTACATATGTGGGTGTATTTTGTAAAGCTGACAACTGGGTTGCATTTTTCATGTGTGTATGTAAGAGGTTTGCCTCCAATGACATTGTCTATCTATGATGAACTGCAGTGTGGCAGCCCCTGCACAAACTGGCAGCTCTTCGAGCAGCTACAAGCAGTGGCAGACTATGGAATGTGTTTCCTATACAATATTTTAATCTGGAGAGGTTTGCATGGATAACTACATTTGCATGACACATAAATGCAAGGCTTTTATACCAGCCAGATGGAAGACCTTTACACAGTTAAGACCTCAGGCCAATCAGATAAACACACAATAAGCCATCCACCAGCAGTTCACAACTCAGATGGGTTGAATCAGCCATGTGCTCCCACCAGAGTGCAAAATAAAATCCTTTTAATGTAAACTGAACTGGTTTAGAGCTCAAGTGCTGTAACAGTTACTTTACAACAAAAGGCAGAACTCCTACAGTATCAGGAATCCTTGTAAATAAGTTCGCAAACCCAGAGAAATGTTCCAGAATACAGAAATACTGGCAGGATGAGTAACTTTTACACAGTTAAGCCATCAAGCCAATCAGATAAACACACAATAAGCCTTGCACCAGCAGTTCCCAACTTGGATGGGTTGAATCAGCCCTTTCCTCCCACTAGAGTGCAGAATAAGACCCTCTTAATGTAAAACAAACTGGTTTTGAGCTCAAGTGCAGTAGCAAATGCTTTACAACTAAAGACAGAAGTCCTGCAGCATCAGGAGTCATTGGAAATAAGTTCACAAACCCTGAGAAATGTAATCAGTAAAATTTTTGCAAATGTAGGAAAACTTTTACAAGCACAGAAAAAGTTTGTAAAACTCAGAAATATTTTGGCAAACTCAAGTGAATTTTGGCAATCTCAGAACAACTTTTGCAGTATCAGAGCAGGTTAGAAAATATCAGAATAATGTTAAAATGACCTAAGAGGAGTGCAGTAACAAACCAATGGCATTTTCTTAACACATGCAGGCTGAAAAACAGTGATAAATTCAAATAAATCAATAAATGGAGCACAGAACTGTCAAATAGCACTGAGATAGCCAAAGCAAGTGCCAAATAAATACATAAATGAATGAATAAATAAATAAATAAATAAATGCTTATATCAGATTTGTGGGTCCACAGATTGTTTTAGAAACAATCCAAGGTCTTGTACCCACAGGTGCCCAAGCCAGGCACAGGGAAGCTCTGAATAAACGAGCCTTTCATTGAGCAGTAATACCTTCAGCTTGGCATTAGAAGAATCTGTAACATTGGTAGGTCTGTTAGTTTGCCACTGCATAAAAAAGGCACTGTGGAGGTGGCGAATGCCTGGGCTATTATTCAAAAGACTGGCAGTGAAATGGTACAAACCACCTCTGACAAAGCAGCATAGTCTGTCAACCATGTTGTCCAAGGCTGACAAATACTGGATCCCCTAGGAATGACACGTAGCTAAGCCAATTATTGAAGTCAATCATTTTCTGTTTGTATTGTGGTATCTTTCTTGGTGAGGGTAGGGTGCTGCTCACTATGATGTGCAAACCAGCCTGTGACATGTATTCAGAGAGGTCCATCTTGTCTCGCTTCATATAGTCTAGAAAAGTATGTCTCAGGTCATTCACATCTCATGGACTATGACTGAGTCATACTGGTATTTGTGGTTGAGTGATGTGAATTACTATGTGATCTGGCAAATCCTGGCCCTTGACAGGCAACTGACTGTAACCCTCTCTTTATCCATCCTGTTGAGGGGGGTGTCTATATGTCTCATGATGGAGGCTTCTACGACCAAGATGCTTGAATATGTGGTGTTTCTCCTTGAGGGATTGCTTGTGTTGACACTCTGATTTGTATTTTTATGTGTAGTGGTTGGTGTTGACTTGGTTTGTTTCCATGTGGTTTCTGAGGGCGGCATATGGAAGGACTCTGAAAGTTACTTGTGAGTACCTCTGCATATGTGGGTTTATGAGTCAAGATAACTTTATTTGGTGAAGGAAATGGTGTGAGTGTGCTAACAGGCTGTTTGTCATTTGATTTTTCAGTATGTGAGAGTATTGTCTCAATTTTCATAGTGCAACTACATCTCTCTATACTGTGTTTGTTTTTTTAACATTTAAGTGGTTGTCAGTATACAAGAGACAATAACTATATTGCCTGAGGGTGCCTATGCCCTCCAGACTAGCCAAAGAGACAGCAGGAAAGTGACTATCCATGGTTTCAGGTTGTTTTACTATGAATTTAACCAGGGAGAAGAGTCATCATCATCATCATCATCATCTTCATCATCATCATCATCAACCTCTTTTTTTCACATTTTCTACATGGGGTCAGGGGGGTCATGTTAACTGTCACCACCTCTCTCCATTCAATGCCACACTCCTGCCTTTTTCAGCACTCATACCTGACTGTCACAGATCTTATCTCACACAATGCATCCACCTCTTTGCTGGACACCTTCATTTCCTCTTACCTTCCTTGTGTCTGTTCCAAATCTTATTCACCGGATTGTCTTCTGCTTTTTTGTCTATGTGCCCAAATCAGCATAATTTGTTCTCTTTGATCTTTCCTGCAATTGGAGCTACTTTGGCTTCTGCTCTTATGTCCTCATTTCTTCGTCTGTTCCACAGTGTGTATCTTATCACCCTTCTCAGACACTTCATTTCCATTGCCTCTAGCTTTCTCATCTGCTTTGCCTTTCTGCCCAGGTTTATGCACCATACAATTGTACTGGTTACACCACTGTTTTGTGCACATTTCTTTTCAGCTTCTTTGGCATTGTTCTGTCATACACTACACCTGACACTCTATGCCAGTTGGATGTAGAGCCTCTGATTCTAGATTTGATGTCTTCATTCAGACTGCCCTTCTCCTCGACCACCGCTCCCAGATAACTTAAAGCTATTAATCTGTGCCACTATTTTACCTTCTATCTCAGTTCTCAGCTTATTATTTCCCCAACTTGCAGCCATTAACAACTGTCTTATCTGTACTTAGTTTCATCCCATGTGCCTTCAGTTTTGCATTCCATTCTCCTATCCTTTGGTGAAGTTCTTGCTCAGGGTCTACCTGCAATGCCACATCATCTACACAGAGCAGCTTTGTTGATCTTTTCCCTCTGACCTGTTTGCTAATGTAGTCCAACAACAGTATGAACAGCAGTGTGCTTAGAGCTGAACCCTGGTACACACCTACTCCCACTGGAAACTCCTCCATGAGACTAAACACTTTTTGTACTTGAGTCACTGGGTCTTTGTACATAGCCTGCACTAATTCTACCAATGTTTCTGGGTTTGAACCACAGCAGTACTGCCAAAATCAGCTTTCTTGGGACTTGTCATATGCTTTCTCCAAGTCTAGGAGTGTCCAGTTGGTCTCCTTCTTCATCTCTAGCCTATTCTCAACTATCTGTCTCACTGCAAACATCAGGTCAGCTATGCTGCATCCTGATCTGACTCCAAACTGCTAATCTCCCATCTTCATTTCTACTACTTTGCATATAAATTTATCAATCATCCTCTCCAGAACTTTAATGCACTGTGATAGGAGTCTGATACCTCTGTATTGCCAACAGTTGTGGATGTCCCCTTTGTTCTTGTACATTGACATGAGTATGCTTATTCTGCAGTAATCTGGGATACGCCTTTCTCTCCACACTGCTATTAGTGCCCTCAGGATCCATTTCTTCCCATCTCATCCAGCATCTTTATCATATCTGCTGTGACCTAATCCGAGCCTGCTGCTTTCCTTGCCTTCAATTTCTGGAGTAATATTCTTACTTTTTGTAGGGCGGGCTCCTTTTCTTGTCTCATCATAGGCTGTGTCTGGGGGAGTACAGCTTCTGTGGGGTTTTCTTCATTCAGAAGCTGCTGGAAGTACTTTTTCTATTTGCCTTTGATATCCTGTGGACTGATGAGCAGGTTGTTGCTGGCATCCCTTATGAAGGGTGCTTGACTCTTTTCTTTATCTTTCTGTCTTTGCCTTGGAACCTGATATAGTTTCTTTGTGCCTCCTACTGAGTCACTTTCCAGGAGCTGCTCGAATGCTAGACATTACACTGGAGTCTGATTACCATGACTCTGTCATTAATTCTGATGATGTCCCTTACTGCCTTCTGAAGCCTCTCCCTCACCAGAATTTCCACACCATTTCTATCCTGTCCTCCTCCCACACCTCTCAACCTCTTCCTGCAAGAAATTGGGACAAAGCTTAAAATAATGTGGGACAAAGGGACAAAATAGGGACAGATTTTTAATATTTATCTTATAAATGTAGACAGTAGCTAGAAAAACAGGAGTTATGTTAAGTATACATTTTCTGAAATATATGAAGTCTGAAACTCAAATATATGTCATTATTTAGTGAGTTCAATCCTCAGTGATTTGCCAGAAAACCACCAATTGTATGAGGAACAGACAAAAATATGAGTAAAAAATCTGGACATTTTGCTAAAATCTGGGCAATTGTGAGATATGCTTCCTCCTGAGTAGTATACTCTGGATCCCAAGCTAAATGGCTTTGCTGCATGACCCTTCCATCTTGTCTGTTGGATACATAAGATGTCCAGCCTCCTCTGAACCATCATGTCATCCACTTCCAAGTTCCATTCTGGTCAATGAACCTACAGTTAGTATGGCAAGTCTTAGTTCATGTTTAGCAGGTTGATGGGTTTTACATCCAGCTTTTACTCAACAGAGCTATCCCAGGTAACCCAGGCTGGGCAACTGGATGCCATCCAGCCAGTAGCTTATTGACCCAAACCTGCTGGGCTTTGTGGCGGGGATACAGTGACCACTATGGAGACATACACCCATCCCACTATTGCCATGTTTCCCTGGCATAAGTCACAGTAGGCTGGGTTCTCATCCCACCTACCACAGGCAAATACCCACTTGATGACATTAGTTAACATGACTGAATTACTTAGAGCCAGAGGGAGAAGAGGTGGGAGATTAAACTGAACTGCATGAAAAATGGGTTCGATACTCAATGTGAACTAGAGCTATCAAACAAGGCAATGCTGCTCTACATGCAACTCAGATGCCCCTAGAGCACCAGGGGAACTGGGGAAGGTTACAGAGATCTTTATTCTAAGGGAAATTGTAACTTGATAGCATTTGCATCTATACAGAGCCCTACTAACAAATGCTGCTGGGAGAGCAGTCTAGTACAAACACTGGACTTATTCAGAATCAGAAAAGCAAAATGTTCAACAGCAAGGCCTACAGACCAATAAGGAAAAACACACAATAAGCTTTCAGCCAGCAGCTCCCAACTCAGATAGGTTTGCTACAACACACTTCTGTAAAAAATATCATCAGAAGTGCAAAAATTATACTTATTATCCTTTTTTTAGCAGTGGATGGCTTTAGATGCAGCAGATTCTTTGTAACTCTCAGGCAAAGTAGCCAAACCAAGAGCAGCTCTGAGAAATTCAGAGCAGCCCACACAAACACCAGGCTTATATAGAATCTGAAAAATAATTTTTCCAATAGCAAGGCCTGCATACCAATCAGGAAAACATACAATAAGCTTTCAGTCAGCAGCCCACAACTCAAACAGGTGTACTACAGCACACTTCTGCCTCAAGAGTGCAGCCAGAAAACTCTCTTAATATAGAAATGCTGGTTTTATAGTGCAAGTGCAGGAAAACATACAATCCAGATACTACTGTCCTGTAAAGCTAGAAGACACAATGTAATTAAGTACTTCATCAGCAGTGGAAACAGTTCTATTTTGTAACTCTACCAAAGTGTGAGAAATGGAATAATTAATGCAGGATTCTTATGAAACAAAATAAAAATAATCAGCAGAAGTGCAACATGATGCTTTTTTGTTCTTTTAGCAGCAGATGGCTTTAGATGCAGCAGATTCTCTGTAACTATCAGGCAAAATAGCCAAACCAAGAGCAGCTGTGAGGAAGTGAGCTTAAGAGGACGTGTGCCTGACATTTAACAATCCTGCATCTCCTAATTCTTTTTCTATCAGTTGGGGATTTTGCACACATCCATTTGGTCTTTAGACTGTTGGATTCATTTTCTTTATCAGATACAGCTATGTTTGTGTTAGACTCTTATACGTCATTTGAGGACCTATAGGTCCCTGGGTTTTAATATCCATTTATTATTCCATAAAAACAGGAATATGGCTCCTAAGTTGAAGGCTGCTATGGGCACTTCTGCATGCAACTCTCATTTTTCAGAGGCTGAGAATGAAGTAACAATACAGGCACTCTATTTTTATTGTGAATGGCTCATTGCAATTCAAACCTCTAACAAGCTCTTCTATGACCATGTCTGGCAGCAGGTAGTTGATGGCATGAGTGCTGTTGGTTGCCATGGCCATAATTGCAAAATGGTCGAACAAAGAGCCACTGATATGATACACAGGTCCTTTGTCAGAGTGGCAGTCTGGGAGCTGTAGCACAGGAGCAAAAGGCTACAGGCAGTGGACCATCTACTGTACCATCACTTACTGAGAAGAACGAGCTTCTGTCATCACTCAGTGGCATTGACACCTCCCCAGAATTTCATGGTCCTGGATGTTGGGGCCCCAGAGATTTTCAATGAATGATGCTCCATGTTTGTTTTTCTACCTTTGTTACATCCTCCATTTGCAGTTATTAGTCATATATGTGAATATTATACCTATCTTCCTGTCGTATTTAGGTTCATCTGACACTGAGGTACACCAGCACCTGAATAAGGCATGGCCATACCTACATGAAGTAGTTGTCTTAATGAGTAATTGAAATTATAGTACTGTCATGTGTAGTTATGGTCTTTGGACAAACTTGCAGTAGGTATTTTATTTTCCTTTCTCTCTCTCTTTTTTTTGTATACTCACAGGTAAAGCACTATCTAGCAGCAGCACTGTGGAACTACCTCCATCTGATGTTAAGGGATCCTTAGCCTCTGATGATGATGATAGCAGGGATGAGCAAGCACAGTCTGGGGCTGCAGAGGGTATGTCAGACACAGAGTGTGGCACCTATAGCCACTCCACATACTATGGACACAAATAATCGGCCTATACAAACACATTCTCAGAACCATATGAGAGTGGACAGTTGATGGGGGCAATGTAGATCAGGGTAGTGTGGTGGTCTCAGGTGCAGACACATATGAATCTCCCTCTAGTCATCGTGTGCAGGAGGTACTACACAGGGGGAGAGTAGAGGTGTTCACAGGATGTATGGTTACTGCCCTCCCCAGAGGTTGCTGTGTCAGTAACTGCCACCCAGTGTATGTGCAGGACCATCGTGGAGGCACATGCAAGTTCCATCAGGATCGCAAGAGAAGTTATGAGAATACTGCAGGTTGTACAAGTTGATATATGAGACTGTATGAACTGTGTGTGTGTGATTCATTGTACAGGGTGAATGATGTTCTGGGTCATCTGCTGGTGGAGGGTCATCATCCATGAAGCTGGTTATCTGTTACATCCTCAGATGTCAGCTGATGTGGGCATGGATGTGCCAGGTCCTATTCAAACCATGGTAGCACTTGCACTACTACATTAGCTGTGGACATGTCTATACCCAGGAGTGCCCATTCACATAGTCGCAACCTTGGATATGGTAATGCTATCACCTCATCCAGCAGACACTGTTCATGTTTATTTAGCAAACTGACTTCTTGAAAGTGTGAATCAAGGCAGAAGCAGTTCTCTTGGGCAGAGGATTGCACAACAAACTTGATCCTCTTCTATGCATGGCTCAGACATGTTCAGCATGCCAGAGCTTAGTGCTAGCACACGTGCTAAGGCTGCGTCCCTGCAGATGCATACACAAGCCCCCACTGTCCATGCCACTTGACACACACACACACACACACACACACACACACACACACACACACACACACACACACACACACATACATACATACATACATACAGAGCATAGTGCTGGCACAAATGCTGAGGCTGTGTCCCTGCAAACACAGTGCAAACACAGACACACAAACCCACACTGTCCATGCCATCTCTCACACACAGACACACACACACACACACACACACACACACACACACACACACACACACACACACACACACACACACACACACACACATTTCACAAGGGATGTCCACACATTAGACACACACCCCGTACCTGGACACACTAGACTTAAGTGCATATAATTATTCTGTTTTACTTCAACATATATAATCACAAACTTCTCTGTAAAAGATATATGCTTCATTAGCTCCCCCCATCCCCATGCAGATAATGATAACTGTGCCATGCCTTTTGCACAATCTGTGACTTGGGTTGCCTAAGTCTGCTGCACAGAGTGACCATGCAATGCATGTGTAGATGATATGTGTAGGTAGTTTTATTTTCCAATGTCATTATTTTTAATGTTGGTTTATTCTGCTTAAATGTTGTAGTAGTATGGTAGGAAAGCTTGCTCACAAATTTGTGTGAATGATGAGAGTGTTCTGACTTCTGGAAGAGTTTCTGACTTGGGCTGCCTATGTCTGATGCACAGAGTGCCAGGCTATGTTTGGGTATGCACAGTCTCATTTGTTAGTAAGCCTCATTGTTACTATCCTTATCTGCTGAGCTCAAGCATAAGTTCTGTAATCTGATTTTCCTGTGTATTCATCATCATTTTTACTGTCTGGTTAATCTGCTTAGGTATTGTAGTAGCTGTGTAGGAAAGCTTGCTGACCCACCTCTGTAAATGATGCTAAGATTGACTTGGCCTTGAGCTAGCTATGCCTGATGCTCAGAGTAGCCAAGCAATGCATGAGTAAGTGTGGTCTGTTTTTTGATATTTCCAGTTTGTGGTTGGGCATGGCTATAGACTTGTTCTATTGGGTTATGTGGATTACACACTGGTATCATGTGCCAAGGTTGTGGGGCATATCTAGCATACCTCACTTGATGTTTCTTTGGAAAGTCTCCCCTTGCAAACATTTCATACAGGTCGCAAGTGTGCCATATGTCTATCATGGAAACTGCTTGTATGACCTGCACATTGTAGATGATACCTTGTCCATTACACGCCAATTGGTAATTAATAGAAAGATACCATTCACAATTCATGTAGCTCCTTCCCAGTTCACCAGGTGAGTCTTTATTTCAATTTAGGGAAAATAAATGGCCTCATTACCTTAGAAAAATGGACTATAGCATACATGTTTCACATAGTACTAGCTCTTGCCTCTAGCATAACTGGAAACCACATTTGCTGCCACAAATGTTTAAGCATAGCATCTAAGACCTGGTGGAGTATTCTAGGGACAGAAGCCTGTGAAAACCCACTGTGTACCCAGAATTTCAGTGAAAAGTCACTGTACCTAATATGTATATGTAAAGCTGCACATACCTTAGTATCCACTGGGATTGGTTCCCCATGATTTCCATGAGGCTGCAGATAAGGGTGACCCATGGCCGGTATTTGTTGTATGGAGTCCCTATCTACCCTGTAGCAGTCCATTACATCAATTCCATCGAGGCCATGAAAACTGAAGTATGTTTAGAAGACTGTACACCTTTGGAGAGATGGCTGACACCACCAGCAGGTGCAGTTGCCATCAAACACAAGTTTACAATGATTGTGGCAACCCTAAGATTTTAAAGTTTTCATCTGGTTAAATTTGAGCATATGGGAGAATTAATTGCTTATAGGTTCATAGATTAGTACTAAGCTAACTGCCCTTGTGAGCCATTTCAAGCCTAGCCAATTATCCCTTGTGAGACTCAAATCATGTACCTTGTGCTTGCAAGGCAAACACCTTAACCATTAGGCCACCCTCCCAACCCCAACTCAGATACAGAGTGTTTAAGCATTATTAATACACTTCTGAATCTCTTTGCCATATTTTTTACTTCATTGACATATAACATCATTCAGTATATGGTTATTGACATAAAGCTCTGATAAACCCTCTTTCAAACCTGATACATTGTGTTATAGTATTTTCAGAATCACACATATCCTGCTCATTGTTGCTTTTTGCCCAAATCCATTTAGGGCAATAAGGCAGGCATTTGTAAATCCCAGCATGAATGTGTGCAACTCAGATTCAAAAAATGGTTTATGAAAGAAAAAATATGAAGGAGCATTTACAAATGATATTATACATCAGTTTACAGAGGAGTTTCTGAAATGACTATTATGAATGATTCATGTGAAAATTCCCCATAAATAAAAAATTATAATTCAGCACATTAACTAGTTAAATTTGGTAGAATAACTACTTTACATTAAAATACACCATATAATCTAATTATCATAGACAAACTACTCAGTGACCAGATTTATTCTGGTAGTCCCATAACAACCACTTACTGTTCACTCATCCCTACACAATACCATATGCCTGTACTGTAATGTAGTCATAAATAATGTTTCCTGTTCTCAGCAGGACTACTATAGCACTCTGGAGCATTTCCTTATTTTGTACAACAGGTTCAGACTAATAACTGTAAGGGCATTTATCTTTTTCTGATTCACATTTTCACTGAAATTTTGCTGATTCACCTTCATCATCTCAAAGCTAAAATGAATAAAACTGTTTCCTTTAAAAGGGGTTAAAATTGCAGTTGGATAACTGGGTCAGAAAAACATACATGTATTAACCAAAATTAAAATTAATTTAATTTTACTGCAATATGCCAGTTTTCTGCCACCACTGGAATCTTCCTATCAATTTCTTTGCTAATATGACATCATTAAGACATTGTCCAGTATGCTATATCTGAGGCTGGGATATACTCTTATAACTTTCCTCAGAAACCTGCCATTTTTAAATAGTTAACATGGTATTAATCAAACAAGGATTTATGTATACTTATATAGACACACTATACACACACACACACACACACACACACATACACACATATATATATATATATATATATATATATATATATATATAGAGATAGAGAGAGAGAGAGAGCATACCCACATGCAAATTGATAAATCATTTATACCTATGATTGCTTGCATTGCAGTCATACCAATGAAATATGCAGTGAGCTGTAAAAAATTAAGTAACATCTCACAGGTATGAAGGCACATCGTTTACCTCAAAACAACAAGAACCACAACTGGCACTTCATCATAGCAGCTACAGTCTGCAGAAAAAAATGTATATGGGATTTTCAACTTAACTCAGACAGAAAAAAGTTCCAGTGTTAAAAAAATCCCGCAGTAGCATGTCCAACAAAAAGTTTTTATTCCTCTTTCATTAAGGTCCAGGAAGTATGTTGATTACCAATCCCTGCAGTTTTTAAAGAAACAAAAGTGGCAGAAATACAATGCCTCATACTTTCAAATATATTTTCAGCAGTTCCAGTCCACTAAAATTAACTTAAGAGTTTCCATACAGGGAACAACTGCAGAACAGATCTCCTGAGCACAGCCCCTCCTGAACTTTCCCCCGGATTCATGAAGCCTGCACCAGGTGCAGGCATAGCGTATGTGGGATAACGCCAAATATGTCCGCCGAGCGATTCAGGTATGAACCAACTCCATGTGCCCTACTGGCGTACGCCAGATCTACGCAGCCCTTGGCATAGGTATGCAAATCACCCCATGCACAGTATCGCACCATGCTAATGAAGGCATACAGCGATTCACAAAGTGGTGCAGGCGTAGCGCAAGCCTATGGAAATGTAAACCAAAAAACACGGTTTACATTTTCCCAAACAGAACATCAGCGTTATGGAAGCGAACTAGACTCATGTATTACAAAGTTAACATATGCCAATGGCTAAATACACAGCCAATGGCACAAGAAAAGATGCACAACACCTAAAAAACAACATTTAATGTCATGTCCACAGTAACGCACAGTACAACCGTAGGGCATGTGTATGCAAACAGGAATACAAAGGAAATATATACAAATGTCATAAAATCGCAATGTAAGACAAATCAGGATTTCACCATAATACGCAATGGTAGGCATGGCACACCACAAGCAAGGCACAAGGGTTGCCAAGGGCCCGGAACAGTGTTTGGCACTGTAACTATAAATTAGTAGTCAATGCCATGCAAATGAGGCAGGTAATACTGAATTGCAAACCTCCCGCCGGATTAAGGATGTACCTGACGGCACAGCGCTATAACACTGAGGAGTGTATCAGAGGTGATACATGACATCAGCAGAGGGGTGTGCCACCGTATCATTAAGCACATTGGAGCAATGCAAATCTGGCCTGGCCATTGCTAAGCAAAGCTGCAGGGCAGGGGTGAGGAAGAAGGTATAGAACCGTTTAGCTGAGAGCACACATGATGCTCGAAAGCGCATGTGTACGGGGATGAAATCGTGCCCGAAACCCAGTAAGCGGATGCACGCGCCGCGAACAATAGCACAAACAGGAAGGTCAGGGGAAGAAAAGAAGGAAATGCCGAAGCAGGGTAATTGGTGTACTAATGAGCAGTTAACACCAATCAACTAACGGCGGCCAGTCGACGGCAGTAGACAAGCCTGCATGCAGAAACCTGCAAAACAGGATAGGGGAGGCATAGGATTGCAAAGAAAGGAGGGGAGGACTTGGAATGCAAAGATAGGAGAGCTGTCATAGCAGAGCAAAGCAAAGCCACAGTAGACCGGCAATAGCACACATTATGCAAGATAAGCCAGGTCTAGGAAAGTACAAATGAAAGCAGGCTGCTGGATGCATGCCAGCAAATGGTAGGTGTAACGTGCACAAATGTAAACGGAAGGGCAGGAGGTAATTCACCGCATCCAAATGTAATGCAGCACCAAAGGCAGCACAATAGTGGTTCCGTTAATAAAACACAGAAGATACCCTGCAGCCACGATCGTACATACACACCCTATGACATCATCAGTGTTCACAGCAAAACAGTATAAAGTGTGAAAGCACCCAACACACACCTGTGTATTCCCAAACACTGCACCATAGGTGTAAACAGACAGGGAACTTTTAAAATGTACATGTTGGGAGCTGCCATAGCTGTGATTCATCAGCATGTGTTACAGACCGACAGTGTTGTGGAGGATGATGCCGACAACCACCGTAGGCCTCGGAGGAGGAGAAGAGTGTTCAAACCAAGGGTAACCTACCAGGGGCTACATGATCTGGAGATAGTAGAGCATTACAGGGTGGACAGGGACATCTTACAGCAAATAGTAGAGCTGTGCCGGCCACGCCTGAGAACCAGAAACAACAGAGGGGAACCCATCCCAATGGGCACGAAGGTATGTGTAAGCTTGCGAATACTAGCCACAGGTACCTTTCAAAGGCCAACTGGAGATATAATGGGGATCTCACAGGCATCGGCATCCAGGGTACTACACCAGTTCATGGATGCCATGTTACCACATGCCAATGAGCATATATACTTCCCCCAAACTCAGGAGGAGTTGCCAGCAATATGCGTCACTTCCACCATGTGGCAAACTACCCGGAGTACTGGGTGCGATAGACTGCACGCACATACAAATCAAGTCACCACCCGGTGAGTATGGTAGGTGCTACATAAACCACAAAGATTCCACTCCATCAACTGCCAGGTCATGTGCAATGCCCAGGGCATTATCATGGATGTGTGTGCTGGCAGCCCTGGAAGCTACCACGACTCCCATATCTGGCATGCCTCACAGCTGTATCAGGTATTTGTCAGAGCGGACATCCCACAAGGCCACCTTGTGGGGGATGCTGGCTATGCACTGGAGCCATGGATGATGACCCCCATCAGAAATGCACACACACTAATGCAAGAACGCCATAATGAAGCATACGCACAAACCAGAATCATCATAGAACGTGTGTTCGGGATGCTGAAATCACGGTTCCGGTGCTTGGACACATCTGGTGGAGTCTTGCAGTACTCTCCAGGCATGTGTGCTCACATCTTCTTAGTATGTGCCATGCTACATAATACGATCCTGCGGAAACAGCTGCAGCAGGGTCAAAATGGGGGAGGGCCTCACAGCCCACCACAATTGCCAAGGCCAGCACAGGCACAGAGGGATCCAGACCATGGACACATGGTGTAGGGCAATAGTCCCAGCCCCAGTAGACAGACGGAGGCATACCCAGTATGCCTACGCCTTGGCAAAGAGGGAACGTATAGCACATACCTTGACAGTTTAGGCTCCCACGGACTGACACCCCTCCCCACCTGCACACACAGTAAAATGGATGGCACACAAACATGACCACCTGTAAATTGTGATGTATAGGGGGCCCACTGTGGAATCCTACATAGGCAGCCCTCAAACATTGTACACGCAACAGCCATTGGAACATGGAAATGTCAGCACCTGAACAGTAGATGCGCCTATCAGCATCTGTCGGTGCTGTGTGTATAGGTTCTCAGGTACATCGGTTGGTACACGCCCGATTGTCAGAGGCAAAACACCAAACGGGGCAAACAGTGACTCCTGTCACCACAACATCGAGTAAGCAACTGTCACTTACTGGAGCAGAGGCAATCACGGGAGCACATGTGTGTAAGCACTGTACTACACACACTCATCACAGATTCCCCACTGCGTTACTAAGGAGCTCCACAAAATTTAATCATGGATGTTGTGTCAAGGCAGGGGATGTACCCATGACAGGCATCCGTCACCCCAGCATGCTGCATCCACGGTCATATGAAGGTGTAGCACATTATCGGGTGTAGCTAATTGTGATATACATACCCAGTGCCGGAGTACAGCCAGTAAACATCACATGGACATACTATTAACTGGACTCATCAGTTTGTAAACTAACGGAGTTATCCATGTGAGTGTAGTGTGGAGTCACTGCTGTAGTGTACTTCACATACAAAATGACATAATACATGTACAACCCCCAGATGTCCAAGTGGTACATGCAGTGACTGTCGTGCATTTTCCCGGTCCCACGTCCCGGAAGGGATGTAATGTAATCCCGACGGCACAGGTAATGCATTCTGGATGCAGGTCATCAGAATATGTGTAGCACACGTTAGTGGGAATAAGCGTTGCCCACAGCTGGTAAGCGAAGTTTAAATACGACTATACGGATATGTGCAAAACAGGGCTAAGCTTCACCGACCACTGCGCAGATCACGGTCAATGATGTACAGAAGAGGTGAAACCAGCATTAGTCACCCCTGAACAAATAGCACCTGCTCTGAAGGGTAAAACGACCACTGCCAGGAGTGGAACAGGCAATCATGTATACAATCACCCAACACTATTGCTAGGCAAGATGTCCATACGGTAGGGTTGCCACATTTCAAATGACCAATGTGGGACATACGCCAGATGTCTGCAGGACGACACATACACCCGGCCAGTACGAAAACCAGAACATCAGTGTTTTGCATAGATAAAAAGCTTATTCTAGTAATGGTCGCAGGTACGTGTTCTGTGTCCTGTAACATGTAGGTGGGGCAGATACAGAATAAGTGTTTTATGCAACTATTGCATAAACTATAGGGAATATGTTTGTCCCAAAGTTGAAGGACATTTGCTATGTTCACAAATATTTTGCAGGATACAATTGCACAAAGAGGGACTGTCCCTCGCAAAGTGGGACGGGAGGTAATCTTAACCTATGGCAGGTGTGTAATGTGACAGGTACAGACACAAACGTGTGGAGTCCAGGAAACACAGTATACACTGACAAACACACAATGAAAGGCGTAGCGTGCCTGTCACCACCCCTGTCCGAGATATGTATATATATATATATATATATATATATATATATATATATATATATATATATATACATATATATATATATATATATATATATATATATATATATATATATATATATATATATATACAGATATATATATATATATCTACACATATATAATACAGATAGAAAGGACGACAGTGTGATATATGTCGATATATAAGGGGTCACTGACATCTGCAAATATATAGATAGGTCAACGACATTCAAAACACCTTTGAGGTACAAATAAATAGGATACCGCCAACTATGGAATGTATCAGACACCGACACGCGTAACCAGGAGGCTGAAAGACAGAAAGAACACAGTACTGAAACAGTAGAACTGCGAGCAATATGACTATAGTAAGGACATGTAGTCACCGCTGCCTGCGGTGCAGTCCACTTAGGTACCATGTACAACTGTGGTTGTGAGTGATGTAGCCTGTGTATGTGTGTGTTGAGGGTGCCATGTGTGTTCCCGTGTGACTGCAAAGTGTGTGTTTGTGTGTGTGTGTGTGTGTGTGTGTGTGTGTCCGCATCGTGTGTCTGTAGGTGGCAACTCGGAGGTAGATGATTACGGTAGGTGCGGGTATAGCTAGCCGTAGGCATGCGGTAAACACCTGTCCCACATTGGGAGGGACAGCCCCCCCTGGGCAGGTGTGTCCTGACATGAAACATTACAAAGGGCAACTGTCCGAGAGTTTAGGACATTAGTATGTCCCAAATATTATGCAATAGTTGCAGGAAATACTCATGCCTGTATGTAAGAAACGGAAATGTTACATGCAAACCGATAAGTATTTAATGTCCAAGAACAATTGGTATGTAATGAGGATAAAAGTATGTGCTATCCTGTGTACTCACCGTGGCCATATGTCAGCCTGTAAACACCACTGTGTGATCCGCAAGTGTCCATCTATGGCCATATGAAAAGGTGGCAAGCCATGTCACAGAGGGTCTGACACCAACACCACTGCAATGACTGCAAATATCTGGTACAGACATACACGGGATAGCGGTCATTTAGAAATATCCCTGCACATATCACCGTACATCCGGAGGTATGGAAGTATCAACCTCACCTGCATACCATATAGAAACCAATTAACAATGGCCCAAAGTAAATTCCCGTAACAGAAGTCTATTAAGTGATAGCACTGTAATTAGGGAAGGGGCCCACACACATATATATAGACTACGTAGAAATGCAAGCCCCACAAAACCGTATATGCTAAGTACACCCGACTACATCCCCCACACTGGAAACAATAGCAATACAGACCGTAATCACAGCACAAACATCCAGTTAGTCAATTACATCTGCTGAACCGTTAACATACCTTGTGAGAGACACATTTAAAGGCGCCATGCAAAATTGTATCCGTCGTATAACGGAACAAACGGTGATGTTACAGGTGTTCACAATAGTCCGTTATCAGACGGGTGGGATGACAGGTACAGTCACAGGTAGAACCACATACTCAAGCCATCACACACAATCCACGGGGGACATGACTCCAAAATACACTTGGCTCTACACATAGCAGTTGCAATTACACACAACAAAACACAATACAGGCTGTCTCCCCAAAGGCAGGGCAAATGGCCAGTGCCCAAGTGGAGAACTCAATTATACCGCATTGTTGCCGCTTAATTGGCGAATGGAGTAGCTGCACAGCTGAAGGGCACGTAATTAGTCGCACACCAATTGGTGGCAGTAAACCACATGTTGCAGGTATTGACATATATAAGGATGACTTGCCAGATATGCAAACTGTATGCTCATACCATAAAACAGTTTAAAGAGTGATACAGAAGAGCGAGATAGAGACGAAATACCGGAACGATATCAAGGTATGTAGAACACTAACTGTATGTATAGTATGTTCTGTATTAAGTTATGTCAGAGTATGCATAGCCTGGTTTGCAGTAATTACATGTGTCCACCATGCATAAAGTGGGGAATGGTATTTATGTAGTGATGTCTTGCTGATCGTACTAATGCTTGTAGAAGTTGTGCGTCCAGCAGTGGGCCACAAGGTAAACAGCACAGACACCACAAGGGATGCAACATGACAGCTTTAAACAGAACAATGTCATATGACCCGACGTCAGTGGCAGTGTATGTCCAATAAGTACGTGCCAGAGCAGGGGATAGTATATGTGGATATACTGTAACAGTACGCATGTGTATGGGCATATAATGTCAATGACATGTCTAAGGTGGTCCCTCTGTGCAAGTATGCTTTGAATTATGGGATACCATGTAAAACATGTGTAATGTATAGTACAGTAGATTGATATGTCAGATATGCTACACAGGAGAACAGGCATATGATGCATAACAAAGGTATCGTATAGTGATGTGAGTAGTATGTAATTAATTTATGCATAAACAGTTATGATGAAATAAATAATGTAATCCACTCTGTGCATTTGCAAAGGACGCAAACATTACTCCCATAATAGAATAGCAGAAGAGATGTGACAGACAAACAAGAACATGATTGGCGTGTACAATAACAGGATACATATGGCCTGTAGTCATGGGACATTGTAATAGCGTGAGAGCTAATCTAAATGGAAGGGCAATTCCAGTAACCATGCACAATAGACATGTAATAGCTCCACAGGTTCATAGTGGGGTACCATGCAGTCTGGCAAGTCTATGTGTAACAACAACAACTACAGTGTGCACACCAGTGGCACCTCTCTAGGGTAGTGTCCTGTGAACAGAAGAGCCATGTGTAACCTGCATCTCTGCACAGTACAGCCACTGCAGTTATCCCTGGCGTACATGTGTCCACCATCCACCAAGCGAGGTATCTCATGAACACTGCTACTGACTGTCCATGCGTGATGTACATAGGAAACTTGTCCCAAAGCATGGTGAGTGTCTGGTCTGGGAATGCAACCCCCAAGCACATGCCACACACTGTCGCGTGTGTGCACATATCTATGAGCATCATGCTAATAGTGGCTATTGTTTATGTCGCGTATGCTGAGTATATCCATTAACATATTTGCAGACATGGGCCCTGTCTTTGCAGCAGAGGTCACCCCTGAGTATGTAGTCTGCAAATGTGTACAGACGTGGTGTCTGTACATCAGCCGAAAACTTTAACTGTCATAGCTCAATAAACGTCATGGCGTTTTAATGTTGAGTTATGTAAAGCTGTTGTGTAAGGTACACCCTAAATGGGGTGTTGTACCCATGGATGTTTGTATAAGTCCAGTGTTCAGAGGTACAATGGGTGCCTATGTACCAGCTACACACCCATTACAGACATGTGTGGACACATAGAAGGATATCCACGCCACAGTGGCAATGTGGTAATCACAGGAGTGTGTGCGACATACATGTGTTTTACAAACACATACAATGTGACATGTATGTAGGGGACTAACACCTATGTGATAACCAGTGGGTGGATGGTGTACTGCAAAGGTGATGTTCATACCAAGTGTCATGCAGGTTTAGGCCATGATGTTCATATCGGTATCCGTCACAGTGAGACCCATGTGGATGGGGTCTGTAACAGCTGGTGGATCAACAACGGTGCTTGGTATGCAGTGTTCTGTAAAGCTAGGCAGGGAAGTCCCCTCAGTGGTAGCCTGTACCTCAGGGAAGCATATACAGAACATGAGGGCCCCATGACTGAGGACTGTGGTATGCCAAGTGTAACTGGAATGCAGTATGTGATATGGTATGCCACCCTCAGTGTGTGTGTCCCATCCATTAGCCACTTTGCATAACATCCTGAGACATATGTTGTGATGTGCAGGTGGATGTGTATGTTGTCAATACCAGAATGGAGAATGGTGCTGAAAGGCAGCGAGAGGACAATGTAGGCTGTGTGGACTCCCGTGTCATCATCAACTACTCTGGCGACTGTATGAAAGGTGTTCAACAGGTATAGGAGGCATGCTGTGACCCCAACAAGACCAACCCAGCTGGCATCAAAGGACCGGAGCACAACAAAGACTCAGCGAATGATGTCCATGATGATGTGCCCTATAGCCATGCAGAACAGTCCAGTGAGGTGTGTAGGGCAATAGTCCCAGTCGTGCATTGTGGCACCACCTGTGTGGAGTGTAACTGTCCCTGTGTGCCAGTCAGGGGCCACAATGTCTGATACAAGGCTATTACTGAATATGGTGTCCCAGTGGGGAGACATGTCATTCAGAGGTCTGTGGACATCACAGCCTGGGATTTTGTAGGGTGACATGGGGCCAGTGTCGTAGGACATATAGAGTTTAGGTCAGTTCTGTGTAGGTGTGACCGCAGGTACACCGCAATGTTCCTGCAAGGAATGTGGCCCCATAGGGAGTGAGAGGGTGTAATGCTAGCATTGAAGCCATCAGACAGCATGTTGCCGACATCACCTATTACTGTCATGTTCCAGAGTGACAGTTGTATGTGTGAGCAGATGTGGGTATTGCATACGACTACTGACATACCACCATAATGCCTTGTGGTGCATCTCAGAATGTGTCGCAGTAATGTGTACGTAGCTAGTTATGGAGTATATGATGAGGGATCCCGTGGCCCTACCGAGGCTGACCAGTGAGTTACCCCACCCATGGGAATGTACACCACTGTGCAACAGCCCCCACCTGTTGTTGTAAAGTATGTCCATAGAACCGCACCCCCAGAGTGTTGTCTGTTATCTGGTGTGTACCATCATGGCTCTGTATGGAATAGCATGATCCATATTGTCGTGTATGTGCTAATGAAGTGCACTGGGGTATGTCTCAGCATTTGCATGTGCATTGTCCACCTGCACGTGTGTCATGACGTCAACTACCACTGTCATACGACATCTGTAGTAGGTGTTATAGTACTCATCTACTGTGTATGCCGTGAAGTGTGTGGTGCCGGTATGTGGCTAACAAGGGTGAGTAGCATATGTTCGGATTCCACCAATGACGGGATAACCCCAGGTGTGGAACAGCAGTCACATGTTGGTAGTGTCCATGTCAAGGATACTGTTGGTCTTGGAGGTGGTGTGTATGGGTTGAACCAGCCGAGTGGAGGTTATGACTCACGGACAGCGTACGCCTAATGTGTCGGTACATGTGCGGCTATCACAGTTAAGGGTGGGTTACTGTCAGTCTCACATCAGTAGCAGCAGTATGAGCCCAACTGTCCAGTACACCAAGAAATGAGGTCTGGTAACCGTGGGGTATGTTGAATCTGCAGCTGGTAATACTGTGCATATCAGTTCTGGACACAATTATTTGCACGTGGAGCACCTGTGATGCATTGTGCTAAGTAACCAGCCAGGATGTGTGTACAACATAGTGGAATATGGGGACATCTCAGCCGTGGGTGTGCCAGTCCAGGTACGTGCCTGAGAGGTACGTTCTGTCTATAACCAGTCATTGTGGGTGTGCTCTGCAGAGCCAAGAGGCAGGTCCCAGTCACTGCAGAGATATTGAAGTGGTGCAGTATCAGGTGTGAGCCAAGAGGCAGGTCCCAGTCACTACAGAGATATTGAAGTGGTGCAGTATCAGGTGTGCCTTGCCTGCGTGCATCACAGAGGATGATGTCAAGCATTGTGTGACATGACCACATGTTTCGCTAGCCAGTTCCCATTCTGGTGGAGAATGTTATTGGACACTGTGCAAGATAGGCAGTATAAAAGCAGCAAGAGTCCAACATGTGATCCGTACTCCCAGGGCTGACAGGTGCAGGTCAACTGTGCCACAGCATCATGTTGTTTGACCAGGTCTGTCAAAGTGGACGTATACCAGATGCCTGTGGAATGACAGCAGAAGCATGGACAGCTGTTGGGAGTGACACAGTCACTTGTAGTAGTGGTAACAGGTCCGGATGACCGCAAAATGCTCCCCAGGGCTCGGACCACACCATCAGGGCTACAACACTGGTGGGCTATTGCATGTCCCTGCACATGTAGTCTGTGCCCTGAGATACAACTTCAGTCACACAAACATGGAAAATGATAGTCACATCGTACCTGCTGAGTTGTGGCATGTGTGCATAGGTTATGTTGCAGAACCAGTTACTTGACAGCAGGATGTAAGTGACTATCGCCCTGTGTAGCCTGCTGAGTGAAACAGCAGTGTGACTGCCGACAGTCACCTATGACAGGTGTGTTGTGTATGTTATGACACCCTATTGGCTGTATGTGATGGGCACACGTGTCTGTGGGCTATAGGTTGGTGTGGTTGTGTTTGGCGATGTGGGCTGCCATTGGTGCCCACACAGAGTATGGAGGGGTACTGTATAAGGTGTCTCCGTAATGTGTGGCCTGTGGTGGGGATCATGTGGGACTATATGATGAGTGGGGTGTGTTGCCAATTTTTCACATCCCCACATGACTGTCAGGTGCAGTCAGGGTTGGTGACAGTATAACCCCCAGCAGGGCTGCATATGTGCATCCCCCACAGGCTGTACTGTTGTATGTTGGGAGGTGTGCATTGACTGTGTACATGAGAATAGCTCTATTGCCACATGTACAACATAGTCATCATAGTGACAGGCAAAAGAACTGGTATGTGCCAGTTGGACATGCCTGTATATAAGTGGTACATGCCAGGTGGACACGCCGTATAAACCACCATGTCTCACGAGATATGTGAGTGATGTGTGTATGACAGCTGTTGTACTGTAAGCAAGATGGAAATGTATGGACAGACAGTGTACCTGTGAGGACTGGTGTGAAATGGGTGCTAAACAAAGCAGTAGCTCATAACGTGCCAAGAAGCTCTGAGCAAGTGCCGAGCATGCCCATACATTACAGATAGGGTGTTGGATAATATCAACCCACAAGTGTTGACAGCAGTCATGATTGGTGGCACCGCATCAGAACACTGCCAGGTATGGTCTGCAAGTCCATGAACCATTATCAATGTAGATGTTAGCAGTACAGATGTACAAGACAGTATGTATGTTTGACTACATATGCCTTTGTATGTCACAGGAGTGTTCTACTAGTGGCCTGTTGACAGACTCACAACTACTAAAGGTGCTACAGTGACATGTGCATATCACACGGTTTCAGCTACAGTAAACCAGGGTTAATGTGTTGTACTCCACCCACATTGTAGCTGGACAGATCCCTGTGCCATACCTGTGACATACTCCCACCATACCATGCAGCCCTGTCCACATAGCTGCACATATCATCCCTGTCATACACGGTGTGTTGGCCATATGGTAGATGTAGTATCAACTATCTGGATCAGTAATGTGTCACTGATGCCCCTCGCGGTGGCGTAATGGGTGTCGGATACAGCCAAGAAACCCAGCCCGTACATGCTATAGCCGATAACCTTACCTGCGAATGACATCAGACAAGCCATTGCCCCATGTCTATCAGATGTGCAACACAGGCGATCCATGGCAGGATGTTGAACAGCTGTACAGTGCAGTGTAGATGTCTATGGCAAAACAGATGCATGTACAGGTTTCCATGCATACTTGGTGCATTGTCACTGCCCAAGTCCAGTAAGGCTGTTTCTGTGTTGATATGTGACATATACACAGCGTCAAGGTCAACAGCATTACCCTGAATACATCAGGCATGTGTAGTTAGGTAAGAACACCAGTGCAGGCAAACAGACATGTCCACATGAAGACAGACGTCACATGCAGTAGGAACACTAATGAGGTGACACACATATATGGGGATGATATCCAATGAATAATGGGTGTTACATGTGTGTGACACATACATGCTAGTCGTGTTAGTGTCATGTTGATTTGCAAAGATAACTGTGCAGATGTACTAGAAATGTATGTGCAGCAGTATCACTGTACATGTCTGTAAATGTGACCTGTCACCTTCATCATGTCCTACAGATATTGCCTCGTACACGCCTACCAGCACACAGCCGACAGGAGGATGATGTCGTAATCCCGTACCTCCATGAGGACTACGAGGTGTTATTTAGCCATGCGCCACAGCACGCACAGCAATGGGACGACCTGTGGTAGGATCTTCGCAGGAAGGTCAACGAAGTGGGTGGCCACAACTGCACCTACCAGCAGGTGCACAGACACTGCACGGACTTCATATGTCATGCAAAACAGCATGCCACTGCAATCGCCAGGGAACAAGGTGGAACAGGTGGTGGGCCACCAACCCAGCCTCCACTCACACACACAGAGGAGCTACTGGCCAGTCTGGGGACACCCTTGGAACAGCTCCCACAAACACTAGCTGCCATCATGGAGGTGGGTGTCTCCCAACCAATGAGCCTGGAGTTGCCTGGTAAGTCAGTACTGAACATATGGCCAGTATATCCCACATACGTGCATGTGTCAGTGTACATCATATAATGTAACAACATATGTAAGGTATGTGGACACACATGCTTCATGCTACATTATACTACCCTGTGTATGCACCATACCTCTGAACTGTACAGGTATTTGCAGGATGTCCAGATGTCTGCGTCATAATGTCAGTGTGTTCCCCTTAATATCTGTCCCTTTCTGGCAAATAGCTGAGGAATGGAATCATTAAATGATGACATACATTTGTGTTTATGACTGCACATTCCATGTAAAAACCATGTGCATGCAAACCTATTAGTCTAGCCAATTTCTAAGTTTGTAAGAGCAATATGCCACAGTTACCCTATTTGTACCCCATCATAGTAGGCTTTGTCCACATTTATTATTCTAAGAGGTTGAGAGGTATGGTATGCACACATGTGCTTACTATATGCTATTGTACAGGTGAATGTGTTAACTTGTACTGTGCACCCTGTGGCTGTCATACAGTCATGGATAATGTTCATACTGCTGTGTCACCCTATACAGGTACCTCTGGCGTGCCGCACAGACAAGAGTCCATTGCAGGTGATACTGTCATTGGTATCAGGCATGTCAAAGCATAGATCTATTCGCCATGTGGCCAGTTAATACATGGATATACAGGTCGCACCACCCATCATCCACACAGGCCACCCATGTTCAATATATACAAATGAAAGACACACAGACATGAAACTACAGTATTTGTCATTGCTACATGTGTGTCCAGCTGTGCATACAACGGTAGAGGTGTTCTATAATGGAGGCATATTTACTATACAGTGGAACAAAACGTGTGGTACACAAGCCAGTACCACACAGTGAGCAGTGATATGGGCAGACCACAGGCGTCACCATTGTGTTATATGCCCCTGCAATGGGTTCACACATTGTGATGTTCCATCTGACATGTCTCAGACACGTAGTGTTTTGGTTGCAATGTTGTCACAATTTTCCATAACCCATACCACACATACACCTGTTGTCTGCATAGCCCTGTGGATGGTGACATATCCAACATCTATGGGTGTATGTCATATGGGACAACACAGACATGTGTGATAGATGGCCATCACATACATGACCAACACATGTGCACACATGGCCATGGGGGATGGCCAGAGACACGTAGCCACACAGTAGATGGGATGTGGATGCACCCTGTCTCACTTTGTGCACACATGGTCCAATTACAGCCATACTAGACCGATTGTACAGGTGATGTGGTGCGCTGCACATCATAAATGCTTGTGCACAGCTAGTGGAGGTGTCAGTGATGTGTACCTCATAAGATGTGTTGAACATGACATCTGTGTCATAGCATGATGGTAGTCACCTTTACAGATTCCACTGACAGTGACACCAAGCCACAAATACTGTACTTTTCCCTTGCTGCCGTAGGTCATCACTGTTAGCTGTGCACCTTGTGTGCGTGGTACATCAATGTCGTGTGTGAAATGGTGACGTGACAGGTCCGCTATGTGTGGACATGGTTGCCAGGCAGCTAACACTCTAGTCATCATGCAGGGGTGTCATCTGTATGTCCTTCAGTGACCTGTCACATGACACAGCATGGTTTGGTGTGTATACACCTCAGCATTGTAGGTCACAATCCACAGGTATGTCATGGGTATGCATGCAGTTCTGGATATGCAATGCGTACATATCATGCACTGTTTAGCAATATAGATGCCTCATGATGCCATGCAATGGCACAGTGTCTGTACTTCACACTGTACAACAATGTAGACAGCTCACAGTCCCCTACCATACCTATGCACATTTGCTCAACATGCATTCTATCTGTAGGGCATATGGACAACACTGCAACGTGATACCCAGTACGACACTGTACATGTGTCAGGACACCATTGTGTCAGGCATGCATGCATGTTAATGCACATGTCAGCAGATTACATGTCAAGGTCACATCAGCCATGTGTACTGTTATCCTGTTCTGGTCCACATGGTGTATCACGGGGATGCATGCATACTACCATGATCGTGTGAATTGCATGGATAATGATATGACATCTGCCTGCTGTAGTGTGCATTCCAGGGGGTATGCTTACAAACACTATTGATGTCTGCGCTGCATGCTGTCAGCTGTATCACAAGCATGCTGCATGCCATCTGTCATATCACATGCATGGTGTGTCAGTGTGTGTGTGTGTGTGTGTGTGTGTGTGTGTGTGTGTGTGTGTGTGTGTGTGTGTGTGTGTGTGTCAGTGTGTGTGTCTATTGTAATTTAGAGTCTTTCTTTGCATTCACAGGTGATGTAGGTGTGTTACCCTCCTGCGGTCCATCTGATAGTGTCCCCACAGATGCTAGCAGTGATGAACATATGCATGTGGTACAGGCAGGGATGTCAGGGGCTGAATCTGTGCCAACGATTGCCATCCCAGCTATGTCTCCCTCTTCCCCGCACACAGTTCAGCTGCCAACACATACCACATCAACAGTGGCCATAGAGGAAGGACAGTCAGCATCTGTTAGCATTGAACAGGAATGTGTGGTGGCTACAGAAGGTGTGTCTCCACACCATGGTGGCAGTGTACTGACTGCAGATGTGCCACACAGGCATGTGGCTGGTGCTGCTTGTAGGAGGCCCTCTGGCAGACATGCACCTGCAGGACATAGCGCAGCAGCTGGAATCACGAGACGCATGTTCCAGACTGTAATGGCGGCACAGGCACATACCAAATGGCAGAACAGAGAAGGGCAGAGGCTGCAGAGGGCTGCTATCAGTACCCTAAACAACAACATTCAGGCATTGGCAGGTGCTCAACAGCAGATTGCTGATGTTCTGGACAGGCGATTGGGTGACATGGTCAGAATCCTTGACTGTGGCATGGCAATCCGTGAGTGTGAGCTGTCTGTGCTGGAACATCTGGTAGGGGTGAGGCATAGGCCATGTTGACATAGGCCAGCTACACCACCTAGTGCAGGTCAATGTGAATGTGCCACCTCACATGGCCGCTCCCATAGTGCTGGTAGCAGTAGCAGTGCAGCTGGTGCTGCCCTGTCCACACCAGGACACAGCAGGCCACGTGGACATGGCCCTGGACATTCCCGGTGGGGACACAGTTCCAGTGGCCATGTGTCATCAGACAGTAGCCATTCTGTACCTCTTGCCTGGTAATGCCCGTGCAACCCCTGGCAGGCACAGGACACATGGCCATGGCCGGTCACAGTGAGCTGTACAACGTGGTCTGTACAATCAGGAGCTGTCGATAATACCCCTGTGTAGACCTCACAAATGACAGAACTGTGTGCACACATACATGCACACAGCAAACACAACTGTAGGGCTCCACAACACCCACATGCATATGGAACAGACATGTCCAATCAAATCACCGGCCCTTACCCACACACATGATGTCATCCATTGGTGCAGCCTATGCTCCTGGAAAACAGTATCACCCTATGCATATGATGAAGCCTGTGCTGCATTCCTGTCATCCACACCATCGGTGCAGGGATATGCTGAAATGGTCTGATGCACAGGGTGAACAGAATAGTGAGAGGTGTATCTAACATTATGTGTGTATGCATATTGTGGGATGTGTATGTTGCATTGGTTGTGTGTGAATACTGAGAGATGTGTATGTGACATCGGTGGTGTACTGTCAACATGCACCAGTCACACCATGTAGTCCAGGTGCAGCATGCATTGTGATATGTTCACAGTATGTGTCTCGATCACAACAGTAACAGCATGTTGGTAATGATGCCCTGGTTCCTTCCTATGGTGTACTGGCATGTGCCTACAAGTAGCAGTGTTTGCAGTCCCCCATGTGCAACTGTGGAGTACTCACAGGCACATATGGCAATATCAGCATGCCAAACGTACCCTCAACCTGACTGTTGGAAAGTCGAACATGACACAGATGTCCACACATATACTGCACCTGAAGCATTTGGTCAGTTGAACAGGCTACAGCGGACAGAGACGTGACATACATACCAGGAAACATTACAGGTATGTTGACATGGTACAGGATTGTACACAGTGGTCTGGCCAATGATGATGTTAGAGGCCACTTGATAGCATGAGGCCACACTGTGTAGCAGTAATACCCTGTCACAGTACAGGAACATGGCCACATTCACGGGGTCTACAGCACTATAATGCACACCCCATAGTGTTGAGGTGTGGACCCTTGCCTATGTGGTCATCACCCTTGCAGTACTTTGCACCCACATGACGTGGCACAGAGAAGGAACATGCACAGGTAGCCAGTACGGCTGGGACCGATGGCATCAACAGGGTAGTAGACTGCATCACCATGAGGGGTTAGTCACCATTAGGGGTTAGTGATCCTGTTTTCACTGTATGGTAGCATACACCCTCACACCAAGCACCAGACAGCCATACATACATACATACGCACACTGTGGTGACCAAAAATGTGTGTACAGATAGCCGATGTGTGTGATGCACCACACCTGCCAACATAATGCTTTCCACACTGCAGTATGTACAGATCTCTATAACGGTGTACAGGGATGTGTAACAACTGGGACGTAATCCCCACCATATGTGGCATATGTGGTCACACAAGCGGACACACATGGCAGTGCTGGGAATGATACACCTGCCATATAATGAGACGTTTGATAGATATGCAGTGGTATTGTCCGCATTATGTGTGCTAACACTATATCTGGCAATTGTGTTGCTATATGCACACAGGAGGATGTAAGTGTTACAGGTGTCACGTGACATACAGTTGGTAACACCTGACCACTGTGTATGCGTTATGTCATCACCGTCAAGTAACAGAGACATAGCATACTGTTTGCACATGCCATGGTAGGATGGCGTGTGACAGACCTGTGAGCCATCCTCGGCACACATACATCTACACAGGTGGATCACCACTTTATGTACACTCATCCCTCCATACGTGCTGTACAACCAACCGTACTGTCTGTATGTCACCATATACAGGTGTCAAAGATGGGGCTGCATTGCGACTGCATGTTGTAGTTAGGTGCAGCTGTGTTACGGACATCGGCCACTGCACATGCATGGTTGCTGCATGCACAGTACAGATTGTACATGTGTGTTGGTCCTACATGTGTCTCCTGTAGCCATGTTTGTATGCATTGCTATTGGTGGACATGTGTGTTGACATACATAACACATGGACTGTGGTATGATATCACGGGTGCCATGGGCGACTACTACAGGGGAATGTGTCCTCGGTCAACATTGCTACCTCCTGTACTGTGAGCATTCAACAGACATGGACCCACCTTCCATTTGCGTGCGTATGATTGCTTAGGCCACTGTTCTGCATGGGGACAGCAAAGGCTAAGCTATGTACATATGTGTTGTGTGTGTGGTCCATGCACACATCCACTACAATCACATGTATGACATATCCAAACATGTGTGTTTGTTGGTGTACAGCAACACTCATCTGTCACAGCTGTGTAAGACCCGGGGCCCCTGGTATGTCTTGAGCTGACCTGGTCCTGTATAGTGGTATCATTACAATGCATAACACCTGTTGGAACACTGTTGGTACATGTGTACTCTGCACAGTTGCTGTAGACCTCTGTGCAGTCCACTGGTCATGTGTCACACGGTGTTGTGGTAATGTATGGCTGTGTATTGCTGCAGCAATGACATGGTGATGTCTCAAGGGCTACAGTGTAGACTGCGGTGTGTACGTCTGTGATCTGTACCTGTGACAGCTGTGATGGCAGCTGAGTGTGTACTGGTCACTGCATGTGTGTGACCGCCCTGTGCGTGGGGACAGTTATACCTTACTGTGCCCTTCCGTGCTCAGACTCCGTCTGCATGCAGGACGGCCTGCCCAGTGCGTGGGGACAGTTATACCTTACTATGCCCTTCCGTGTTTAGACTCCGTCTGCATGCAGGACAGCCCGCCCTGTGCATGTGGACAGTTATACCTTACTGTGCCCTTCCGTGTTTTGACTCCATCTGCATGCAAGACGGCCCTTTGCAACTGCTAAGTGTGTGAGCATGCCCAGTATGCTGTTGTGTAGATGGACACACAGGACAGTCCAAACTGAGCCCTTGCATGTTGAGACTCCGTCTGCATGCAAGACAGCCCTTTGCAACTGTTAAGTGTGTGAGCATGCCCAGTATGCTGTTGTGTAGATAGACACACAGGACAGTCCAAACTGAGCCCTTGCATGTTGAGACTCCGTCTGCATGCAAGATGGCCCATTGCAACTGCTAAGTGTGTGAGCATGCCCAGTACACCATTGTGTAGATCGACACACAGTACAGTCCAAACGGACATGTATTACTAAGCGTGTGGCCATGGCCAGTGACACCTTGTGTCGGTGATGTCCCTCTGTGCATGGGCATGGCCATTGACATCCTGTATAGCCATGGTGGTCATCCAGACAACAGATGACCATTTTCAACGTCACGATGGATGCCTACTGAGTACACACTGGTCAACTATCTTGAAGGGTGTACTGTCTGTGGCACATCCCGTGTCTATGTCTTGTTGTTGTAGTGCTCCATAAATCTTACGTTGCCCCGATCACACCACTGCCGTGTGTTTGTCTACGTCTACCGTGGTACAGTAATATGTCTGCATGCTTTCAGACTGATCACTCTCTATACAATCTCTGTCGGCGTCCTTGTCTTTGCGGATGATGACACCCGCCTAGAAATATGCCTCTGGGACTGCTGTGTTTAGTAATCTCAGTAGTGCATTCTGTAAATGCGCCAAGCTGTAATGTGATAGGGTAGTTAGGTGTATGTTCGACTCCCAGCCCTGCCAAGTGTGTGTGTGTGTGTGTGTGTGTGTGTGTGTGTGTGTGTGTGTGTGTGTGTGTGTGTGCGCATGCCCCTGTCTGCCTGGTGACTCAGTCATGCTTTTAGACACCTCACACCACAGATATTTCCTACCGACATCTTTGCCTTTGTGGATGATGACATGCGCCTAGAAGTATGCCTCTGGGACTGCTGTGTTTAGTAATCTCAGTAGCACGTTCTGTAAATGCATCATGCTGTAGTGTGATAGGGTAGTTAGGTGTATGTTCGACTCCCAGCCCTGCCAAGTGTGTGTGTGTGTGTGTGTGTGTGTGTGTGTGTGTGTGTGTGTGTGTGTGTGTGTGCGTGTGCGCGCACATGCTCCCGTCTGCCTGGGAACTCAGTCATGCTTTTAGACACCTCACACCACAGATATTTCATACCAATGTCTTTGCCTTTGTGGATGATGACACGCATCTAGAAGTATGCCTCTGGGACTGCTGTGTTTAGTAATCTTGGTAGCTTGTTCTCCAAATGCATCATGCTGTAGTGTGATAGGGTAGCTAGATGGATGTTTGACTCCCAGCCCTGCCAAGTGTGTGTGTGTTTCCAGCTGCATGACAACAGTACATTGCTTTTACAGTATTCACTCTCCATAACATCCGTGCAGCATCTTTGCCTTTGTTGCTGCTGTCTGCAGGCTAGACATATGCCTGTGTGAATGCTGTGATCTACTAATCACGGTAGTGCATTCTGTAACTGCGTAATGCTGCTGTGTGGTAAAGTGGTTACAGTTGTGTTCTGCTCCCAGCACTGCCACGTGTGTTGTGTGTGTGTGTGTGCGTGTGTGTGTGTGTGTGTGTGTGTGTGTGTGTGTCTACATGTATGTATCTATCTACACACACATATATATATATATATATATATATATATATATATATATATATATGTATATATATATATATATATAAATATATATATATATATATATATATATATATATATATATATATATATATACATATATATATATATATATATATATATATTGTATATAGATATGTATGTTGGGATTATCATTCTTGAATGTGCTGCATTATCTGTACGTGATCACCTTGGATTTATGTGCATCTGCTATGGCTCTGTGATAGTGCACATCCTGTGTGTTGTAGTGATCGTGGGTTATACTTATGTAGTGTCCAGTTATTGTGTTGCTGAGTATTACACAGGCATTGGAAACAATGTTAGTACAGCACCTTTGAATGGTCGTATGCACATCTCGGCAACAGTCAGCAGTGGTTATTACTTTGGAGGGTGAGTATGGCTCATATCCGTATGTAGTAACTGACAATTCTATGCAACTCAGGTTAACATTACAGACTCACGTTTATCCACAGGTTGTGGTACAGATCCCAGGACTGTATGTGTATACATTGACAGGTGCAGGACTGGGTTAGTGTTGGATGCATGGAGGGGTGTCCATGGCCAGTAATGGCAATCTCTACAGCCTGGCAGGTACGGTCTGTGACTGTCCCACAACATCCTGTATATGGCTGACATATGCTGTACCTGTGTATATGCAGACACACACACTTACCACAAATAGCTAGGGCTATCACATACACAGACCCATTGCATCACCATTGGGCCATGCAATAACCGTTGTCCCTCACACACACACACACACCTATGTGTAAATTGGGATGGCTCAATGACAGCTCTGGAAATGTAACACCACACCCTGTGCATATGATGTCACCTGTGCCACCACCTGTGATGTGTAACATTGCTGCAGGATCAGACTAACCTGGTGCTGATGCACACGGTGGCTTTATTCTACTGTATTGATGTTAGAATGCTGTTAACACAAAGTGTGTTACTTCCAGGTGTATATCAGCATTGCAGCTATGACCATCAATGTAGCATAGTTTACAGCACTGTTAATTCTGATGATGTAATCTCCATCCATGTGCCATTTCACTGATGTGTGTAGTATTGGCAGCATGTGTGTCTGAGTGTGCAGTACGTGTGTGATGTGTGTAGTACACATGCATACATGCTTACAAACGTGTACACTGGCATACACGACATTACACGGGCTTCACCATTCATACACTAGCTTACTCGTTCTTCAACACGCGCACACGGGCTAACACGCACACACACATGCTTACTTGGGCTTACTGGCACGGACGGGTGCGGACACACTGTGGGCAGGTTTGCAGGTCACATTGGTGGTATCCATGGCATACACCATCAGTCTCCTGACTTACCCTAGGATAGCTCATAACATGCCTCTTCCACTGAGTACTGACAGCAAACATGTGACACTGCTCCAGTGAGATTACAATGTTTTATACATACACACTCATGTTGTCACCTATCTTCTACTCTAATAGTCCCCCTATCCTACACTACACTGTAGAGGCTTGGCCCATATGGCATGACATGTTGTGATTCACTATCTTCAGCCTCACTTGCATCAGATTGCCTACAAATGCTTCGTTACATCTCTGACAGTGCGCTTCCACACATAACAACCAGTACACAGTAGCCATGTTGTCTCCAGCTTGCCATTCATCTGCATGGCGTACTAACATCTAACTAAACCTACATTTTGTATGTATATTATACATATTTGACTTGTTTTGAAGTGCAGCGCGTTCCCGTAGCGCTGCGCTATGCTTCCACACCAGAGATCGGGGAGAACAACTACATTTTTATTGATTTCCAATGGGCAATAATGCCACTGGCCTTAGATTTGGACATTGGCATGCTTCTTCGACTGTATTCATACTGTATTTGCAGCTGTCATTGCTCCGTTTAGCAATGTGCAGAACGTTAGTCGCCTAACATCTGGGTACATTTCTGCATATAACTCTGCTCTCGCACGGACAGCTTACTGTTTCATGTATCGCATATTTACTTCATTTGCATAGCTTTCACATACAAATGGGGTATGTTGCAAATCCCAACATTGCCCGTGCAACGTTCGTGTTACGGGCGGTCTTGCATACCCCTACAGGTGTTTGCTGAATAGCTTGGCAGACATCTTTCCTTGCTGTACTCTCACTCCACTCATACACGCCGGAGGCTTCGTGTATCATGGCCTAGGCTTTGCTGTGTGCTATGTCTATTTGTGGTGTATGCATGGCTGTGGGTATGTCCCACCGTCATCATTTGTAAAGGTGGCAACTCTATAGGTACTTCATGTAGACTGCTGTGTCATTTGACATGTCAGCACATACCTGCGGCCAATACTGAACTTCCTACTGCAGCACTTTTCATACCTTCTGAGTTATCTTGCAGTCGATAATGCTGTTTCCTCAGACATGTATCTGTTTCTGATCATACCTCTCAACCTCCTAGAGCAAAAAATCTGGACAAAGCCTAACATGATGGGGGGACAAATAGGGGCAGATTTTAAATATTGCTCTTACAAACGTAGATAGTTGACAGAATAATAGGTATTGCATTAGTATGACTTTTCTCAAGGATTTGGGGTCTTAAACTCAAATGTTTGTCATTATTTAATGACTTCAATTCTCAGGTATTTGCCAGAAAGGTGCAGATTGTAAGAGGAACACACCAAACATATGAGGCAAACATCTGCACAGTCTGCGAAAATCTGTACAGTTGCGAGGTATGTTTCTGATACAGGATATCAATTTTCTTACACCAATACACACAATATATGGCAGCATCACAGGCCAGATGCCATTGCATTCCTATTGCAGGACACACCCACCCAGAGGGTTGTATTCCTCACAAAGGCCAACAGGTGCTTATCCACACTAATTATTCTATCATGTACCTTATGTGTACACTGGTATTTGCGCTTTCCGTCAGTGGCAGAGCTCACGTACGAGTATGGGGGGACTGGACACTGTATCGGTGACACTGCATGACACCCTGAGGGACACATGTCTTTTGAGTCTACTAACCTTTCACATTGACTTTCACAGGGCATACGTTGTCATTCACATTTGTCGAAGTACATGCTTTTGACTTGTACATGTTTTGTCATTTGTCCTGACATCTTTCTTCTCACCTGTCCACCTAGTATCACTAGTTCTGTACATTTATTTAGGACAGGTCACCTTCATACCTCTCACCTGTACACATTATGGGTAAACGCCTCAAGGTTTGACCTATGATTTTGTTACATTTGTCATAATAATGTGCCTTTCTGGTAAATTACTGGCAAGGCATGATGAACTGTGAGGTTAGATAATAATGACTGACATTTCTATTTCATGATTACTAACCCTCATAACATTCATATTCCTGACTATGCCATTATTCTATCAATGTTCTGACTTTGTCTGGGGTATATTTAATATAGTCCCTATTTGTATTTCATGTACTATGCCTTAGTCCAGCTGTCTTATTCTGAAAGTTTGGCAGGTATGGTTACCATCTTGGTCGTACGCATGTCCATCCATGATAATCGCCTACATGACACTGATATAGGTCCCTACATCTTCTCCCAATGGTTTACACAATATCCAGTAGATGGGTTGAACCTTTTTGGAGAATATAGGCGTGTGCTATACCAACATAGGTATATTGATCACTCCCATGGGGCGAGACTAATAGATCTGTGCCAACCAACACCTAGGCCCATTTCTGCATACCCATGATTCCCATACCTGACACCTCTCCACAGTACCCATTAGACATGTTTAATGTGAGCGATAATAATGTGTGAAGACACTTCTAAGCACTCCCCACTCTCCAGATATCAGGTCGTATGTCATACATTCTATCGACCCATGTGTTATTACCCTTGCACCTGCTACTGTTGCATGTACAGCTATATCATAGTTGCAGCTGTGACTTCTTTTGCGTCAATGATGGTTCGCACTTCGTACGGGATCAATTTTTGGGGTCCTGCAAAGGACACCTATATTCATGTTTAAAGTGTAGAACTTGCAGGCCCTGTCACACTGGTACTTTCCAGGCAATGGTTTGGAAAGCAGCAGTGTATTCACCTTTCATGCATGTCTGTCTGTCTATCCATAATAGCTATACCGTTACCTATTTATGTACATGTGTTATATCTACAGGGACATAGGTTTGTTGTGTATATATCTATTCATGTATCGTGTGTGTATAGATATATATATATATATATATATATATATATATATATATATGTACATATATACATATGTCTGTACATTCCTCATGTCATAATTTGCTTTGGTTTAAGTCTGTGGATATATGTGTATATATATATATATATATATATATATATATATATATATATATATATATCCATATCATACCTTTCAACTGTACAGATTTTCACTGAATGTACAGCTGTTTGCCTCTTATCTTTGGTCCATTTTTCATAAACTTGTGTCTATCTGGCAATTTAGTGGCATATCATTAAAGACTGACATTGGTAAATAATGACAAGCATTTCAGGTTACGACTTCATACCCTTCAGAGAATCCATGCTAGTGACACACCTGTTATTCTATCCACTTTCTATGTTTGTTAGGGCAATATCTGGGGATTGTCCCTATTTGTACCAGTTGTTTTCATGGCTTTGTCCAGTTTCGTACTTTACGGGGTTAACAGGTATGAGCCATGTATATATAACGTGGAGAAAACAGCATTCATTTGCTATGCTGTGAGCGGATTACACATGCGCAGGCGCACTTGCATATCCTTATTGTGGGTTACATATGTTTAATAGATATTTGTGCTTACGTGGCCTTTCATAATTCTGACCGTAACAGTTACATATCTGTATTCCGGTTTATGGACTGATGCGAAACACACGTTCACCTTTACATATTTAAATGTGTGTACAGCATGAACGCATTCATTACACTCTAAAGTAATATGTGCAGTGGTCGTAGGTCAACCAGGACTGCATTCACATTGGCCGGATGCCGGAACCACTATTCTATTGGTGTTCTGCCTCATTGATATGCATACCCATAGTACTTAGCTACATCAACATATGCCTCACCGCTTCACTTACAACACAGGCATCCATTCTCCTGCTGGGAAAAAGGCGGTACTACATATTACACATTCCCTATTGCCTACTGCTGTGGACCCCAGCTGCATTGTTAATCACTCCAAGGATATGCAGAACACCAAGGCATATAGTCCTGGCACATACAAGTCTTTGATTGTCAGGGTGTTCATGTAGTGATCTGGGCTTAGGCTTGTCCGCCTGGTGAACGGAACTTCCCCGGCCGAGTTCAGATGTCAGACGAAGCATATGGACAGGGAGTTTCTCCCTATTATGAATTTTTACCTGTGTTTATAGACACAGGTGTTTGGGCACCTGTCAGCAGCTTATTCTGTTGGCATTACATATTATGGGTGGGGTTGTTACAGTCCATACTCCACGGTGAGGGGTGTTCCCATTCACATTTGAATATTACCTGTATTCAGTCATACAGGGATTATTATTTTGGACATGAAGTGACTACAGGTATGCAGTTGTACATTACACAAATGTGAAGGGTTGTTACTGTAAACCCTACATGATGGGGGGACAAATAGGGACACATTTTAACTATTGCTCTTACAAGCTTAGAACATTGATAGAATAATAGGTTTTGCATTAGCATGACTTTTCTGAAGGATGTGGAGTTTTAACCTCAAAATATTTCTCATTATTTAGTGACATCAATCCTCAGCTATTTACCAGACAGGTGCAGATTGTCGGAGGCACACAACAACAATATGAGGCAAAACTCTGGTCATTCTGCGAATATCTGGACAGTTGAATGGTATGGTACGGACCTCTGTAATACGCTATTGTGTTCTGGCACAGCAGTAGCTCATCATTAAAGACTGAAGTCGTAACGTGCTGACAGACAGTTGGGTTTCAGACTTCATACTCTGGACATTAATGCCAATGTGCAAACTGTTATTCTATCATAGTTCAATGTTTCTAAGAGCTATCTTTACAAATTGTCCCTGCTTTTGGACCTTTGTCTCACTTGTATTCATGGCTCTGTCCAGATATCTTGCTCACACAGGTTGACAGGTATGGTCGGACACTCCTGCACACAGTCAGTGTCCCTCATACTTGATCAGGGTTATCCTGTTTACATCAGTATCTTCCTCACCCTCATGCCATTTGCCACTATGTGAATGTGTGCATTATATTCTCCCTCCTATTCATGTTGGGACCCATGCGTCACAGGAAGGCTGGACAGTGTCATCGACCTCTACTGCACATTCTGACTTGTGTCCAGATATCTACAGGATTGGACATCATGCCGTCATACCCATTCTACTATTTACACAGGTTGGTTATCCCATGAGGGATATCCCAAAAATTCTCTGCAATGAACCAAAAAGTCCAAAACAAGTCAGATACCGAAGAGTTTTGTGGCTTTACGAAAATGTGCAGGGGGTTTTACATGCAGGGGATACATGGTTTGCAATCCTGATACTGCCTAGGGTGACAATACCTACTACATATGCGTAGGGGTGACTGTGTGTAGCTGTGTCTGCAATGAACCAGTAGGCCAAGTAAGGCTGGATTTGGTGGACGTTCTGGTACGGAGCCAGGTTGTGTGATGTGGAGGGTATGCTGGGTAGGCCATTATGCATCCAGGTGTGTTGCATTTGTTATGGCCAGTTCCATCAGGACCCATCTGTGGGTATGTGATGGTGACATATCTATACATTTGTATCGCACATTTCCATATTCCTATGTTTGTGGGATTGTGTTCTACACTATGGCCTGTCTGCTTGTCCTGCAGCTGTTTCTACATGTGTTTGTGTTTCTTTCCACTTCACCCGCTGCCCCCTTGTACACCTCCAGTTCACCTTTTCTGCATATGACACAGTATTGCCTTTGAGGATTTTACCATTACCCACCCACCCCTCACATGCAAATTCATCACACCCCATAGATCACTACTTTGGTTGTTGGCCCATGACACGGCCAGAGTAACACATTGATTACCCTACATGTGTCAGGTACCTTTATGGTTGTGTGGACTACCCTGCCATGTTTGCTTTCCACATGCTATACTTCACGCACATAGGTACATGCCCATACTTCACTTTCATTACTTGGTTGGTATACCCGGGTACTACCCGTTCGACTGTGTCACATACAAGTTCGGATTATACCGCTGACTTCTGCATTTTGCCAGCCTGTTGTACTCATTGGTAGGATGGCACCTTTTCCTATGTCCAACCTATTCCTTACACATATCCGACTGTTGTGGACAATGCCTCCCCACAGTCGACGGTTGTGTTTCCACCTTTTCAATTGGCCACAGTGTGACATTTGTGTTGAACACAGCACATTTTATAGGCCGACACATACCCATGGTCAGTTCGGCAGATAGAACTTACAATTCTTGCCTATATCTAAGCTTATTCTTGTAGCATTTCGGTTTCTTATTCTGTTTCTTATGACATTTATGTAATATATGTACAGAGAAAAACTGTTTAATGCAACTATTACATGATGTCTACGGAATAATTATGTCCTATAATCTCTGGACATTTGCCATTTTTACAAGTTTGTGTCAGGACACATCTGCCCACAGAGGGACTGTCGCTCGCAAAGTGGGACGGGTGGTAATCTTAGTCGACGGTACAGATCATACTGTTCCTTTCGACCTACATGTGTCCTTATTGTTGTAGCTGTTTATATGCTCCTTCTGTTTCATTTACATGCATATTCTATTTCCTATCACATTTGGTATGTGAAATATGGACATACCTTTTGTATGTGACTATTACATGCCTTGTGGGATATGATTCGGACATACGGTCACTACATATATCTACATTTCTCCTCGTGTATTTTGTTATAGACACATCTGCACAGCTATGTACCCTCCCTCACATTATGGGTCAGCTGGTGACCCTCTCCATTGGGCTGGCACGCTAACATATGATACGTTTCACTTCCACATGGTATAGCTATCAACACTACGTTGGAGTACGGGCACACAGTTTTCATGTCATTTGTTCAAGGGTAGGGACCCGTTATTCCCTACCGTGTATTTGTGTTTGCTTCTTCATTTTCTGTTCGCAGGGACTATCTTGCATGCTTCGCATACGTTTCAGTATCCATGGACACTGATAGGTGCGATTACTATTGCAGGCGGAATATAATATTCAGCAGTTTAGGTTGCTCATCGACAGCCGCCATTGACAGGCCTCCATGCGCAACTTCGATACGCCCCATGCACTCGTGCACGTTTCCTATGCACGTGGCTGTGGTGGCTGCATGCCTTCATTAATATGCATATGGCGCAACTACTCCATATATACGCCGCACGGCCGGTGCAAGCCTTACACCGGCCTTGCGTCGAGCTTCATGAATCCCGGGGTTTGCCAAATTAACAAAATAAATAAATAAATAACATACATACATAAATACATAAATAAATAAACAAAAAAAAAATAAAGGAAAATGAGCATCCTTTTACATACAGTAGAGAGTCGATTATCCGAACCAGTTGAGACTTGAGGTAGTTTGGATAATTAAACTGTTCAGATAGTCAAACATATAATTGAACTAAATTAAACACTTCTAAAATCTTTTTTTTTTTTCTACATGCAGAAATCATTCATTGATTCCAGTGGATAATAAAGAATATTTTTCACACACAAGCTGGATACAAACTCAAAAACATGATCAGGAAATACATAGCCAGACTTTATGATTTTTCCAACCCGAAAACTTTGGAAGCCTGGTTTGGATAAATTTCATTTTGGATAATCAACGGTCGAATAAGCAATTCTCTTCTGTAATTGTTTCTTGGCTGGCTATTACACTGACCCACCACTTTACACTTTGAAATGTTCTTTCAGACTCAGACAAATGAAAAATCAGGTTGCATCCCCAAAGTATTAACTTCTTTGCCCTTCTGCTGACATTGGAGTTCTCCCCAAGGAGTGCATGCAACAGCAGCTTTGGTTTAAAGAATGTACTGTCATGCTAACAACTGATCAACTCTTCTAATGTTAATGTTCTTTTTTGTTTTCCACCCATATAACCACACACACACGCACGCATGCATACACAAACGCGCGCGCGCGCACACACACACACACACACACACACACACACACACACACACACACACACTGATAGCTAAAATGAAAAAACAAGCAATGCCGTTACTTAATGTTCTGTAGTAAGCAAAACTGCATTCTATGTCCCATCTCAGCTGCAGTAACTGATGCACTCCCTGTGTTGGTTATTTGGATAGCAGATGACTGAGTCTATACTAATGTAAAATAAAAAAAAAAACTCCCTTAATCTCTTTCTGTGTACAGTGCACAGAAAGAATTACTACTCATATATCAAAACTTACAGCGATGATATGTGCTTTCACAGAGTTGAAGAGTCGATAGAAGAAACTATACCTACATTTTTTTTACTTGACGGTAAACAGTCATGGCTCTAGTAATGCTGTTACATTACAAACATCAGTAATACCACGAGTAAACTGTAAACAATGATGATTTAAAGGAGCCACTCCATATTTTGTGGAGCTGTGTTACTTATAAAATATTGAATTTCCCAGCATGTATAGGACAGTGGAGAGGTATGCTTTGTGTGCTGCTATTCATAGTGTATAGCAGGCATGGCTGAGTGGTTGAGTTGATTGGGAAGATGCTACTGGTTTTATTGTGGTCTTCACAAAATCATATTTACTGACAATATAGAGTAATCATTGAAGTATGCTGTATGCGGCACTTTTTTATTGACTGCCAGCCATGCCCCCCCCAAATGTCATGGATCCTGGGTGGCTGCCCAAAATTCCCCTATTATAATCCACCACTTGATGTGAAGACATGTGTGACACCCCAGTAATCAAGAGGCCTCAATCCTCACCACTGGTAACAGTGGGCAACGTACACACATCTACTTCTCTGAAGTACAGGCCAACACTGAGGGACTCTGGCTAACAAAGTTTGCAGATGACTGCAAACTGGGAGCCATTAGTGAATTGCCAAATGATGTGGATATTCTGCAAAAGGGCCTTAAGAAACAGGTAGTTGGTGCCAGAGCCATGGGCTCAAGCTCAATGCCAAGAAGTGTATAGTTATCCCTATTTGGGGAAAAACATGTACCCATGAATTACCACATAGGTGGCAGTACACTAAACACTGAAAGTGTGATAAGAGACTTAGGAACACAGGTGGACAGTGGTCTCACCTTTGATAACCACATTGCCACAACAGTCAGGAAATCCTTCTATGTGGCACACCTCATCACTAAGGGCTTTTCATCCAGACAAAAGGAGGTCATTGTTCCACTGTACTCATCCCTCATTAGACCCATCATAGAGTGCAACACCCCATTTGGTATGTACCTCACAAGACATCTGCAACAACTGGAAAGGTGGCAGAAATACTTCACTAAAGGAATCACAGGCATAAAGCAGATGCCCTATGCTGACCAACTAAAGAAACTCTAGCTATACTCTTTTGCATACCATCTATTCAGAGGCAATCTCTGCTTAACATACAAGGCCATGTCAAACCCAGAGCTGTTGGACATGCTACACTTAATGAAATCCCAATCCATCAGAGCCACATGCTCCAGGGATCTAAATCTTGTCATCACAATGAACAAAATATGCTGGAGGGATAGGTTCCTGACCCAGAGACTCCCCATACTCTGGAATAGACACAAAGTACATGTCAAGCACAGTGCTTCCTTGGCCATCTTCAAAAGGAACCTTGACAACTGGATTGGAGATAGGAAATTTACCCCAGGGATCATGTCAGTTGCCCTGCTTGACAGTATTGTGGGAAGAAATAGCCAGGGAATTGTTATGGCTAGGCTTGTATAGGCCCTAGGGCCAATAGCCTAGTAGCAACCTATGAACCTATGGAAGAATGACAAGTACACACTCAACAAAGTACAAATTCCCTTAAGAACACATAGAGATCACAGTCAGTCTGGGGCTGGTTTCTCCTTTTTTCAGATCCCCAGTACAACTCCCCACTGGCACAGCTATAGGGTTAAGATCTCAGCTGAGTGGCCAAACCAAGATCTTCAGTACCTTCTCTGTCCAACCAGTGCGTTATGTCCCTGCCCAAGTAGCTGACACACACACTCTTTGAGATTTGATTTATATACAAATACACACACACACACACACACACACACACACACACACACACACACACACACACACACACAAACACACACACCAGAAATATCCCTAAACAGACAACCCACAATTTAAAGGTTTAAATATATTTAATAAAAAATAATAAAATACAATACTTGGTAATCAGTTACATCAGAGTTCTAAATCACAGGGAATATTTAAAACAACATTGCAGGATAGTCTCAAATAAATAAAGAAAACATGTAAGCTACACATTGCTATATTCCTGTCTGAATCTAAAAGAGTTACCATGCCCTAAAAACTTACTTACAGCAAGGCAAGTGCAGATGTGGTAATGAGTGGATGTTCTTGTTAGGAGAAAGACAAAAAACAAAATGCACAGTCTCTCTCTGAGAGAGCTCTTAAATTAATATAAAATATTACTGCTGGGTTAGCTTGGATGACATCACTTTTTGTCACCTGACGTCAGTTCCCAAGCTAACCCCCCTTTGTCAGAAACTAACAGAATTTTAGAATATCCCTGTGAAAAATACCTATCTGTCAGATGTTTGCAGATCCTGTAAGTCATAAAAGAATAAAACACTTCTACATCTTAAACCTAGTAATTACTTCTCTTTCAAGACAATACAAAAAACTTCTAGCTGTAGACATTGTGTCTGCTACTACACTAGAAACTGAGAGATAACATCTCTTTTATTACATGGTTATGAAACAATTTAATTTCAACTATTTTTTCAATTTTTTTTTCAAGTTAATCTCCTATGTTCCAGTTTCCATTAAACATATACATCTAAACAGTCACAATAACACAGGTACATTCCTATTCTATTCTAATAGGGCATGCAGTGGCTACATTTTAGCTCAGTACTTTACATACACTTCTGTATAAATCATATCAATAGTAACAAATGACATAGAATTATTTACAAAATTCCAGATAGCTGGGCTGGCAGTATTTCCCTTTGTCACAACATGTATAGTCAGGATTTTTGGTTGTAATTTGCATATTTTCCAATGATGCCTTGTACTGCTTTATGGACTACATGTAGCAAATTTGAATCAGAGATAGCCACCAGGTGGTATGAGCATTGGTTCTTGGTGATTTGGTCACTGCTGATGTGACAGCCCAGCCCCATGTTCAAAAGTGGAGAAGGGGCTTGATGGCAATGATAGTGCTAATGTAGTATGGTCAATTGCTAGTTAGGCTCCTAATGGAGAGAGCAGTTATATTATTTAATTTATAAACAGTCAACCACTTACTTTTTTAGGATAATATTATAGAGAAATAGAGTACACTAAGTACAGTAGTGGCCCAAGTGATAGTGGGCAACTAGGAAGAAAATAGGATAGGTTTCAGCAGCAATCAGTCTATTCCCTTCCTTTCAGTGGGGATTGCTGGTGAGAGTTTTATTTGCCCGCACCAAAAATATATCTGCAACATGTTGAACAGGTTGACTAGCAATATTGTGAGCACACACCTCACTTTACCGCATGCATGTGTGCAGTATGTATAGCCTAGATGTGATGTTCTAAACATCTGTGATTGGAGATGAAAGTATTAGGCATTATTACCATCCTGACAATAGTCCTCAATACTTTGAACTCAGTAGCCTCTGCAAAAATGAATAAGAAAGGAATGTGATTATAATATGATGATGATCATATCAAAATCAATGACTGATACAGAAGTAAGAGAAGGAAAATGTTCTTTGTGTGGAATTCCTTTTGCTGAAAATATAGAGTGCAGTAGCAGTTTGTTTAAGAATAATGTGTATAATGATATAATTTGCAAAGTTTTAAAGATGTTTATTTGTTCTTAATTAAAACCCAGAAAAACATTTTGATGTTGAGGATGAGACACAATGATCCATTGTTTCACCTGCTTGAGATATAATTTTTAACTGAAAAGAGAGTGGATGTTATTCATTTTTGAAAATGTTATTGGCATTTAAAATACAATAATATAAAAATAAGATATGTATACATGGACAGCAAAATAGTATTTAAGATGATGACATAATCTTGTTAAAATACTACCTTTGCTAATATATATATATATATATATATATATATATATATATATATATATATATATACAGATAGACAGTGATGGATATAGACAATAAATATAGATATGGACATAGATACAGTGACATAAAATAGGATAGATCATGCAAGATGAGGGAGATTTATACTCTTTTTAAATAGAATTATATTTGAAATTAACTCTGTTCATTATACCTTATTCACCTAATTTAAGCTGCATTCACAAAGATGTCCTCCGCAACAATCAGTTAAGTAAATCCTCATTACATATTTCCTTATATAAACTACCTCAGAGGTTGTACCATGTGGGAGAAAGGGACTTGGGCTCAATAAGTGACAGCCCATCTTGTCTGACATTTGCAGAGGTGGAGTTCCTGCTTAACCCCTGTTGCCTTTGTTATTATGGCACAAATTTGTGCTTATATAATACCCTACTTGATATGTCAAAAATAGTTATGAAAATTCAGAGCTACTGTCTTTGATAAATGCTATTTCACTGGTATGAATATTTTATTAAATGTGGGCATTGTCGTTGACTTTCAATGCCTAGTTATTATTTTGTGTGCAGTAGTTAAAACAACTAATAGGGCCATTTGTAAGGCATTAACAGTTTGTAGTGGTTATATGGATTCTGCAGTAAATTATCACTGGGAAGCTTACTATTATAGTCTATAATGGTTGAAAAAAGTATTTCATTTTTACTGGAATAACTAATGTTATGCCATGGTAGAATATGTTCATATTTAGCTGATACAATATCAGTTCATAAACAGTATGCTAAGCTATTTTTGAAATTATTTTTGATATGTTAAATACTTTTGTAAAACATATTTTGAAGACTCTTTCACATAAATAATTGTTAAAAAGGTGGTGTAGTTCCATAGCTATGAGATGCTGAAATTATTTATTTTTCTCTGTTATCAAAGCAATTATATTCAGTTTTTTTCTTTGTTTTTCTAATGGGCATTAGAATGTATATTATTTAAATCTGTATGATTTTTTATGGCATAGTCAGATATGATGATGCAGAAAATTGGTGTTGCTTCAGTGATGATAGTAATGTCATTAATGCAGGAACTGGAGTGAAAATAGTAATATAATTCAGTTTATTGGCTACATTATTCCTCATTTTCTGGGTTATAACCACTTATTGTATTATTCTATTTACATTTCAGGCCTTGCGTATCTAATAATTTAATTAATTTTAGCAGTTCAGCCAAATACTTCAGTACTCCAAACTTGTATCCTTGCAATTAAAAATGTATAAATTGCCATATAGTCAGGAATTATGTAGTATGTTGTATTGGCAAGGATGTGAAGCATAGTGTATTTGTAATAATATGATGAATTAAGTTTTAGAAGCAGAATCATGTTATTAATCTCTTACCGTAAATGCAATAATAAGTTAATGCACATGATCTCTGTAAGTTTTTTACTTGCGTGTGTAAAGAGGAAGTTATTAATGTTGTTTATAATTCTCTTGTATTTATTACTAAGGGAGATGTAATGGAATAAAGCTAGTCTTGTTATTCTTATGTGGACATCGAGAAGGATTACAATTTTATTTTCTAGTACTATTTCTTTTTTATGATCAATAAGTGTTAGTGCTCTCTCTTAAATAATTTTACGATAATTTTATACATTGCTCATTTTTTTTCTTAATGGTAAACTATTTATAGTAAGTGTAGCTTTTCGTTCCATTCTTTCATTTTTATCTACTCCATTTCTTTATGTTATCAAACAAGTAACATGCCATCGTGTCAGATAATTTCCAAAAGCTCTGTTTATCAAGCAGTTAACTTATAAAATGATTTAAATTTTTCTACATTATACTGTGAAAAGTCTTTCCTATTTGTTATATAAGTGGTTACTTAACCAAAATGAACAGCTTCACTTTTATATTTATTTACTCATGAGCTGACAACATATAAGGTGTAATCATTGTGCATTTGATCTGAGAAGGAATGATTTGAAATATATGCCTATCCAAATAAATGTTGACCTCCACTGGCATGAGATAGTAAGTAAAACATAAAGAATTAGAATTAAGATGATGTTATGTAGTGAACAGAACTTGTTCTGTTTGATTTAAAATGTTTAGTTCATGTTGCTTTTCTGGGTGGTTTTGTAGTACTTTTTCTTATTTATTTGTTTGTTTTGTGAGACAGATAAACCCTTCAATGTAGGATATCACATTTTCTATAATATTTAATCATATGCAATAGTTTCTCTCCTCTTTTGCCCCTTTTCATCCAATATATATTTTTTTAATTTCTCCAAATTAGGATATGTAATACCATGATATGCATTGACCTCATGCTAGAGTCTAAAGTTCCAGAAATCATTAATGCTTCTATATATGATATTTACAATCAGTGCCCTTGTCAGGCACCATAACATATCCATAATGTTTCTTTTGTAGTTTGTAAGGAATTACCTGTTTTGGTGCCATATTTTAGTATGCTCATAACATATTTTTTATTAGTTCTGTTGCTCATACTGTTATAACTATATAGGTTTCACTATTCCACATTGGTCTAGTTTCTGCTTGCATATTTTGGCATTGTATAACTTTATGTGTGTGATTGCACAGGGCACAATAGTCACCATATACAGATGCTTCAGTAATTCATGCCACTTCTGTTCTTTTTTCTTCAGCATCAATATCTATTTTTCTTGCTTCCATTTAACTTACTTTTGGTATTGAATGAACCCATTTGATCATATCTTAACTATCTGTGTTCATTGTGGTCTACATTTCCAGTGCTTATCAACTACTTTTTTGTTGTACTGTTTGATAAGCGGCAGTTGACAATCTTGCTATATTATTGTGCTTTTATCGCACATACCTTCAGCCATAAGTATAATACAACTAGCAACATGATGTGCAACTGTTTCTAATTCTGTACTAGAGAACTTATGGTTGTTCACATCTCTCACTTTCTATAGATTTCATAAACCAACATGTATGTGGTCCATTATCTTGAACTGCCTTTGTTACTAACCTTTCATCACATTTGTCTGAGTTTACTTCTTAGTCAGTTGTGCATCACATTTTAATAAACACGTGGTTGTTCCAGCAGTTCTCCACATTTACTATACTTGGGGGCTTTCCATTTTTCTTGCCCTTTTTTCTGTAAATGCATTTATATTCATTCTTGTTTATTGTTCTGCACTTCCTGTTGTTGTCTGTTTTTTTTTTCTCCATTTTCGATTGGATTTCAGTACCTATTCCCTTTGGAAATGCTTTGGAGAGCTTATGCAAAATGTCATACTAGTTTTCTTTTCTTCATGGTTTAGAACTTCTGTTATGATTTGAATGTTATGCTGACAGCAAAAAGTAATAAGAAAGCGTACACTGAATGAGCATGGATCCAAGAATCTAACTTTTATTTTTAAACAGAAAAGTTAAGCATGGTCATCTCCTAATATGACAGAAACTTCTTTAGGCACTTTTTAGAAAGACCCACAGGTTTATAAAAGTCAATTACTGTATCCCATTAATTTAAGAAAGCCAGTCAATGTAATTTCTTTATTGGGCATTGTCTTTGGACAGTTGTAAAACTAAGGACATCATTTAAATCCACTGGACAGTTAGGATTCAACAAATCTTGCAACCTGCATTCTGTGTGGTTTAAGAAGCTAAGTAAATCACCTGCATCAAAAACATAAAATAAAAATGTTTTAAAATTAGAAGCAGAGTACTTATACAAAGCATTTCTCTTGTCTGTGTATCTAATAGAATAGTTGAGCTCATAAAAACATTTACTCAAAGATCTAGTTATATGTCCAATATAAAATAATTGATAAATTTAAGAATCTGCATAAACATCATTAACTGATAATATGTTAAAATAACCTTCATCTGCATTACTTTTTTCTGTGTTTCCTTTTTCTCCATAAAAAATGTATGGGAGAACTAGAAATAAGATTACATTGTTTGCACTTGTTAAGCGAGTTGTTACCTTTTTACTTAAAGTGCTCAAACCTCATGTACTATCCTTTTGTGCTTCTAAAAGTGCTTATAGATTAACTATTTTTCTTGTTAATAAAATCAGAATAGGTAGCAACCATATTTTTACATTTTCAACCACCTGCAAAATGTTCTATTTTTGACTTTTCTATTGATTTTGAATCTAACTATAAATAAACACAATACCTAAGCATCAGTCACTAGAAGCTACAATGTCACCAAAAAAGATATAATCAGTGTCATAGTGCATTAGTGGCCTAAATAAAGTAGTTGTGCTATAGGCTACTTCTTTTTAATTTCATTCAATATAGTAGCAAGGTAGCTTTTAGCTTTAAATCTTTCAGTCAAATGAATAATTTCTCTCTTAAAAATATTAACATGGATTGTCAAGCTGCATGTTCTGATAAAGTACTATTTGACTATATTTCTTTTAAGATATGTTGGATGCATATTGTCTAAGCTAAGAAAGACATTGAGACAGTTTTTGTATTTTATTTTTATTTTAGATTTGTTTACGGGGATAGTCTAACTGGACAATTTGCCCATTTTCAGTGGCAGTCCGAGAGAAAAGCTCCAATACAGCTACAAATAGTATAAAACATCAATATAAATAACGGTTTTTCTGAAATAAAACTCTACTTAAGATAGTAGAAGACCAGACAGTCATAGATATCATGCTATAGATTGATAGCATAGTTTTGTATAGTCAAAAATATTTGCCATATCATATAACTTCTCAACTTAAAACAATAACAGAGGTCATTGCATGTATGTAACATGAATGCCATTTCATGAATAGAAAACAAAAAAGGGTGGAGTGCTTAATCACATTATTAACATAAGTACAGTGAGAAACAATTAGGTGAAAAGATTAGACTAGGCTAGGCTGGACTTCTAAATGAAGAAACTTGAAAAGCAGTTGTAGAATCAGTGATTTGCAAAAAAGAGAAATATTGCATTAGTTTGTACAGCCTGAGTCAGAGTAGTTGCATTAGCCTGGGTCACTGCATGTACATATACATTAATTATGTAGGTGAATTTGAGAAGGTCTTTAAAGGCAGTTTTGTTGGCTGTTGACCTTATACTGAGGGGCATAGTGTTCCAGATTTTAGGAATGCAGTTGGAATACAGGGAGTCACCAGCACTGTTCTTACTTCTGGTGATGTTAATTAGAGATTTGTTGCTAGATAGTAGTAAACATTTGTTTAAATAGTGATTTAATAGGTCTTGTAAGGCTAGTGTTTTTTCAGGGTGGAAAAGTATCTCATGAGCCATGGTAAGTTGGTTAAGGGTGAGCAGATTGAGTAGTTCTAGCCAGGATAGTTGTTTAATGGCCTGTCAGTGATGAGACTGGTAAGCTGAATCTGTGGTGAATTTTGCTGTTTTGTTGTAACAAGTGCTTAGTTTAGATAAGTCTGATTTATTAAGATTTGTGAATATGGGGGATGCATATAGAAGAGTGGAGACAAGGTGAGTTATTGCAATCATGGTCTTGGTAGTATTTGTAAGGAATTTTTTACAGCTATATAGGGTTCCGAGGTTTATTATAAACTTGTTTATTGATTGGGTAATGTCTAAGTTGAACTTCCTGTTTTGATCTATAATAACACCTAGAAGTTTGGTTTGGGTGACTGGTGTAATGCGGGTATTGTTTTTTCAAGTGATTATGTATGGGGGTTGGGATCAATGGCTTTTGTGGGCTGAAATAGCTTCAGCTTAGTTTTGTTAGGGTGAAGTATGAGCTGTGCGTTGGATAACCAGAATTCTACTACAGTAAAGGATTCCTGTGTAACTTTTTGAAGCTGCTGTTGTACTGGGGCTGAACAGATTAGGATAGAATCGTCTGTGCATTGAACTAAGGTTGCATAGAGGGTGGCAGAGTGAAGGTTGTTGGTAAATATGATAAAAAGACATAGACCTAGTATAGACCCTTGTGGGACACCTAAAGTGACAGGTAGAAGGGGAGATAGGTTATTTTGTCATTTTACTGCCTGACTGCGACCTGACATATAGTCCTGTAACCATGCAAGTTTTGAGTTACTTTGAGTTCAGAAAGTGCAGTTAAACGTTTATTGTGTGAAACAGTATTGAATCCCTTACAGGAATCTGGAAAGATAGATGAAACAAGGTTGCCATCATTATGATGCTGATTACTAGTATTAGTATAGGTGATAAGGGCTGTGGTAGTGCTGCAATAAGGGTGGAAACCATGCTGAGTGTTTACCAGAAGACTGTTTTCTGTGAGTTACTCTAGCATTTGTGAATGTATGCATCTTTCAAGGATTTTTGATAAAGGTGATAAAAAGCAATAGGTCAGTAATTTGAGATATTTTCCAGTGGGCCAGAATATGGTGTTCAGAAATAGACCTATTGATTAGTATAGAGACTGGGTATGAAATGGCTTTGGCTGCTATTTTGAGAAATTTGCCAGGTAATTTATCTGCTGCAAGGTTTGTGGCTTTGAGTTTATTTAGGTATTTTTCTATAGTTTTTGTTGGGACTGGCAACAGGGAAAAATATTTGATGTTATGAGCTGAACATGAGAGGATGGGAGGAGAACAGGGCAGTTGTTTGTGAGGACTAAAGTAGATTTGGTGAAGTATTTGTGAAACTGAGTAGCTATGTTGTCAATAGAGTTATTGGTGGATGGGGTGAGTGTGCCATTTTTGTCTGGTTGTAGAATATTATTGATGGCAGACCAGAACTTGTGTGGGTTATTTCTGTGCTTTGATTGAATGTCAGTATAGTGTTTTTTTTTTTTGTTAAGTCCGATTTGTTTTTTGGTTTTATTTCTTAGTTCGAGGTATTAGTATCAATTTGCTACTGTTTTGTTATGGAGCCATGTTTACCAGGCTCTATCTCTTTCTTTTAAAAGTGATCTTATTTGTTTGGTAAGCCAGGGGGTTTAGTTAGACTTCATTCTAATAGTTCTAGTGGGGGTTAATTAATTTAGGATATTTATGAAGGTAATATTAAAGTATTCTACAGCATTATTTAGGGGGAGGGATTTCAGTGATTTCCAGTCACAGAGTTTGAGGGTGGATATAAATTCCTGAGTGTTGAAGCTTTTTGTGTTGCAGATCTGTTGGGAAGAGGTGACTTTTTTGGTTTATTTGGTGTTGGAGAAAGAAGGTGGGGAGGTGCTCCCTAAGGGAATCTTGGAGGTAGCCAGCATGATGTAATTGTTCAGGTCAGTTGGTGAGGATCCGTTCAAGGATGGACTCCCTTTTTGATGCTTTACCTGTTCTAGTTGTAGTTTAAATTATTTGAGTGAAGCCATGGAGGCTGATATGTTCAGTAGGGTGTGATGAGTTACAAGAGGACTAGTTGATATTAAATTTTCCAAATATGATAATCTCCTGTTGGAGGGTACTTTCTGTCCAATGTAGGATAAATTGAAGGATATTAATATTATTGCTGGGGGGTGGATTGTAGGCACCATTTACATATATGTTTTGTTTAAGTTGGTTTTTAGCCTGTTGATTAGGATCTCTGCATTGCTGAAAGCAAAAGGGGAATGGTCAATAATTTAAACAGTAAGGTTATTTTTGAATAATAGAGCAATATCTCCACCTCTTTTAGTTTTTCCTACTCTGTCTGTGTATATTGTACCCGGGGATGTATTTAATTGCTATTGATTTCTGTTTTAAGCCAGGTCTCAGTGATTAGAGCTATATCTGAAAAGTAAAGTGAAAGGGTGGTGTACAGTTCTGGTATTTTGTTGAGAATGCTTCTTATGTTTATGTTAAGTATTAGAATGTCAGATCCTTTCCTGGGGAAGTTTATTGGATTCTATTGATGAATGGTGGGAATGTTTAAGTTTTATTTAGGGCCAGGATTAGGATGAATGCAACCACTAAGTATAAGTTGAGATGCTATATGAAGGATAGTTTTTAGGTATTTGGATATAAATTTGTCATATTTTATGGATATATGTGAATAGTATTGCTGGGGAAGTACTATAAATGGGGCAAGGTTTGTATGCGAGCTGTTGTACATACTTGGGGATATCTTAACTATAAAGGGTTTGGATTGGGATTGGAAGTAAAATGGTGGTTTTGTGAGTGCATATGTTAGTTAAGCACATAGTGATAGGAGGTTAAGTCTGTTAAGATAATTAGTGTTAGGAAAATTGAAACATTAACACATTGTTCTATGTGTGTTATGGATCAGCAGTAAGGAAGGTGGTGCGAATAGTGTAAGGAGGTGTTGTGGATGGGTTATGAGGGTCTAAAGGAAAGTGTGAGTTGTAAGTAGGCTGATTGAAGTGGAAAGTTATGACTATAATATTATTTAGAGTTGCGGTTAAGTCTTAGTGGAGAAAGGGTTAACTTAAGTGGGTGGGGAAGTTATATAAGAGCGAGGTGTGGGGAGCTATTTGAGTTTTGACTGGCTAGTTTAGATTAGATGTTTGGCTTGTGTAACATAAATATATGGGTAGTGGTCGTGGGTGGGGAATGGGGGTAGGATAGGTGAGCGCAGTGAGCCGAGCGAAGCAAGGGGGAATGGACCAAGAAGGACCTTTTAAGAAGCATGTGGGTGAGAAAAAAACTATCAATAAGGTTGTTTTCAACTTCAAATTTGCTGGTCTGGATAATTTGAGAAATGTTTTGAGATGTATTACAGCTAAAAGTTAGAATTTATTGATGGCTGTTTAAAATTATTAACACTTGGACTTAAAACATTTTAGAGACTCCATCCAGGAACTAGTATATGCTGCTTTATACATTGAAAGAATTCGCAAATGTAACAAAAGTGAAGAGAAGATATGAATATATGAACTGATCTTTAAGTCCAAAAAGATAACTTGTACCACAGTGTATTGAAAATAAACACTCCACTGCTCAATCATATTACTAAATTAGTTCATAAAATCTTTGAAAATTTTCTTTAGGAGTAGCAAAAAAGTCAATTGTATATATAATGGTTAAAACCTTTAACTAGCCACCAATGTATGGGAAGACTAAATATGTTGAATACCCCACTATACTTGTCAGCAGTACTAATAGGAGTTGTGAAGCTTAAAAAGTAACAAAGGGTCATAAATGATTATACTTCTGACAACTTATTTGCAGGTTTTAATTCCAAATTAAGATATAATCTTGAAAAGATTTCAGAAGGACAAGGCTCTGCCAGTCGAAGTTTTACTAATATTGCTTCTGCGACCAATCGTCATTCTGTTGATGCTAATGTTTCAACCAATCAGCAGTCTTTTTCAGTGAAGCTCTGTGCTCTAATAAGATAGAATGAATGGAATAGATGCCATTATCAGGAGTATTGGCAAATGAGTAAATACAGCTTATGTAGGAATGAACAGAATTTTTTGAATGACTGGATTAATTGAAAAATTTTCAACAGGAAAATTCATGTGTGTTAATATTCAAGGAGCTGCAAGGAAGAGGATGATATACAACAAATGATTTGCTTTCAACAAAAGAATACATTCCACCAACAAATACAATGTTATAATAGTTGATAGAATGATTGGTTTATCTAAGTACTGCTGGTGAGTATGGTAATGCATTCATGATTTTCAGTTTTGTCTTCCTATACACTAATGAATCCTAAATTGAGCATTCTGCCTATAGGGTGATGTTTTGTGCCCACAAAAAGAGCTACAATTGTTGACAACATTTTTGCTTTAAGAGTTGTTCAAGGCAGGTTAATTCAGTTTGTTTAGCTGGTGATGCAATGCTGAGGGTTTCTGCATAGCTAATAAGAAAGCAGCACTTAAAATCCCACAGTTATTGAATGTAATAAAAATATTTGAAAGGACATGCAAATCTGACAAAAATGTGTGGACCACACAATGGCAGGATGGAACTCAAGAACAAACTAGTAAATGAAGACCAGTGCCAAAAAATGAGAACACAGTCTGCAACACTGAAAACAGATCCTTTTTACTACAAGTCTGCAAGACACTCAGTAAGTGCTTTGATCCCTTGCCAGGAATGTCATCAAAATGGTTTCTATCATCACATCACTTCCTTAAATATTCCAAACAATATAAAATGTCATTATATCACTTCCATGAATATTCAAACCAATTAAAAAAGTTTAATTAAAAAAAATAAAGATAGAGTATTAAGATACCAATATGATAAAAAACTGTTGCTACTAAGTACAGTTTAAAAATTTAAACCACATGTGCCAAATGAAAAAAAACATATATATTGGTAGTGGAATACATAAAAAACCTACTGCACAAGGTAAATATACAACTGAATAAAATTATGTAACTAGTTAAAATCTCTACTAGGGGAGACAGTCCAGAGTAAGAAAAATAAAAATATTCAACAACAATGCAGAAAAATATCACACTGAAATATAAAACAGGAATATAACAGCTATCTAGGAATTACTAACCAAAGGAAAGTTCAGCAAAATTACTAAACAGAAAGAACCATTCTATTGTCTAGCAGCTTTTATTGTAAGTACCAGCTAAACACAAACATTGTCATGGAGCCCAGGTATTACTGCAGTATTCAGTCTAAGCTGCCAAATTAACTTTTTATATTATAATACATTTTCCCATTCACCTCCCCTGGGATTTTTTTCTTATAATATCTATAATCCCTAAAAGAAATGTTTTATAAGTATTACATACTTGCACATGTTTTGCCAAGGCATTATTATTATTATTCCTCCCAATGTCATAGTTATGTTCATAGATCCTTTTGTAAGCATTCCTTTATTTTCCCCCACATAAAAACTATCACATCCTGAACATCCAGCTAAATACATTAATCCTGTTGTCGCACAATGGCTTCCTTTAAATACAAACTTGGATTTTAACCTATTGTTTTTAAATAATGAATTTCTTCTCTAGAATATATGAACACTGGTTGCAGGAACCATATCTTAATGTTGACGCCCGGTTTCCTATTCCATCAGTTTGACCATTGAGTCTTTCTAAGAGCTTTTTAAAATTACCCACGGTCTTATTAACAAAAATAGTTTAATCTCCTAAAATTCTATCTACATCTTTGGCGCCCTTTAAAACTTCCAATTACTCGATAGTTTTAATGTCCCTAGATCTATCACTATATGCCATCATACGTCCCCTCATGAAAATATCGTCATTGTTTGCCTCATGAAGTTTAACTTCCTGCTTCCCTAGGGGCCCTTCCCCAAAAGTGGTTTGTATTTAATAGCTCAGTGATGCTTTACTTCTTTAAGAATATCACTCACCATAATCTCTGGGTAGTCTCTCTCTCAAGAAGCATCAATGTTAAAGGATTCATTTCTCTTTCTAAGTCCTCTCTTGTAGATGTCATCCTAGCTCCCTTAATACCCTGACCTTTTATCAAATTTCTCAAAGGAATAAAAGGAAATACTAATAAAAAGCAAGTATGATTTGCTAAAAGTGGGCTTCCTATTAATTTTAGATTTAAAACCAATGTATTTAAGACTGATATTCATATCCAAATAATTTACCTTTCCTTATCAAAGTTAAAAGTAAATTTTAAAAAGCAAACAGAACTAGGCAAAAAAGTAAAATCATTAATTGTATCATCTATTCCATTATATAAAATAAATATATCATCCAAAAGTCTAAGGTATATTTTAATATATTTATAAAATTCAGAAGTAAAAACCTTACTGTTCTCCCAAGCCAAAAGAACCACACTGGCATAAATGGGGACGGAGACTGCATCCATAGCAATATCAATATTCAGGAAGACCAAAGGCATGTTGGAGAGTTTACATCTCTCGGGTCATCAGTGAAAGCATAACTTACCTACAAAATGAGCTGGAGCATGTTGTTGAGGTGTGGGAGGTCTGATCTGGTCTTCTCAGCTCAGCGTGGTACCAAACATCTAATAATGAACTGCTTACTTCATGGAAAACTATTTGCCCTCATTTAACATGCACTGCCATCTTATTCTGCCACTATAGTACACACATTACCCATCAGCCATTAGTCCATGATAATGACATAAATAATGACTATGTTGCACACCTTCTTAGTACTGCACTGAATGTCTTAGGTGGAATTCCATACTGAGCACTACTTTGATACTAACAAAAACCTCTACCTCCAAGTTGTATCCCAGATTTTGCTTTACCATCCTTCAAAAGACAATTAGAAGACAGAAGTCATAATTTCAAGACTGAACCTAAAACTTCATAAATTTGAATCTGTCATTTTATATAGAATATAAGTTCTGGTTGGTAATTCATCTCAGTATTTAAGGAAATCTTGATTTATGTTTTAGACTGTCATCCATTTTGTGCAAAGTGCCCCTATTCAAACCTAAAGATTTAAATCTATTACCAAGTTGTCAGTATGAATGCACTAATATACAGAAACCTACAAGTAAGTCAGTGAATGAATTGCTTTTTTTATTTCCCATTCCTGTCTACTCTTTCTTTACTAGCTTAATTAAACATTAACAAAATGTCAGCGTGGCCTTTTTAGTTTTTGCCTCTCATAGTTATTCTCAAACACTTTGCCTTCATATGCCATAGCAGTAAGTAAGGAAAGGGTGCCATTGTTATTATAAATGTTTAAATGGACAGGCATACAGAACTCCATATAACTGGTCCTGTCTGTCAGTGCATACAGAAATGAAAGCACAGAAAGTGCATTTCAAGCCATGCTTGGAAAGAGCATGTGTAATACATTCACCAGAATAAGACTTCCTGCTGAATATCACATCAAAAAGACAACCACAGTGGTGGCACAACCAGCCATAGTTCTCATCATAAAATAAGTAAATTTACATGGTTTGTATATTTTGCTTGCAGCGGGTAGATTAGGCTGCATATTTATAATGTTACACATTGTCAAAACACATGCACAAAGACCATAACTCCTTTGTATAAAAACACTCTTTTGCAATATTTCATCAGAGATGCTTCATTAATCCCGTTAACATGATCTGATCTTTCCTGGAGTGTGCATCAAATGCGATACTTTGATTTTGAAGATCCACATTTAGAAACTCATTAAGTGGTGATAAATAATAATGAATCTCCATTGACCCATAAACAGATTATCATATTCAGTTAATACAGCATCATCTGTTTATATATTGCTCATTAATCGTAATTAAAATTACATTCCCATTCTGAAGCTACTACAAACAAAATGAAGGTAGAACAAAATGCTACAGCAGGTAGAAGGCACATAAACACAAGCAATAGAGCAGTATAAGCACACTGTAACATTTTACTGTGAGAACTTGTTTTGTGGTAAAAATGTGCTGTTTTACAGATGATTAATCTTCCTTTAGAATAAAAAAAAATCAATATAAAACTGAAGTAAGCTACCTAACTTGTCTGCTGCCATGATTTTACTTGAGAAGGATCAGCACAGAAGTCATTGTTTGTTTTCTTTGTCTTTTTGCTTCTGCCAAATCCCACTGTAGCTTTGCAGATGTTAAATTAGGGTCAGATTTCAAAGAATGTTTGAAAGTTCAGTATACAGTTTATATTGAACTTTTTTATTTATCCATTTGTGTTAAGGCAGCTTCAAATCAATAACTGAAGCTTAGCAAAGCCAAATGAAAATAAATGTTTACGATTATATTTCAATCAGATACATCAGCATTGTGCTGAAAATATCATTTCTGCTTGCAGACTGTCAAAATTAAAGCTATTTTTGTGCATGTGGCTTACCTCCATTTAGCCCAAAGAGCAAGAAATTGTTCATAACCATCCTGAACATATTGACTGGGATCTATGAAGTGAAACACTAGAGCATGTAAAAGGGATGTGAGTAATGGACAGAGAAAGTGGTGGTTATGTAGAAGGTAAGGATGCTTTCCAAAGAATAGACAACATAGGAAGAACAGAACACTGCTAGCATGACTCAAACTGCAGAATACGACACTGCAGAACTGGCATGAAAATAATCCCTTTTTGATTTGTGAGAAGTGATTCTCTTCTGTGTGTGTGATGATTGGATTACAATATGCTGTGCACATGTCCTTTTATCTAGGCTCTCCTGAATCTCTTTTTCCTGCAAGGAAAATGTTACTATTGTACTCTCTAATATTTTCCTTCCAAATGTGATCTATTGAACTGGTACAAGTGCAAACGTATATGCAGACTGATTTTAATGAGTATAGTATATATCTGTGGCATGTATGCCTTGCAATTATCTTGCACATTGTATACACAACATGGAGAGTTGTCACTGTTGCACAAATACACAGAAGTCTTACCTGCAATAATACATAGTGCACTGATTTAGAAAATAACATTCAAGACTGCATGGGTGACTAAGTCATACCGTAACATGTCCCTTACAGGAATCTGTTCTTAGCTATGGCTTTAGCATTACACACTCATACTCTTTATTGTGTAGTTTTAAATAATACCTGCTTCTTAAATTATACCCCTCAGCTGAATGTCATACATAAGGTGAGATCTTCAGGTCACATGTACATGAAGCAGCATATGTTAATCTTTGCACCTCCAGTCTTGAGACCGCCTGAAATGTTGTATAAATGATGGTGCGCATGGCAGTTAGTATGGTCAGAGTCTGTGCCTGTATTATATGTTTCAGTTTGTGGCAAGTTGAAATGTATCCATTTTCAATGAAGTGGAACTACTTTAATTTCTGTAAATGTTATATTTACTAATATCCCACTTTATTAAATTACTCTATAAAGACAGGGCGGGGATTAAAAGGGTGACGATCCTCAACAGTTATACCAAAACTTAAGGTTGCAGAAAGAAAATTGTGACTGCAGTAATGAAATCTGTTTGTTTGTAGTTGTCATATATTGAAAAACAGTAGTATCTGCATTTATCAAAGGCTATACATACTCTAGTATTCAAAAACATCCTTACTGCTCAAGGTAATCACCTACCACATGTAGGTCAATTACCACAAGTAGCAATAAAAATGCATTTCAGAGACAGTTATGGCTGCAATGAGACCCCATTATCTGTCCATTAACATGCCCCTGAATTGTTTTTTTAATTGTTAAATCTGACAGGTGTAATAGTCTCCCTAGCAGCCCATGCATAACATTGCAAAGGCACCTCCCACACACACAACACTCAGCTACTATTTATACACACTCATATCAGTTACACACAGCCAGATTTGAACACCTGGCTATCCAAGTTTACATTCCGCCCCAGAAAAAGTCATATCACAGTTGTCAGAAATCATATAGTTGAAGGGTCAGTGTGTTTGAATGCATATGGGTTCCCTAAAAGGGAGTACAGCACTTGGGAGATCACTCACCCTGTGTAAATGTTAGCAGGAAGTTGAATCATACATTTCTGTCGTAAGGTCATTCCTGCCTGTTACTATTTTCTTTCACACTCGTACTAGATACACATTGCTAGATTCGAAGATCTGACTATCTAAGACCACATTCAGTACAACTGTGCATTAACTGTTGCCACCACAGGAGAAATCATACTACATGTGTCAGAAAGTGAGTTACATTCAGCTAGTTGATGTTTCAGAATACTGACTGGCTAAATATTAAGCCAAATGTGTCGACTATCTGAAATGTCGACTGCAGAGTAGTACAGGAAGATTAATATTATTCAAATCAAGCTACAGAGAGGATTGAGGCATGTTGCTCTTTTTCACACTGTTGTGCAGTCTCAGAATTGGTATGTATAATTAGCAAGGGGGACGTGTGGTGTGCAAGAATGCTTGCCCCTCACCCAGCAAAAACTATGTGCCTACCGTTTTTTGATTGTTGATGTTCTGGTACATTGACAGTCTTGGCTCAATGTTTTGGTACCCAACATTCTGAAACATTGATCTAATAAAATTGGATCTCAGAAGGCACATAGTTGGTGGGAGCAAGACGCATGTATGAGGGAACAGGAAATGTGCTTTATTAAAAAACAGTCAATGTGTAGATCACAATCCACAACATAATATTGAATTAATAAGTCAAACATCTCATCAAGAGTACATTAAATTGTCAGGCCATTACTATTTTTAACAATAACTGCTTCCATGTACTGATGTCAGAATTGCTTGCTGTTGTGCAGTGGGGCTAAACACATTACTGTGAGGAGCAGCAATTGAATGCAGCTGAACTGAAATTCTCTTCAGTTTTACCATAGTACATGAACTGTCAGTTATTGATCTCTAAATGTAGGAATCAGTACTGCTTGATGCTAAATGGCAGTTAATAGCAATAGGAACAAGAGTAATTTGCAGTGTTATTCCAAATGTTTAGGTCTGTATCTGTCACGTGATATGTGTACTTTACATTAAGTGTCATGGTAGGGAATGATATATATGTATATATTTGAACAGGTAGGTGTTGGGTGACAGTGACAGATATGTCAGTGGAGAGTCATGCATGCAGTGCTGACTGTTATTGTCCAAATCAGTGCATTATGCATTATTGCAGGTAGGTTTTGTGTATATTTGTGCATCAGTGACAACTCTCCGTGTTGTGCATACAATGTGCAAGGCAAGGCAAGGCACACCTGCTAAAGATGTACTTTGCACTCATTAAAGCAATCTGCATATATACTTGCAATCGTACCAGTTCAATAGATCACACTTGGAATGAAAATATTAGATGATGCCACACTCAGCTGCATACAGTAGTACACCAGCTACATTACAGTGGACTCTTCACATTCGGAATTCAATCAGCCAGTGAAGTATAAACAATTCTCAGAGGTCATTGACACTACTTTCAGTTTGTCGGAATAGCTTACCAAAGCACAATCCTTCCAAGCTAATTTGCATGACCAGTGACAAAGTCTAACATATGCATATTTGAGTTTTGCCATAGGTTGACAACTAGCAGTAGTAGTTGATGCCAAGTATCCTGAAAATGCTGAGGACAAAAAAAGAGATTTCTGTTTATAGGCCATGCCTGGTCTTATGTGTAGTGTGTGAATTTATTTTTGACCAGATTTAACGTGTGAAATGGTGTTGACTTGAACTGTGGTGAAAATGAAGAGCAAGCACATGGTAGGACATTGGAGGAGTAGCGAATAAGCATGATGGTCATGGGAGAGGACCATAGCTGTCTACTTCTCCCCAAGCTAATATTGTATTTATGCAAAGACATTGGGAAGTTTGGATACTCGCATCATAAAAGATGAGTGACAGCGACAGTATAATGTTGTTTGACAAACTGAACCAAATCAAGTGTGTAATACACACATATATGTGAAGTGGCGAGTTATGCATGGGGGTAATTTTTTTTCTGGGACAAATCCCTTTATTTCTAAAGAGAGAAAACATTTGTTTCTGATGTATTTGGGAAAGAAAGAGCTAGGCATTTATGGCAGGTAAGTTAACAGGCACAGACTTATAGGACACAGGGCTGGTGATAGATAGAAGGTGGTGGGGGATGACATAACTGGATTAGGTATAGGACTTTAAGGGCACCTCCTCATCCCACATGAACATGGTGGGAATCTAAAACTCTCACCACTGTCTCTTGTTGGAGAGACCTGGGTTAGTGCTGGATGGGCAGCAGTTTGACAATTTGCTGCAGAATCCTTGCCATGCATCCAATGTGGGCACCAAGGCTTCTCCCCATAATCTTCTGCACTAGCCCTAACACTGCATTTCAAGTGACATAATCATCAGCTTCACTGCCACTACTCATGGTGGGTATCACTGCACCAGATGCCAGGGCAGAGCTACCTAATGCAGGTGTTGCAGATAATGCAGGTGTTGTGGGAGCAACACTGGCGGGATATGACCCAGAAGTTTTTGGTACCTGTGCTGCTACTTTGGAGGGATGTCAGTCTGAGCTACTTGTGGCTGGTCTAGCTCCCTGTGCTGATGTTCATTATACAGCAGAAACTAAGGATTGTTCAAATGCAATGAAAGGTAAAAAAAAAAGAAATTATAGCAAGAAAGAAGGTATGGGAAGAGACCAAAAAAAGAGAAAGATATAATAAATCTTCTGTAATGTTAATACATCACAGTCTGTACATATTCCATATACATTTTTTAGCAATCTTTACATCCAGATATGACTGTGAGGCCATAAATTGCGGTAGCACTAATATTGCCATATTCCTGGCTCTCAACATACTACAAAAGGTGTGATTATTTTAAATATGGTTTATGGAGAACAGTTCATTTAATATATATTGAGAGTGAATACATGTTATTCTACATTATGATTTTAGCTACTTAGTATTGAATTATAAAATGAATGACAGATAATATTTTCTATTGTCTGGAATTGAACCCATAGACATCTTGATTTGCCTAACCACTGACTAATGCAAAGTAGCATGACCTTATTGCATAGGTCTGTATAATATGAAAATGTAGATTATGTATACTAATGTAGTTGTCTGACAGCTTGTTATGGCCTGATTAACACATAATGGATAAACTTTTGGTAATATCAGTGCTATTGTGCAATGGCACACCTGAACTTATACTTACCCCTTGTCTCTCTTTGGCATCTCAGTTTTTCATGATGTGCCTCCTGTTTTCTTTCAATCTCTGCAGGGGTTTCACTTAAGAAAAACAACAGTAATGAAAACTTGTGTTCATTGCCATGTCTTGGTAGTGTATCGCATATTTAATGGTTTATATACTTACTATAATGAGGTGGTCTGGTCCTATAATTTTCCTCCCATCTGCTAAGGAGTTCATGTTTTCTCCCTTTTTAACTCAATATACTGGTGATGGCTCTGTTCACTTCTGCATGGGATGCCAGTAGTACTCCTGACAGCCTTGGCTAAACTATTCCAAGCTTCATATAGCCACATTGCAAAAACCTTCAGCTATAATGTTTCAAAAGGAGGGCACTGAAAATCATAGACTCCTCCTTGCAGCACATCTGTGCTCTAAATGGAGCATTGCTTTCACCATTGCATGCCATGACTTCCCTTCAAAGATCTCAAGAAAAATGTCAGCGATTTGGTGCCCAAAATCAGATCTCGAGTGCACCAGCCTGGGCTCAGTGACAAACATTGTGTAAAACTACATTTGCGCAAGAAAAGCCACATAGATGAGAAAGAATTAAATGTATTTATTATTTCTTTAATGTCTAGTTTAGGTGAGAAACATGCCAGTGACACTTAATCATTTGTGCCAATCACTGTTTTTAAAAGTGCCAGTCCAGCTCATGTTGGTTATTGTTGATATCTCAGTTACATTTCAAATGACATTGTCCAACCTCTGAGCATAGTCTCAGGAATGGTTTATAGCATTCATAATGTTAACAGTGTGGCACACAAATATTAAATCACCTGCCTGATATTGCTGTGCCTTTCTGGTTTCCTTATGTACATTTTGTATCACTATTACATGATGCACTGATGTCACATAAAAAGTAAAAGAGTGTCAGTGATAGCACAAATGAGAGGCGAACTTACGAACTCTGTGCATTAACTGATAATGCCACAGAGGAATGGACAATCAAAGTATGTAAGCTGAGGACAACAAGTGTGCACTTTACTGGAAATATACCTATGTCTTCCAGCCCTGCAAGCCCTGCAACTTTTGCACTATACATAGATACTTTATTGGAGTAATAATTCAAAGCAAAGAGGAGTTTACGTGGAATACTTACCCATTGCGTTTACTGTTTTAATATCTTTAGTGCTAATTGATATGTGCCAAAGCCAAGAGTATTTGGACAGCTGATGGCAGTCTTAGAGCATGCATAATTAGTTTTTGAATTTTTTAACTAGGACAAAAAGTGTCATTTCTCTACAGTCATTCCTAACCACTGACAGTGCTGTATGCCAGTTGTTGTGGAAATAATAAAAATAGCATTTTTATTGCAGAACACTTTCTTTGTCCATTTTAATACTACAATGTTGTTTTAACTGGCATCAGTATTGTTTCATGAGAGGGAAATGGGGCTGAATAGGATCAAAATGTAGAAATGAAATCAGCAAGAAAAGGAGGGTAGTATTGTTGGAACAGAAGTCATTCTCATGTCTTGGTGAGTACTTTCACATGCTGGACCCTGTTTTCGTAAAATCTATCCAAGATGACACAGATATGTAGATTGTATCTTATATAGTATATATCACATAGAGAGGCATGGTTAAAAAACATAAAAAAGACAGTTGGGTGCACAATTCCAAGGATAAAAAGTGCCCAGTCCTTCTGTGTGCACTAGTGCCAGGGCTGAAAAACACTGCAGTGTAAAATCTGCAAAACACAGAAACATTCCTACAACAGGGTTAGGCCAGGCTCAGGGGGAGGATGGCCCCCCTGCTGTAGAAGAAAGTAGAAGTCCAGAAAAAAAAAATACAAAAATTGACAGGCCAAAAAAGAGCCATAGACATGACAGAGTGGACTGAGGATAAAGACAAGTTATGTGTTGTTACTACTATGCAAGTAGTCCAGAATTTCTAGATAGAAGTTATTCCAAAAGATTAAGAGAGAAATTAGAGGAAAGAAAAATACTTACATAAGAAAAACTGTCAAAATCTTCAAATGAAACTTTGCATTCATCTCACCTATTATGTATAGGTCCATCTGACACTGAGGTGCACTGACCACCTGCACAAAGTATGGCCATACTTGCATGTAGTAGTTATCTTTATGAGTAACTGAAATGATAATACTTTCATGTGTAGTTGTGATCTTTGGACATACTGGCACTAAGTATTTTTCTTTCTTTTTATTTTTTCTTTTGGCATATTCACAGTTGAAGCATTATCTGGAGCACAGGACTGTGGAACTACTTCCAGCTGATGTTGTGGAATCCTTAGCAACTGCCAATGATGGCAGAGATGAGCAGGCACAGTTTGGGGCTGCAGGGGGTGTGCCAAACACGCAGAGTGTGGCCCCACAAATACCCCCCATACATTCCCATTTTCAGAATCATCTGAGAGTGGATAGGTTGATGGGGACACTGCAGATCAGGGTAGTGTGATGGCCTTCGGTGCAGTGATGTACGAATCTCCTCCTAGACATTGTGAGCAGGAGGTAACACATGGGGGGGTACAGGTGTTCCCATGAGGTTGCTGTGTCAGTAGCTGCCACACACAGTAATGTGCAAGACCATCATGGAGGTTCAGGCAGGTTCCACAAGGGCCTGCTAAGTGGTTGTAAGAATACTGCAGGTTGTCCACGTTGACATATGAGACTGCATGAGCTGTGTGTGAGTCATTGCACATGATGAATGACGTACTGGACTGTTCAGTGTCTGCCCTTGATCATCTGCTGGTGAAGGGTCAGCATCCATGATGTTGGTCATCTGGTACATCCTCAGATGTTAGCTGATATGGACATGGATGTGCCAGGTCCTGCCCCCACAGTGGAAGCACTTCCACTGCTACATTAGTTGTGGACATGTCTACACCCAGGAGAGCCCATCCATGTGCTCATGGCCTTGGATGTGGTAATGCTGAAATCTCATCCAGCAGACATTGTTGAGTTCAGGTAGCAAACTTACTTCTAGCCATGGCTGTGGAACAGCTAGTGCAACTCAAGGCAGGGCCAGTTCTCTTGACAAGAGTATGCACAAAAAACTTGATCCTCTTCCATGCATGGCTCAGACTTGTCCTGTATGCCAAAGCATAGTGCTGGCACACATGCTGAGGCTGTGTCCCTGCAGATGCATACACAATCCCTCACTGTCAATGCCACTTCACACACACACACACACACACACACACACACACACACACACACACACACACACACACACACAGCACACATGAGTACACACGCACATGCACACACACGTGCACACACTCTCACACACACACACACACACACACACACACACACACACACACACACACACACACACACACACACACACACACACACACACAGAGCATAGTGCTGGCACAAATGCTGAGGCTGTGTACCTGTAGACACACACACACACAAAACCTTACTGACCATGCCATCTCACACACAAACACACACACACACACACACACACACACACACACACACACACACACACACACACACACATGCGAGTGCAAACATTTCACCATGGACTTCCACACATTAGATACATACCCCATTCCCAAACACAGTGACCTTAAGTGCACATAATCATTCTGTTTCATCACTGCTGTCTACTCACAAACCTCACTGTGAAAGATATGTGCCTTTTAAACACATCCACACCCAGAATGATACCACAGTATAAGGATAAAATGATTGACTTCAACAATTGGCTAAGCTTCTGGTGTCATTCAAAGGGATCCAGTATCTGTCTGCCTGGGATGACATGATCGACAAACCACAATGCTTTGCCAGAGATGGTCTGCACCTGTAGCCCCTGGGATTCAGGTTACTGACTAAGGCTCTTGCCATCCCTATAATGCCTTTTTTAGGCAAGGTTCAAAGGACAAAACCACCACCGTAACAGGTACAAGTATGCAAAATGTGAAGGTAATGCTACTCAATGCTAGAAGTCTAAACCTAAAAATGCACTCTCTCGAGGCACTCCTAAAAATGGAGAACATTGATATCTGTGCAGTAACTCAGACCTGGTTCAAGGCTCCAGAGAGCACCCCTGCAATACCAGGCTACAACTCTTACCACACTTTTCAGCCACCAAACCAGGATCGAAATACTAAAGGTGGAGGAGTGTCCATATTCACCAAGGATATTCACACCTCCAGGCTAGTTGCCCAACACAATGCATCCAAAATTCTCCAGGTTCAACTAGCGCTAGGTAAGACTGCAATCCAAACTGTAGCTTGCTACAGATCCCCCACCATGCCCCAAGATTCTGACTCCACCTTTCTAAACATACTGGAAAATATTAAGATAAAACCAAACACCCTAATACTGGGTGATTTCAACTACCTTGCCATTAACTGGGAAAATTACTCATGTACCAACACCTTTGTCCAACGGTTCTTGGAATTCATAAATTCCAATGCCCTGGATCAACTAATCCATAGTCCCACCAGGGGCTCCAATATTCTGGACCTGGTCATTAACAACATGAGAAATCGATGCTCCACACCAGTGGTCACCCCCTCGTTGGTTAGGTCTGACTATAAGCTAAACATCTTTGACATCCACATCCCACGCCCACCCCCCAGTAAGGAAACATCCATAAAAAACTTCTCCAAGGCCAACTTCATGCTACCCAAGTCAGAAGTGACAAACTTCATGACACCCATGCAGATGGGAACTGAAAGTTCGGCTGCTGAATCCTACACTAAAACACTGTACGAGCACATCCGCTCATGCATGAATCATGCCATCCCAAATAGAACTAAGACACTCTCCTCCAAAAAAAGGAAGCCAATCTGGTGGTCCCCTGTCATAAACAAACTATACAACAGAAGGAAGAAACTGTTGTAAAAACGAGGAAAATCCGAGGATGCAAAAAACTCCCTTACCCGCCTCAGTAAGAAGCTGAGATCCCTCATAAAATCCTCCAAAGCTAGTTACAAAAATAAAATTGCCAAAGATTCCAAGCACAACCACAATTCATTCTATAGTTATGTCAATAATCTAAATGGCAATGCTCAGATCTGCTCTGAGCTACAACACAATGGCATTAAATTTACTGATCCCTAGGACATTGCCAATATTCTGGCAGATCGATTCAGTGCCAACTTTACCCCCCTCTCACCACCTAAAGGGCCCATCTCAGTACATAAAGATTGCCAAATTCCAGTGATCATGGCCACACAGGTAAAAACCACACTCCCCAAAGCTAAGAATACAGCATCCATGGGACCAGATGACATCCCGGGCTGTGTACTACATGAACTACAAAATGAACTGGCACCTCACCTAAGTGTCATGTTTAATCATAGCCTTACTGCAGGCTTCATGCCCACTGAGTGGTGCACAGCTACAGTTATCCCACTCCACTAGGGGGAATCCACCTTGGATCCTGGGAACTACTGCCCTATCAGTCTGATGAGCCTGATCTGCAAGGCCATGCAATGTATTATCATGGAACTCATAAACAAAGACATTGGCAACCGTCAAACACAAGACCCCACCCAGTTTGGGTTAGTGAAAGGCCGATCATGTCTCCTGAACCTGATTGACTTCTTCGAATCAATCTCCAGAGCTGTGGATGAGGGTAAGTCAGTCCACACAGCCTATCTGGACCTCCCCAAGGCCTTCAACACCATCTCCCACTCTGGAATCATAGACAAACTTACTAAGATGGGCATAAATCCATACATCACTTGATGGGTTGCCAACTGGCTTACTGACAGAACCCACACTGTAAAATTAGCTAACTCCAAATCCAGCTCCAGACAAGTGACAAGTGGAGCACCTCAGGGTTCAGTCCTGGGACCACTCTTGTTTGGTATCTGCTTCTCTGAAGTACAGGCCAACACTGAGGGAATCTGGCTAACAAAGTTCGCAGATGACTGCAAACTGGGAGCCATTATTGAATCCACAAATTATGTGGATATTCTACAAAAGGGCCTTACAGAAACAGATGCTTGGTGCCAGAGCCATAGGCTCAAGCTCAATGCCAAGAAGTGTATAGTTATCCCCTTTGAGAAAAACCATGTACCCATGAATTACCACATAGGTGGCAGTACACTAAACACCAAAAGTGTGATTAGAGACTTAGGGACACAGGTGGACAGTGGTCTCACCTTCGATAACCACATCGCCACAACAGTCAGGAAATCCTTCCATGTGGCACACCTCATCACTAAGGGCTTTTCATCCAGAAAAAAGGAGGTCATTATCCCACTGTACTCATCTCTCATTAGACCCATCATAAAGTACAATGCCCCATTTGGTATGTACATCACAAGACATCTGCAACATCTGGAAAGGCCGCAGAAACACCTCACTAAAAGAATCATAGGCCTAAAGCAGATGTCCTATGCTGACCAACTAAAAAAACTCCAGCTATACATTGTCGCATATCGTTTACTCAGAGGCGATCTCTGCTTAACATACAAGGCCATGTCAAACCCAGAGCTGTTGGACATGCTACACTTAAAGAAATTCCAATCCATCAAATCCACATGCTCCAGGGTCCTAAACCTTGTCATCACAATAAACAAAACATGCTGGAGGGATAGGTTTCTGACCCAGAGACTCCCCATACTCTGGAATCGACTGCCCATACATGTCAAGCAGAGCGCCTCCTTGGCCCACTTCAAAAGGAACCTTGATGACTGGATGGGAAATAGGAAATTTACCCCGGGGATCACGTCAGTTGCCCTGCTAGACAGGGGTCCAGGAATGTAAATATTGTGGGAAGAAATGGCCAGCGAATTGTAATGGCTAGGCTTGTATAGGTCCTAGGGCCGATAGCCTAGTACCAACCTATTAACCTATCAATCCACCCATTGCATATGATGATAAATGTGCCCTGCCTTTTGCACAATCTTTGACTTGGGCTGCCTCTGTCTGCTGCAAGGAGTGGCCTTGAAATGCCTGGGTAGGCAGTCTTATTTTCCCATGTCATTATTTTTAAAGTCTGTTTACTCTGCATAAGTGTTGTTTTAGTAGAGTAGGGCAGCTTGTTCACCCTTGTGTGCAAATGATGATGACCGTGCTCTGTCCTCTTGAAGGGTGTCTGTCTTGGGCTGCTTATGATTGATGAACAGAGTGGTCAGCCTATGGCAAGCACAGTCTGGTTTGTTTCTATGCATCGTTTTTACTGTCTGTATCTGCTGAGTTCATATATAGGTTCTGCTGTCTGATTTACCTGTGCATGCATCATCAATTTTACTGTCTGCTTAATGTGCTTAGGTGTTGTAGTAGTGCAGGAAATTGCTCATCCACCCATGCAAATTATGCTAAGTGTGCCCTGCCCTTGGGCTGCCTATGTGTGATACTCAGAGTAGCCAAGCTATGCATGAGTAAGCCTGGTCTACTCTGTGATGTTTCCAGTTTGTGGTTCGGCATGGTTGTAACCTTGTTCTGTAAGGTTATGTAGATTGATCATTGGTGTCATTATTCAAAGTTCTAGGACATATTTAGCATCCCTTACTTAGTGACTCTGTGGAAAGTCACCCCTTGAAAACCTTTCATACAGGTCACAGGTGTTCCATATGTGAATCATGGAACCTGCCCGTGTGGGCTGCACATTGTAGATGATACTTTGTGCATTACAAACTAACTGGTAGCTGATGGAGTAATATCGCTTGTGAATCATGTACTTCCTTCCCAGTTTGCCAGTTGGGTCCTTTATTTCAATCAGGGTACCATCAATGGACCCCTTATCTCACAGAAAATAGGCTGCAGCACAGAAGTCACACATAGTACTAGCTGTCTCCTCTGGGATATATGGAAACCACATATGTTCTCTCACATGCTGAAGCATGGCATCTAAGAACTGGTGGATTTTTCTAGATGCAGACTCTTGTAAAACCCCACACTGTGTACACAGAAGGTCAGTGAAAGTTCACTGTACTTAATATATGTAAAGCTGCACATGTACATTAGTATCCACTTGGATGGGTTCCCCACAATTCCAATGGGGCTGCAGATGACGGAGACACATGGTCAGTATGTGTTGTATGGTGTCCCTATCTAACCTGTAGCAGTCCAGTATGTCAATTTCATGGAAGCCATGAAAATGAAAGTATGGTCAAAAGACCGTGCACCTTTTGGAGATGTCTGGCACTATCAGCAGCTGCATCTACCATCAGATACAAGTTTACAGTGGCTGTGGCATTTTGGTGGAATGGGACCATACAGGGAATTTATTGCTAACTCTGATATACATTTTTAAGCATTATTTATGCATTTCTGAATCTTTTTGCCCTACTTTTTTACTCCATTAATATATAGCATGGCTCAGTATATGGTTGTTGACATATAGCTCTGCTAAACCTTCTTTTCAAGCCTGCCCAAGTGTGTTATAGTGTTTTCTGAATCACACATAACTCGCCCATCAGTGCTCATTGCACAAACCCACTTAAGGAAATAAGGAAGGCATTTATTAACCTCATCATGAATGTGTGAAACTCAGATTAAAAAATGTATTTATGGAAAATATATGAAGTAGCATTTACAAATGATATTATACATCAGTTTAACATGAAAGTTGCTAAAATGACTACCATGAAAGATTCATAAGAAGATTCCTTGTATAAAAGTTATAACTGCACAGTAACTAGTTCAATTGGGTGGAATAACTACTTTACATTAAATACACATAAAACATAATTATCATAGACAAACTACTCAATGACCACTTATATTCTGGCAGTTCCACAACAACCACTTACTGTCCTTTCATCCCTATACAATGACCATAGGCCTTACACTGTACTTTTTGTTAACTCATATAAAACAGTTTCTTATTCTCAGCAGGACTACTACAGCACTCTCAAGTATTTCCTTATTTTGTGTTTTTATTTCACATTTTCACTGAACTTATGCTGACTAACCTTCATCATCTCAGAGCTAAAATGAATGAAACTGTTTTCTGTAAAAGAGGATCAAAGTCCCAGTTGGATAACCAGATCAGAAAAACATACACGTATTAATCAAAATTAAGATTAACTACATTTTTTTGCAATATGCCAGTTTCCTGCCACCACTGCATTCTTCCTATCAGTCTCTTTGCTAATATGATATCATTAAGACATTGTCCAATATACTATATCTGATGCTGGAGCATAGTCTTGTAACTTTCCTCAGAAACCTATTATTTTTAATAGATATCAGGGTATTAATCAGATCAGCATTTATGTATGACTAGACATATCACACACATGCAAATAGATGTCAGTTATACCTATGATTGCTTGCATTGCATTCATATCAATGAAATATGTAGTGAGCTGTAAAAAATTAAGTTACAACTCACAGGTATGAAGGCATATATTTTACCTTGAAACAGCAAGAACCACAATTGGTACTTCATCATAGCAGCTGCAACCTGCAGAATAATGTATTTGGGATTTTCAGCTTGATTCAGATAGAAAAAAAAGTTCCAGTGTTAAAAGTCAAGCAACAGCAAGTTGAAAAGTACTTATTCCTCCTTCATTAAGGTCTAGAAGTATGTTGATCACCAGTCACTGCAGTTTTTGAAGAAATCAAAATAGAAGAAATATACTGCCTCACTCATATCTCTCAAACGTAACTCATTGGAATGCACTTCATTTCATAACTTAAAAGTCTGTGTTCCTTGCTGTTCCAGATTAAAAGGTTCTGTCACACATTCAGAGTTAAGAATGTTCTTAAACTAACATCCATCGTAAATACTATTCAGTCATATTACTTAATCAACAGAAGTGTATATAGGTATAAAATAACACATTTTAAACATCCTATGAACTTTGAGGTTGAAGTTGTTAGTAAGCTGTTACTGTTACACATTTTGCTGCTTTGTTCCTCATTATGAAAGGGAAGTCCCCACGTTTGGCTGGCAGAAGGTTGACAGTTATGACCTCACATTCAAATATATTTTAAGCAGTGCCAGTCCACAAAAATTACATACAGGAGGCAACTGAAGAACAGGTGTCCTAACACAGCCCCTCTTGAACTTTAACAACAAAAAAAAAGAGCATCCTTTCACATAGTTGTTTCCCGGCTGGTTATTAAACTGACCTTTCGCATTACACTTTGAATTGCTCTTTCAGCCTCAGACAAATGAATAATCAGGTAGCATTCCCAAGGTGTTAATTTCTTTGCCTTTCTGCTGACACTGGAGCTCACCCTAAGGAATGTATACAACAGTGGCTTTTGTTTAAAAAATGCACACTCACGCTGCCAAGTGATAAAATATTCTGATGTTAATGTTCCTTTTTCTTCTTCTCCCCCATAACCACACACACACGCATGCACGCATGCACACACACACACACTGATACCCAGCTGAAATGCAAAAACAAGCAATAAAAAACACCATAATTTACTTAATGTCCTGTGGTAAGTAAACTTCTATTCAACAGTCCATCTCGGCTGCAGTAAATGATGTACTCCCATTCTTGATTATGTGGATTGCAGATAAGTGAGTCTATATCAATTTAAAAAAAAAAAACTCCCTTAAACTCTTTCTCTGTAAAGTGCACAGAAAAGTTCACTACTCAAATAAACAGAACTTACAGTGGTAATATGGACTTTCAAAGAGTTGGAGACAGAGTTTACAGAAGAAGCAATACTTACTTCCTTTTTACTTGACAGTTAATCATGGCTGTAGTGATGTTATCATATCCAAACATCAGTAATACTGTAAACAAGCTATAAACCATTGTGATTTAAGGGAGCAACTCCATATTTTGTGGAGCTATGTTACTTATAAAATTTGGAATTTGCCTGCAAAGACAGGACAATGAAGAGATATGCTTTGTGTGCTGTTATAGTGTATAGCAGGCATGGCTGCGTGATTGGCAGGACTCTACTGGTTTTATTGTTGTCTTCACAAAATCTCATTTACTGACAGCATAGAGTAATCATTACAGTGTGCTGTAAGCAGCACTTTTTTGTCATTTGCTGCCAGCTATGGTCTCCCAAAAGCCACAGGCCCTGAGTGGCTGCTCAAAATACCCCTATTATAATATACCACTTCATGCAAAGGCATGTATATTCAAGATTTTTTGGGTAATAATTTGTGTATTTTTAGCTGATGTCATATACTTATTTCTGTGCTACATATAGTGAATTTGAAACAGAGATAGCCACCAGGTGGTGTGAACTTTGGCTCTAGGTTATTTGGTCATTGTTGATTTGATAGCCCAGGCTCTTATACAAAACTGGTAAGGGAGCTTGATGCCAATGTCATTGTTATATAGTAGGTTTGAATGCTAGTTAAGCTCCTAATGGAGGGAGCAATTATATTTAATTTACAGCAGTCAACCACTTGCTACCTAATATTATGGGGAAATATGGAATACCTCGGCAGCAGATAAACCAAGTATAGTAGAGGCCTAAGTGAAAGGGGGCAAGAAGGAAGAGAAGAAGAGAGGTCTTAGTAGCCAGTGATCTAGTTCCTTCATACCAGTGGGGATTGCTGACAACAGTTTAATTTATCTGCACCAAAATTATGTCTGCAGGATGATGAACAGGTTGACTAGTAATATAGTGAACCCACACCTCAGTACACTGCATGCATGAATGTAGTATGCACAGCCCAGAGTTGATGTTGTGAACATCTGTGATTGACGATGAAAGTATTAGACATTATTACCATTCTCAGAGCACCCTACAACATTTAGAACTCTGCACCTTCTGCAGAAATGACTAAGGAGAGATGTTATAATATGATGACTATCGCATCAAGTTCAGTGGCTGATACAGAAGTTAAGGAAGGAAAATGCTCTTTGCCAGGAGTTGCTTTTGCTAAGAATACAGGATGCAATAGCAGTTTGTGTTGGAAATGATGGGTATAATGATACAATCTGCAAAGTTTTAACGATGGTTATTCCGTCACTAAAAGAATCACAGGCTGAAAGCAGATGCCCTACGCTGACCACCTTAAAAAACTCCAGCTATACTCTGCCGCATATTGTCTACTCAGAGGCGATCTCTGCTTAACATACAAGGCAATGTCAAATCCAGAGCTGTTGGACATGCTACACTTAAAGAAATCCCAATCCCTCAGAGCCACACATGCCAGGGATCTAAACCTTGTCATCACAATGAACAAAACATGCTGGTGGAATAGGTTCTTGACCCAGAGACTACCCAGACTCTGGAATAGATTGCCCATACATGTCAAGCAGAGTGCCTCTTTGGCCCTCTTCTAAAGGAACCTTGGCGATTGAATGGGAGAAAGGAAATTCACCCCGGGGATCACATCAGTCGCCTTGCTATACAGGGGTCCAGGGAAGTAAATAGTGTGGGAATAAATAGCCAGGGAATTGTTATGGCTAGGCTTGTATAGGCCCTAGCGCTGATAGCCTAGTACCAACCTATGAACCTATAATTAAAATCCAGAAAAACCTTTGAGGTTTAGGATGAAACACAACAATCCAGTTTGTCACTGTTAATACTGGAAAGCCAGTGGAGCTTACTCATTTTTGAAAATTCTGTTGGGCTATAAGATAGTATAATATAAAAATCATTAATATACGTGTACCTAGACAGCAAAATAGTATTTGAAATTATGAGATAATCTTGCTGAAAAATTATCTGTGACATACATTTAATTTTATAAATATATATTTCCTGACACATTATACAGAGAGTTAAGAATAACAGATATAGATATATAGGTAGATATAGTGACATAAAATGGGATAGATCAAAGAAGGTGAGGGGGATTTAGACTCTTTTTAAATGAAATTATATTTGAAAATAACTGGGTTTTATTATAACTTGTACTCACCTGATTTAAACAGCATTCACAAATTACCTCAACAATTAGTTAAATAAATCTGTAATACATATTTGCTTATGTAAACTACCTCAAAGGTTGCACTATGTGAGAGAAAATGATTCAGGGTCAGTAAGTGATATCCCACCCAGTATGACATGTGAAGAGGTAAAGAGTCCCTGTCCATCCTCTCTTGCCATTGGTATTATGGCACTTATGTGTACTTATCTAATGCCCTGCTTGATATATCAAATAATAGTTATGAAAATTCACAGCTACTATCATTGATCGTTTTCACAGGTATGGATATTTTTTTAAATGTGGGCACTGCTGTTGACTTTCAATGCTTAGTAATTGTTTTATGTGATATAGCTAATACAACTAATAGAGCAATTTGTTGAGCATTAGGAGTTTGTAGTGGTTATGAGGATTCTGCAGTAAATTATGACTGGAAAGCTTAATATTATAGTCCATGATGGTTGAAAAAAGGACTTATTTTTTTACCAGAATAACTAATGCTATGCCATGGTAGAATATGTTCTCATTTACTTAATATAATATCAATTCATAAATAGTATACTATTTATTGAAATTAGTTTTAAGTTAAATACTTCTGAAAATTTTTTCAAGAATTTTTCAAATGAACATTTTTTAAAACGGTGGTATTGTTGCATAGCTGTGTGATACTGACATTATTTCTTTTTCTTTTTCAAGACAACAATATTCTAATTTTCTCTGTATTTTTAATAGGTATATTCTTTAAATCTGTAAGAATTTTGCATGGCATATGATGATGTGGAAAATTACTTTTGCTTCATTGATTAATTGAGTAATGAATGAATTAGTGAATGAAGTAATGAATGAATTAGTGTCATTAATGCAGGAACAGTAGTGAGGATAGTAATATAATTTAGTTTATTGGCTATAGTATTCCTCATTTTCTGGATTATAACCACTTATTATTTTGTTATATTTATATTTCAGGCTTTGCATATCCGATAACTTAATTCATTTTTGCAGTTTATCCAGAATTTCAAATGTGTTTCCTTCCAATTAAAAATGTAAGTGATTCTCATAGCCAGGAATTGTATAGTATATTGTACTGGCAAGGGTATGAAGCATATAGTATTTGCAATAATATTAAGATTTAAAGGAGGGATCATAGTCCTAATCTCTTACTGTAAATGCAATAATAAATCAATGCATGTGATGTCTGTAAGTTTTTTACTTGCATTTGTAAATAGGAAACTATTAATATTGTTTGCAATTCAGTATCTGTTTGTGATCTTCTTGTGTTTATTGCTAAGGGAGATGTAACAGAATAATCTAGTCATTTTATTCTTATGTGGAAATGGAGAATGGTAATTTTATTTTTTTAGTGCTATTTCTTTTTTATAATGAGTAAGTGTTAATGCTCTCTCTTAGATAATTTTATGAACCCTTTATGCATTTTTCATTTTTTCCTTAATGGTGCACTTTATTTATACTAAGTGTATTTTTTCATTCCATTCTTTAATTTTATTTGCAACTTTTTTATATCAGACAGATAACTTTCCATTATGTCAGATAATATCCAAAAGTTCTCTTTGTAAGGTGGCTAACTTAATAACATGATTTTATTTTTTCCACAATGCATTGTGCAAAGTCTTTAATGTTTCTTAAATAAGTTGTATTTAGGCAAAACATATAGCTTGACTTTTATATTTAGTCAGTGATGAGCTGATAACATACAGGATGCAACCATTTTGAATTTGATCTGAGAAGAAATTATTTGAAATATATGCCTGTCCAAATAAACGTTAGCCTCCAGACATAAAGAATTAGAATTATGATGATGTTATATAGCAAACAGTACTTGTTCTCCATAATTTACTATGTTTAGTCCATGATAGAGATTTTACAGTACTAGCATGTTTTGCTTATTTAAAATAACCTGCATCTTCATTACTTTTCTTGTGTTTTTTTCATAAAATACTATGGGGGAACTAGGAATAAATTTACATTATTTAGAGTTGTTACGTGAGTTGGTACCTTTTTACTAAAAGTGTTCATATGTCTTAGATCATCCTTTTGTGCTTCTAAAAGTGCCTTTAGATTAATGTTTATTTGTTAATAAATGTAGAACTATCTTTTTACATTTTAACAACCTGTAAAATGTTCCATCTGTGAATTTTTATTAATTTTGATTGAATCTAAATATAAATAAGCACAAAACCTAAATATCTCTCATTAGGAGTACAACGTCACTGAAAGAGATATAATCAGTGTCATAATACATCAGTGGCCTAAATAAAGTAGTTGTGCTATACACTACTTCTTTTAATTTTGTTCAGTATACTAGCAGGGTAGATTTTAGCTTTAAATCTTTCTGTCAAATTAATAATTTGTTTCTTAAAAGATTAACATGAATTGTCAAGCTACTTATTCTGATAAACTACTATTTTATTACATTTCTTTTAAGATATGCAGGATGCATACTGTCTAAGCTAACATACACATTACTAGAAACAGCATTCACATGTATAGCTGTAACAAAAGGATATGGAGTGTTGTCAGAAACATACTTACTGTTAAGTCCAAAAACACAACTTACACCTGTGTGTATTGAAAATTAAAACTCTAGCACTCACTCACTTTACTAAATTAGTTCATAAAATATTTGGAAATTCTCTTCAGGAGTAACAAAACAAGTTAATTATGTGTATAACGATACAAACATTTAACTAATTGTTAATGTGTGAGAAGACAAACTGAACATTTCAAATATACTCTCACACTTGACAGCAGTACTAATAGGAGTTATAAAGCTTAAAAAGTCTCAAAGGGACATACATAATTATAGTTCTGGCAATTTATTTACAGGTTTTGATTCCATATTAAGAGATAATCCTGTAGATGCTTGAGCTGTGCAATGCTCTACAAATTAAAGTTTTACTAATACTGCTCTGTGACCAATCATTATTCTGCTGATACTATTTTTTCTAGCAATGAGTAGTCCTTTTCAGTGAAGGTCCATGCTCTAATAAAATATGAGAATAAGTGGAGTGGATGTCATCATCAAAAGTACTGGCAATTGAGGAAATACAGCTTTTGTAAACAGGTACAGAATTTTTCTAGGAAATAAACAAAATGGAAAATTTTCAACAGGACAGTTCACATCTCTAATTATTTAAGGAGCTGCAGCAAACAGGATCATATATAACAAATTTGTTGTTTCAATAGAAGAAACCATTTTGTCAACAAATACATTGTTACAATAGATGACAGAAAGACTGGTTTATCTAAGTCCTGCTGGTGATTATGGTAATGTGTTCATGCTTTTTCAGCATGTCTTCCCACACATTAATAAATCCTTCACTGAGCACTGTGTCTACAGGATGAAGTTTTGTGTACATAAAAAGAGTTACAGTTTATGGCAATATTTTTTCTTTAAGAGTTTTTCAAGGCAGATTAATTCAGTTTGTTGGTGTGTTTGTTTGATGATTCAGTGCCGAGAGTTTCTGGATAGCTAAGAAGAAAATAGCACTAATAATCCCCCAATTATTGCATGTAATAAAATATACGTGAAAGAGCATACAAATCTGACATCAGAGTACCTTTAGCTCACCATCATAAACACAGATTTCATAATTGTACAAAAGAAGAGAAGTCTGCCTTAGAAAACATGTGCAGACAGAAGTAACTTAGGCATATGACGGTGATGACAGAGGATTGGTGGTCACGGGTACAGAGATTTATGAATCTCACATGTTCAAGCTTCCAACTGGCACTTCAGCATACAAGCTGATTACTAAAATGGAAGGTGAACAAACCTACACTTGTATTAATGCATTAATTGTCTTTAGTAAGTATTGTGATGTCTACAGCAAAATTTGAGATTTTCCTTTCTAAAGTTAGCAATCCTAGTCTGCCTATAATGCCTGTAATATACAAAATTCTTTAACATGTCACAAATCTACTTTTTTAGCCAATGGTGGTAGCAGGCCGCCAGGATACTCAAAGACCGAACCTTTGATGAGATTGCCAGGACATAAGTTGCTGCTTAGTAAATTCCTTCTTTTTATTGAACTCTGAAGAACTGATTTATAAAGCTAAAGTTATTGACTTAAGTGAAGTATATATTCTAGCTGCAGCTTACCTTATCAGTCAATGCGCTTGTATTCTGCATGTTTTTGATAATGAGTGGGTGAAATAACATGTGGCTAGTAAAAAATAAATTACTGTTAGAAGAGAATTTTATTAATGAATATCTGCTACTTATTGTATAACATAAATTCCATATGACTTGGGTACTGTGTGGGTGATGGAATATTTGCCTAGTAAAACAGAAATGTCACAGTCAGAAGTGAATTTTATTTATGAATGTTTGATGTTTATTTTAAAGAACAACTTTTTTTAAAGACAAAATGCTTTAAGAGGTTTAAGATGCTAGATCCAAAATATAGAAGTGTGCAAGTTACTATTCCTTGACTGCCTCAAAAGATTTTAAAATGTGAAATATAAAAATGTGTGTCTTAAATGGATTGTCAGTTCTGATGAAGTCCCACAGTAATAGGGATGAACGCACTTAACTGGTCAATAAAATTGCATGAATTTGGTCAAATAAGTTGGATTTGTTGTACTTCCATATTTTGGATCTAGTGGTTTGGTTCTAAAGTTTAAGATGCAAACATTGGGGCAGCTATGGCCCCAGCTATGCAAATGTGTTAATGTCACAATGGGGAGAATTGTTTGTTTACAACTGAACTTTTTAATTTCATTAAAGGATTATATTTTGTTTACAACTGAGGAGAGGATTTTAAAAGATTTTGAACAGCCTGCCTGTCCCTGGAGGAGTGGTTACTGCCTAGAAGCTGTAGTTTTATTGGCCATTTTGGGTCAATTCTAAACTCCTTGATCCCTCTCTCTTAAAACCCTACAACTCTCTTTTTGTGCAGTTTTGCGCACTGAGCAGCGTCGGGCAGCACCGCCTAAACAGGTTTAAACTATTCCAGGCTCCACAAAGTCTGCTCTTCACTTTTTCCCTTAGAACTGCTCAAACTCTCAAAGTAATCACTCTATTCTCTTTCTAAAGTCCTGCACTTGCTCAGCTCTTATAAGGAAACACTAACTAACTAAAGCACTACACCCTCCTTGACTTCTCATAAGTATTATACTCCCGATTGGTCCTTCCTGATCAAGCGAAAAATCTGTTCCCTTCCCTAAACTGATCAGTAAAAAAACAGTTCCCTATACTAATCTGGTATGTCCAAGGGTCAGCTTCAAGGTTACTCTCCAGTCCAGCTGGTGAATCTGGGAATTTTGAGGCAATGTTACAATTGCCTTATGTACACAGACAACCCTCTCCTCCTTCCAACAAACTCTAATACATGTGAGAGATGCAGTTACACAGCCAAACTGGAGGCAGAGCTCTCTCAACCCAAGACTGGCACAGTCAGTCAGGAGGAAAAGGTAACCACCCACACCACAAATCCAGTCTCACACAGACCTATTGCATCTGCATACCCAACACTTAAACACACAAAAACATACTCAGCGGCTCTAAATAAAAATTTGCCTAAACAGCAAAGGCCTCCTAAGCAGATATCCAAGCAACAGCCACCCCTCAACAATACCCACAAATCACATAGCTCACAAAATCAGTGTGCCTCACAGTCACAGCCCTTAAGGCCAAACAACACACCAGATACACTTGTTATAGGGGACTCTATTGTCCGGCACACTGACGTCCCACTCACCAGACTGAACAAGGAGAAGGTCACTGTAAGCTGCCTGTCGGGTGCCAGGATACGCCACATAATGCAAGCACTCAGGTCACTCCAAAGCAAGTACCAGTATGACTCTGTCATTGTCCATGCTGGTGTGAATGACCTGAGACGTACCTCCCTGGACTACATGAAAAGAGACATAGAGGAGCTCTCTGACCATGTAGCCCAGGCTGGTATGACCCTGACCTTGAGTAGCATCTTGCGCTCACCAAGACTGATGCCACAGTATAAAGACAAAATGATCAGTTTCAACAATTGGCTAAAGTATTGGTGTCATTCAAAGGGGATCCAGTGTCTGTCGGCCTGGGATGACATGCTCGACAAGCCACGTTGCTTCGCTAGGGACGGCTTGCACGTGTCACCCTTAGGATTTTGTACACTGGCCAAGGCTCTTGTCACTCCATAGTGCCTTTTTTAGGCAAGGCTCAAAGGACAAACCCACCTCCATAGACAACCCAAAGATAAAAAAACTAAAGGTAATGCTACTCAATGTCAGAAGTCTAAACCTCAAGATGCATGCACTCGAGACTTTCCTCAGTATGGAGAAAATCGATGTCTGTGCAGTAACAGAAACCTGGTTCAAGGCTCCTGAGAGCACCCCAGCACTAACAGGTTATAACTCATACCATGCGTTTCGGCCCCAAAACTTGGACCAAAGCACAAAAGGAGGGGGAGTATCAATATTCATTAAAGATACCTACACCTCCAGGTTATTGGCACTGCACAAAGCATCGGAAACCATCCATGTGCAACTAACAGTGGACAAAACTGCCTTTCAGTTTGTAGCCTGCTACAGAACACCCTCCCTACTACAGGAACCCCACTTGACATTCCTGAAAACACTGGAAAATATGAAGGTCTCTCCAAACACTATGTTATTGGGTGACTTCAACTACCCAAACATTGACTGGGAAAACTACTCAAGCCCAAACACCCTCCCCCAATGGTTCCTTGAATTTATAAACTCTAATGCAATGGAACAACTGGTCACCACTCCCACAAGAGGGAACAACATATTGGACCTGGTCATCACCAGCATGCGGACTCTATGTTCCACACCAGAGGTAAACCCCTCATTGGTAAGATCAGACCATAAACAAATTTCCCTGGACATACATATCCCGTCCCCACCCCCAGCCAAGAAAATCACTGTAAAGAATTTCTCAAGAGCCAACTTTGCACTTCTCAAGACTGAGGTGGAATCCTTCAAAGCCCCTGGGCCAGAGGATAATACAGCCCAATCCGCAGAATCCTTTACAAATGCATTCTATGAGCACCTGCAGGAATGCATGGATCATGCCATCCCAAATAAAACCAAGGCTCACTCCTCCAAAAACAGGAGACCGGTCTGGTGGACCCCGGACATAAATATGCTATACAACAGAAGGAGGAAGCTACTACACGACAGACCAAAATCCCAAAAAGGGAAGGCATCTCTGATCAGTATTAGCAAGAAATTTCGATCCCTCATAAAATCATCAAAGGCCAGTTTCGAAAGAAAAATTGCCCTAGACACTAAAGATAATCACAAGGCCATCTTTATTTATGTCAGGAACATGGGCGGAAACTCCCAGATATGCTCTGAATTGTTGCATAACGGTACAAAATATACCGAACCTACAGACATAGCCAACATCCTGGCAGATAGATTCAGCGCAAACTTCTCCCCCCCTTCACCCCCAAAGGAGCAAATGCCTATCCCAACTGAATGTAACCTCCCTGACATCACAGATGCACAGGTGAAAGCTGCCCTCTCCAAAGCAAAAAACACAGCATCTATGGGACTGGACAGTGTCCCAGGCTGTGTCTTACATGAGCTCCAAGAAGAACTGAACCCTCACATTAAGTCACTGTTCAAACTTAGCCTTACTACAGGATATGTACCCAAAGAATGGCGTACAGCTACAGTGGTCCCACTCCACAAAGGTGATGCCACAACAGACCCCGGAAACTATCGCCCCATAAGCCTGACTAGTCTGGTCTGTAAAGCTATGGAGCGTATTATCATGGAACTCATAAACAAAGACTTTGGGAGCCTCCAGACACTGGACCCTACCCAATTCGGCTTTGTTAAGGGCAGATCTTGCCTCTTAAACCTAGCTGATTTCTTTGAAACAGTTACCAAAGCCATAGATGAGGGTAAGGTAGTCCACACAGCCTACCTGGACCTCGCAAAAGCCTTCGACACAATACCCCAATCAGGCATCATAAATAAGCTTACCAGCTTAAATATCAACCCCTATATCACAAGATGGGTTGCAAACTGGCTCAGAGATAGAACCCACATGGTCAGAATTGCAGGTGCCATGTCCGAATCCAAACCAGTTACAAGTGGCATCCTACAGGGCTCAGTTCTGGGACCTCTCTTGTTCGGTATATACTTCTCTGAGGTTCACGCCAACACGGGGGGAGTGTGGTTGACAAAGTTCACAGATGACTGCAAACTGGGGACCATAATCAAATTTCCAGCTGACACAAGCATCCTCCAAAAGGGTCTCACAGAGATGGATGCTTGGTGCCAGAGCCACGGCCTCAAGCTAAATGCTAAAAAGTGCATAGTCATCCCCTTTGGGAAAAACAAGGTGCCCACAAATTACCACATAGGTGGTAATCCATTAATCTGGAAGAAGTAATTAGAGATTTGGGGACCAACGTAGATAGTAATCTCTCCTTTGATAATCACTTTGCCAAAGTGGTTAGAAAGACCACAGCCCACTTTATCACAAAAGGGTTCGCATCTAGATCAAGAGAGGTCATTGTGCCCCTCTACTCGTCACTCATCAGGCCCATAATTGAATACAATGCCCCTTTTGGGATGTACCTTACCCGAAACCTGCAGCAACTGGAGAGACCCCAAAAGTACCTCACCAAGAGGATCATGGGCTACAAACAGATGTCCTATGCAGCTTGACTAAAGAAACTCCAGCTCTACTCAGTTGCTTACCGCCTACTCAGAGGTGATCTATGCCTGATGTACAAAGCCATGTCAAACCCAGAATTAATGGACATGCTCCACCTCAAAAAATCCAAGTCCCTTAGAGCTACACGCTCCCGGGACCTACACCTCAGCACAAAAATAAATAGGACATGCTGGAGGGACAGATTAATTTCCCAGAGGCTCCCCTCACTCTGGAATAAAATCCCAATTCATGTTAGACATAGCCCCTCGCTGACCCTCTTCAAGCGAAATTTGGATGCGTGGATGGGAAATCGCAAATTCACCCCTGGGATCTCTCCTGTGTCCCTGCTAGACAAAGGCACAGTAAATTAATCTTAAAAGGGTACCTTCTGTGACCTACTTTACAGAGGCACAGTAGGCTAATCTAATAGGGAGGCAGAAGCCAAATATACTCTGGCTAGGCTTATAAATGTCCTAGGGCAGATAGCCTAGTATCTACCTATGAACCTTTGAACTTTTTAAATAATGTGATTAAGCAGTTCAGTTACAATTTTTAACTTGGTAAGGCATAGGCTGTCTTTTTGTACTTGCTACAGCTATAAATAAGACAATTGTTTTTAGTAATGCTTATATTAGCTTTGGCAAAATGCATCCTACATATCTTAAAAGAAATATAATAAAAGGATTACTAACCTCCTGAAAAGGAGAGTTCACACAAAAGTCAAGCCTCTGATTCAAGAGGAGCAACGTGGTTTCTGTTCTGGTCATGGAAAAGAGAATCTGATCTTTGCTCTTTTGCAGAAATTGAAACGGCTTTTGAAATATGTCAATAGTGTCTATAAGTAGTTTGTTGAATTGGAAATGGCATTTGAAGTCTCATTCGAGAGTATGACTGTGCACCATGCAAAGTCTTGTACTACAGGATCCGACGGATTTTTGGTTCCACTCTTTAAGAATGAGAACTATATACAGATTATCAGCAGTAAGATGAATACATTGGGGGGGGGTTACGATCTACATCAAGGGTGTGTTTTGTCTACCGCTTCTGTATGTGATTTTTATGGACAAGATATCAAGGCATAAACAATGTTCTGAAAGAATCTAGCCTGGGGACATGAGGTTGGCATCTTGGCTCTAGGCAAATTATGTTTTAACAAAATGTTATCTCAAGCTTGCATAGGAGTAATTCAGTGCTGAGTGTGACACAGATAGGATGAAAATCAGCACCTGCAAATAAGAGGCAATGATGTCTTCTCTTTTAAGTAAAGGAGAGAAGGTAACTTAAGTGGAGAGGTTGAAGTACATTGTGATCTTGGTCAAGCATTAAGATAGAATGGATCAGAAGATGGAACAGTCGACAATTGCACTGGCAGCACTAATGCAGATACTGTATTCCAGTGTAGGGATGAAGGAAGAACTGATGAATATGGCTCTAAATTTACCAGCTGGCCAATGAACCATCATCTACTATGGCAATGAGCCTCTGATAGAGACCAAGAGGATATGATCATCATCACAGATATGAGCATCATAAATAAAAGTGTTTCACAGGCTGGTAAGCTTTATTATATATGATAATGTGAGGAAATTGACAATCCCAGAATATTTACAGTGTAAATCCACATCTGTAATACACTGAGAAAAGTTAGTTGAGGTAATTTTGGCACCTTTAAGGATGCCTTCTAAGTTTATCCATCTGGGGGTGTATCAGACAGGAATCAGGAAATCTGAAGACATGTTTGAGAGTTTACATTTCTCAGGTTATCTGTGAAGGCATAAGTAACCTGCAGAATGGACTGGAGTATGTTGTCAAGGTGCAGGAAGTCTGATCTGTTCTTCTCAGCTCAGCTTGGTTCCAAACATCTAATAATGAACTGCTTACTTCACGGAAAACTGTTTGCCCTCAATTAACATGCATTGCCATCATATTCTGCCGCTACAGTACACACATTACCCATCAGCCATTAGTCCATGATAATGACATAAATAACGACTATGTTACACACCTTCTTAGCATTGCACTGAATGGCCTTTGTGGAATTCCATACAGAGCACCACTTTGATACTAACCATAGCCTCTCCTCCTATTTGAATACTGGACTGTGCTTTACCAGCCTTCAAGAGATGATTACAAGATAAATGTCATGGTTATAATGCTGAATCTAGCACTTCATAAATATCAATCCATCATTTTATATAGAATAAAAGTTCTGCATGGTAATTCAGCCTGGTATTTAAGGAAAGGTTGAGTTAGGTTTTAAACTCATACCCTTCATGCACAAAGTGGCCTACTCAAACCTAAAGATTTAAATGTCTATTACCATGGTATTTCTTTCTTTCTTTATTTTGATATTTGTTGACCTGGTTAGTACAACTGAGCAAAAGCCCATTTTCAGCAGAGACCCAGGAAGAAAAGCTCCTTATTTACAAATGGCATGCATGAAACAGTGTACAAAACAAGGTATCAGTCTAAAAGCACTAATATACAGAAACCTAAAAAAGTAAATCAGTGAATACACTGCTCTTGCATTTCCCATTCCTGTTTACTGTTCTTTCACTAGCTTAATTAAACATTAAGAAATGACACACATGGCCTAGTTTAGCTTTTGTCTCTAACAGTTGTTCCCAAACACTTTACATTCATATAACACTGCAGTAAATAAGGAAAGGTTGCCATTATTATTATCAGTGTTCAAATGGACAGGCATACAGAACTCCATATAACGAGTCTTGTCTGTCAGTGCATGCAGAAATTAGAGTTAGGACAGAAAATGCATCCCTAGCCATGCTTAATAAGAGTATGTGTAATATATTCATCAGAATAAGCCTTCCTGCTGAATATCACATCAAAAGGACAATTACAGTGGTGGTAAAACCAGTTATAGTTCTCATCATAAAAAAACATATTTACATATTTTGTATATTTTGTTTGTAGTAGGAAGATTAATCTGCATATTTATAATGTTACACATTGTCAAAACACATGCTCAAAGACCATAACTCCTTTGTATAAAAACACAGTTTTTCAATCAGAGATGCTTCATAAATTCTGTTAACGTGATCTGATCTTTCCCGTAGTGCACATCAAATGTGATACTTTGATTTAAAAGAGAAACGTTTAGGAACTCATGAAGTGGTGATAATTAATAATGACTCGCCATTGACCCATAAACAGATTACTGTATTCAGTTAATATAGCATCATCTGTTTATATAAAGCTCAGTAATTTTAATTAAAATTACATTCCCATTCTGAAGCTACTACAAACAAAATCAAGGTAGAACAAAATGCTATAGCAGGTACAAGGCACATAAACGCAAGCAATAGAGCAGTATAAGCACACTGTAGCATTTTACTGTGAGAACTTGTTTTGTGGTAAAAATTTGCTGTTTTACAGATGATTAATCTTCCTTTAGTATATAAAAAAAAAAAATCAATATAAAACTGAAGTAAGCTACCTAAGTTGTCTGCTGCCATGATTTTACTTGAGAAGGATCAGCACAGAAGTCATCGTTTAATTGTTTTCTTTGTCTTTTTGCTTCTGTCAGATCCTTTCTCTCTTTTTAATTTCTCCAAGTTTTCTGGGTTTCTAATACATTGACAGGAATGAACCCCATCCCTAAATCAAAGTATGATTAAAGTTCATGAAATTAGTATTGTTTCAATCATTGATGTCAGCCAGAAGTACTCTTCACAGCACTCACAATGTGCTCAGTAATGACTCCTTCTGCAATTTGTCCTGGGTTACATGTATTGGTAACATATCTAAGTACAAATGTCGATTCCTTTTTAAAAAGACCCATTGCTCTTCCTACTATTGGAACTGTCTGGGTATCTTTCTTCCACATTGCTCTCTTTTCTGCCTGAAAATCCTGATATTTTTTTACTTTGTGTCTCTCTGCATGCAGGACACTGTAGTCACTGGGTGTGGCAATTTCAATGATCGATGCTACTTTTGTCTTCTTTTCATGGACCACTATATCTGGTTTTCTAGCATCTATCTTTTGAACTGTTGGTAATGGATGATCCCATATGATGAAGACTTCATCATTTTCTATGATGCTTTGAGCTTCATATTTCCTGTGTTTTTCAGCCACTTAAATAGCATAATGTTTGCACAATCCCCAGTGTAACAGTCTTGCCACATTATTATGCCTTTCAGTATACAGTCCTTTTACCATTAGTATGTCACAACCTTCAATGAGGTATGCAACTGTTTCCAATTCTTTTTTATAAAACCTACATTTGTCTGCTTCTCCCACATGTTCAATAGACTTTGTAAACCAACATGTACATCGCCCACTACCTTGTGCCGCCAATATTAACCTTTCATCTCTTGGTTTGAATTTGCCTCTCCTTAACCATTTCGGCATTCAATCCTGATGAACATGAGGTTCTTCCAGAAGTTTTCTATATTTGCAACTATATTTATGCATTTTCCACATTTCTTGCCTTCTCATCTGGTCCTTCACATTATATTCTGTCTTTGTTTTTTGGCACATTCAGTTGCTGTTTCAAAACTTTTTCTACATTCACACTTTCAAATCCCAGTGTAGCTTTGCAGATGTTAAATTAGGGTCAGGTTTCAAAGAAGGTTCAAAGGTTAAATACACAGTTTATATTGCTCTTTTTATTTATCCATTTGTGTTAGGACAGCTCAGATCAATAACTGGTTTAGCAAAGCTAAGTGAAAACAAACACTAAGATTACAATTCAGCCAGACACATTAGCATTGTGCTGAAAATTACATGTCTATTACAGTGTCAAAACTGAAACTTGTTATAACTTTTGTGCATATGGCTTGCCTCCATTACACCCAAAGAGCAAGAAATTGTTGTTTTTAACCATTCTGATTATATTGAATAGTATATGTAAAGTGAAACATAAGGGCATTTTAAAGGGATGTGAGTAATGGACAGAGAAAGGGGTGACTATGTAGCAGGTAAGGATGCATTCCAAAGAACAGACAACATAGGAAGAACAGAACACTGCTAGCATGACTCAAACTGCAGAATACAACACTGCAGAACTGGCATGAAAATAATCCATCATTGACTTGTGAGCAGTGATTCTATCTTATGCGAGATGACTGGAATACAATTTTCTGTGCATATATACTTTTACCTAGGCTCTCCTGCTGCTCCTTTTCTCAGTAACAGTCATACCGTAACATGTTCCTTAAAGCTTTAGCCTTACATACTTATACTCTTTATTGTGTAGTTTTAAATAATACCTGCTTCTTAAATTGTAGGTCGCAAATCAATTGTATACAGAAGCTAAGAATGGTTGCAATAATGACACTACATCTGGCAGTTGATGTGCTCAGATTATGTGTCTGTATCATATTTTTTCAGTAAGTGGCAAGTAGAAATGTATACTTCATCAATGAAGTGGAAATACTTTCATTTCAATAAATGATATCTTTGTTAATATCCTGCTTTATTAAATTACTCTATAAAGCTATGGCATGGGTTAAAAGGGTGACAGTCCTCTGCAGTGTTACCAAAACTTAAAGTTGCAGAAAGAAAACTCTAACTGTAGTAATGAAATTTGGGTGTTTCCAGTTGTCATATATTGAAAAACATGTGTATCTGCATTTACTAGCGATGCATAACCTAGGATTCAGAAACATCCTCACTGCTAAAGGTAATTGCCTACCACAGGTAGGTTACCTTAAGTGGTAAGAAAATGCAATTCAGAGACAGTTATGACTGCATTACCTGTCCATTGACATGCCTCTGAATAGCACTTTAATTGTTAGACCTCACAGCTGTAATGTTCACCCTGATAGCTCATGCTTAACATTAAAAAGGTACCTCCTACACACACAGTTACTGTTTATACACATTCATACCAGTTGCACACAGACAGATTTGAACACCTGGCTTTCTAAATTCATATTCTGCAGAGTTGTGCACTAACGACTGATACCACAGAAGAAGTCAAATTACAATTGTCATAAAGCACACAGATGAAGACTCAACCTGATCAGTGTATCTGAATGTATATGGCTTCTCTAAAAGGGAGTACAGCACTTGGTAGATCACATGCCCTGTGTAAATGTTCCAGAAAGTGCACTCACACACTTCTGCTGTAACGTCAGTCCTGCCTGTCACTCTTTTCCTTCACACTCATACTAGGTACACATTGTTAGATTTGAACATCTGACCATCTAAGACCATATTCAGTGCAGCTGTGCATTAACTGCTGACACCACAGCAGAAGTCGTAATGTAAGTGTCAAAAAGTGAGTTGAATTTATTTAGTTGACATTTCAGAATATCGACAGGCTAAATATAGAGCCAAAATTGTCAATGGTCTGAAATGTTGACTGCAGAATATTGCAGGAAGGCTAATTTTACTCAAATCAAGTTACAGAGGGGATTGGGGCATGTTGCCCTTTTCTACATTGTCATGTTACCTCAGAGTTGGTATATATAATTAGCTGTGGATGGGGTACAGGGGTCCTTGCCTCCCTCAGCAATAACTGTGTGCTTACTGTTTTTTTGATTATTCTAAAATATTAACAATCTTGGTTCAATGTTTTGGCACTCAACATTCTGAAGCTTTGATCTTATAAAAATATATCCCAGAAAGCACATAGTTGAAGGGAGCAAGAAACATTTATGGGGAGAATGAGTGATGTGCTTTGCTACCAGACATCATCAGTGTGTGGATTGCAATTCACAATCTAATATTGAATTAATAATCCAAACCATCTCATCAAGAGTACATTAAACTATCAAGCCATATATTTTTAATAATAACTGTTTTCAAATACTGATGTCAGAATTGCTTTCTGTTGTGCAACAAGGCTAAACACTTTACTGCAAGGAACACCATTTGAATGCGCCTGAAGGCAAATTCTCTGCAGTTTTTGTCATAGGATGAAAGTGTCAGTTACTGCTACATAAATATAGGAATCAGCGCTGTTTGATGTCAAATGGCATGCAATGGCAATAGGAAAAAAAGCAATTTGTAGTGATATTCCAAATGTTTATGTCTATATCTGTCACGTAATGTATGTACTTTAGTTTACGTGTCAAGGTAGAGAATGACGTATATGTGGATAATAGTCAGAGGTATTGAACAGGTAGATATTGGATGGCAGTGACAGATGTGACATAGTAGACTGTCACCCATGCAGTCTTGACTGTTATTCTCCAAATCAATGCATTATGCATTATTGCAGGTAAGTCTTGTGTGTATTTGTGCTTCAGTGGCAACTCTCCATGTTGCATATACAGTGTGCAAGATAATTACAAGGCGCACATACTAAGATAAACACTGCTCTCATTAATGCAAGTCTGAATAGATTTTTGCAGTTGGTCCAGTGCAATAGATAACAGTTGGAAGGAAAACATTAGACAGTCCTACACTCAATTGCAGACAGTAGTACACCAACTGCATTGCAATGGACTCTTCATATTAGGTATACAATGAGATAATGAAGCAAAAACAATTCTCAGACTTTACAGACATTTCTTTCAATCTGTCAGAACAGCTTACTGAAGCAAATGTGGAAATAAAATCAGCAAGAAAAGGAGGGTAATATTGTTGGAACTGAAGTTATTCTCAAGTCTTGGTGAGTACCTTCACTGGTGGACTCTGTTTTCACAAAATCCCTCCAAGATGACAGTGGTAGATAGACTGTATCCTATATAGCATATATCATGAGGAGAGGTAGGTTAAAAAAATACATAAAAGAGACAGCTGGATGCACAAGTCCAAGGATAAAACAGTACCTGATCCTGGTTGGCCCACTGGTGCCAGGACTGGAAATAATTGCGGTGTAGAATCCTCAAAACACTGAAACTTTCCTACAATGGTGTTTGGCCAGGCTCAAGGGGAGGATATACACACCCCACTCCATTGTAGAAGGAAGTAGTAGTCCACAAAAAACACAAAACTTGACAGGCCAAAAGAGCCATAAAGATGTTAAGAGTAGACTGAGGAAATGGAAGAGATTATGCATTGTTACTATTATGCAAGCAGTCCAGGAATTCTAGTGAGAAAGTATTCAAAAAGATTAAGAGATAAATTAGAGGAAAGAAAAATACTTGCACGAGAAAAGCTGTCTAAATATTCAAATGCAGTTTTGTATTCATAAATGTAACAGATCTATTAAAAACATTACACAGAAAATAATCTGTGAGATGCCCGGAAAAAGAAGTGAATGAGGAAGTGTGAAAATATAAAAATATAAAAAAACAGAGTTTTTTGAAAGGTATGAAAAGAAATATATACATGGGAAAGAAAAAAAAATTGATATTGTGCAATATTTATGCAAAGGTGAAAACTAAACTAATCAATACAGAAAAGCAGCTTGGATGATATTTAAAGATAAATTCAAGTAAAGGAATTCATATGTGTAATGTTTCAAAATTTAAAAAAAAAAAAAAAGAATACAAAGGGGGAATGTAGAACAGAAGACTAGTAAGGTAGTAATTGCTCAATTAAAAACTGAAGTTATGGAATATCTGTAAAGAGCACAAGTTTTCTCACAGCATGATGCAGCAGTGACTCCCCTAATTAAGGAGAAACAAATGGAGATGGAGAAATCTGAAGAAGAAATATGGACATGGGAAAGAAAAAGAGATTTGATATGGCACAATATTCATGCAAAAAGAGAAAGAAAATTAATCAGTATAAAAAAGCTGCACCCAAGATATTTGAAGAGAAATGCAGGCAAAGGCACAGAGATATGAAAAATTTCACAATACAAAAAATAAGAAAACAAAGGGGAAATTGGAAAAGAGGATTAGTAATGCCTTCCAACAATGTACAAACTCTGTACTAGAACTGATGCAGACATAATTTATAGTCATTTAGAAGAAAAAACAGTCATGGCAATAGAACAAAAGGGGTAACAAAAGAAAGTCATATGGAACAAAGGATCATTTGTTGCTAAATAAAGCCATAATGGAGAATTGTAGAAAGGGGAAGAATTTAAATATGGCATGGATATATTACAAAAAAGCATCTGACAGCATCTCACATTCATAGATAAAGGAGCGCTTACAGATGTATAAGATACATCCTACATTGATCAATTACATTACTGTGACCATGAAACAGTGGCAAACCACTTTGCAAATAAATCATGACATAGATCAAATTATTATCCCAGGGATAAAAATTCAAAGGGGATATTCTTTGTAGATTCTTTGTACTGATGTTGTTTTGTTTTGCCCTTAGCCCATTAAGATTAGGTCTTGTATAATTTGGTTCTCAGGAAACAAACTTTCATAAAAAAAAAATATTTTTTGTGGTTGACTTAAAACTGTATAGTTCATCTGAGGAGGAGGAGTTGAAAGCATAACTGCGGGTGGTTAAAAACTTTTTCAGATGATATAAGAATGACATTTTTTCTTGATAAATGTTAAAAAACAATGTTTAAAGCAGGAAAGTTACAGTACCGTGAAAATATTAATCCAGGATAGAAATGTGATATAAAAGAACTTGAGCAGGAAACAGTATATAAATATTTGGGAAGTGATGAAAGATCAGTGATAAAGCATATACAATTGTTAATAAAACTCAGTAAGGAATACTTCAGAAACCTAAAACTGATATTGAAAACAGCCCTGACATCAGGAATGAAGTCCAAGCTATAAACCAATTTGCTCTTCTTGTTTTAACTTACAGTTTTGGTGTGATCACTTGGACAGAAAAACAAGAAAAATGATTGACATATATCAAATAATATATAAAAATCAGTGTATATCAAAATTATATATTCCATGCTTTGAAGGAGGTGTGGACTTCTTCGAAATTATATGTATAGATCTGCAGTCATGGGACTGCATGCATATCTACTGACCTCATCAGATTCAAACATGTTGAAAGTTTTAAAAAAAGGAGGCTAGGGAGTCTAAAGTGACATCCCTGCTTAGGTTTAACAGAAGCATTTAGGTGGCAAGCAGGAATGGAAATCGAACCAGGAGTGAGAAAAAATGATTGAATGTGCCAAAAAACAAAAGAAAGAATATCAACTGGGAAAGCCATAAAGATAGTGGCAAGTATAGAGATCTCCAGGAATGGAGAGGTGAGTTGAAACCAAAGGATGAAAAGTTAATAATGACAGCCCAGGATACTGGACTACATACATGTTGGTTTACAAAATCCATAAAACATATGGGAGAAACAGACAAATGTAGGTTCTATAAAAAAGAACTGGAAACAGTCACACACTTTGTTGCTGAGTATGATATGTTCATGGCAGAGGGCCTATACACTGAAAGGCACAATAATGTGGTGAGATTTTTGCATTGGGGACTGTGCAAATACTACAATATAGAAGTATTTGAGAAGCATTGGAAACATGAACCACAAAACATTATAGAGAATGATAAAGTGTATATCACATGGGCTCACTCATTACCAACAATTCAAAAAATAGATGCGAGGAGAAATAATAGTCCATAAGAAAAAGACAGAGGTAACATTGATCATAGAACTTGCTATACCTAGTGATTACAGTGTCTCACATAGCAAGAAACACAAAGTCATAAAATATCAGGATTTGGAGGCAGAAATGAGAGAAATGAGGAAGAAAGGTACAAGGGCATTTCCAATAGTAGTAGTAGCAATGAGTTTAATAAAAAAGTCTACAGTTGTATTTAGATATGCTAGTGATACATGTAACTCTGTATGAACTGGAGAAGTAGTCCATTCTGGGTACCCTGTGGGAGCTGCAAAGAGCACTTTTGGCAAACATCAAAGATTGGAACAATACTAATTTTCATGAACCTTAATTATATCCTAACTTAGAAATTTGGTCCATTCCCATCATTGTAGTAGAAATTTGAAAAAACTGGAGAAATTAAACCAAGATAAAATACTGATGAAAGGGACTTACAGAGCATACAGGAGAGGATGTCCTCACAAACATGTTATATTAGAATGTACACTCTATGATTGTACAGATATCCCACTGAAACAGTGTGCAGATGTGTTTAGAAGATATTTGGTTATGCTCTTCATATTCAACTGCATTACTATCTTGCTAGTTATGTTTTATCATCGTATTGCATATGTGCTATTATACAACATGCACACAGGAGTGTATTATTATTATTATTATTGTTAGTATTAGTATTAGTATTAGTATTATTATAATTATTGATGTGACCACTGCAGATACCACATAAGTTACATTACCCAGGATTGCAGCCACATGCCATAAATATATTGCAACATTGCCATTATAAATCGCATGTGTAACTCACATTAAAGCAAAGAATGATTGCCATGTATTATGTCACCATGAGGATTCTACCCCCTATACCTACTGCACTGTTATTCAGGATATACTTCATTAACATACGGTACCATTCGGGCAGTTGCAGTAGATTGTACTTTTCTGCATTCAGTAATGTCCAAAATGCTAAGTAAGGTCCACTGCCATGGTTTCATATGCACGACAGGTGGCTAGATCTGTGCACATGTGAAATACATTTTTGAGTTTTTGTGATAGGATGGGGACTGTCATCCCTAAAAGATATGAATGATTAGCAAAGATGCACAATGTCAACCATCACACAAAAGTTGAAACCAAAGAAACAAATGTTATTCAGATAATTCAGTGTAATGATTTTGCAACTTTGTAGGCTTCTATAACTAAAATGTTTATAGTCATGATCCCTACTTTCATGTCAATAACACCTTCATAACATCTGAAGACTGGACTTATGCCATCAATCTGAGACATTGACATGAGGAACATGTTGTACCACATAATCACACGTGCTAAGCACTGTACTTCTGAAATATGCATTTATGTTTCATGATACCCATGGTATCAGAGTGTTACTATTTTTCCTTATACACTAAAATTGTTTGACATAGATCATTAGAAACTTGAAGCTGATGAAGAATGTGATTGTCAAAAGAACTGTCTGCAAAGCAGAATTTATTGATAGCAGTCGTGCATTACTTAATTGTAGTACTTTTCTCCAAAGAATGTCTTAAATGTTGATGTAACTATAAAACTTTCTCTTTACATCAAATACATGCTTTATGTTTCAGCCACATTGTTAGCTATCTTTATCCCATGTGTGACATGTGGACAGGCTTAAATGCTGACAAATACATTTTACATCAAAGTCAGTATAAGTTAAAACTTGTCTGTAAGACTTTTTCCTGATACACCCTCTCAAAGTATAATTCTCATTAACAGTAACGCATAAGCCATCATTGACTGACCAATACTACTAATGACGCATACTAACAAAGTATTAGCTAAACAAAAGTGTTTTCAGTTCCCACTCTTCTACTGTGCAGATGTGTGCACATCATCATGTAGGAACCAATGTCATGTTTATCTACACAACACTTCAAGCAAATTGAGTTATTCAGAGATGTTAATGAGCTGAGAGCTAATTAACATACTCCACTTGCCCAGAGGTGTTTACTCTCGCCTTATAAGCTCTGCTGAACAAATTGGATAGTGTTTGAAATCCTTCAAGATATGTATTCTTCCATACAGCTGCTAATTCTTAGTATTTCGATAAATATTTCCAGTGAGTGCTCTCCACCTTCTATGTATCAATAAATTCAGTTTAAGTAATCTGAAATATTATTCATGGGGGTTGAGCAACACACACATTCATGTGTACAGAGTTCTATATTATTATAGTAACATTCTTTGAGTGAGTTATGCAGGTTTTTATTAAATTAACTCATTCAAGCCTAAAACACCATTTTGTATACTTCCTGTTCACACCTGTATCTCCTTATGTCATTTAGAATGTTTTAGAATCTGCCTTATTTAACTGAGTGATTAAACAGCTAATAATAGGCAGTGTTAGAAAGAGCAAAGAGTTATTAACAAAATGATACTATGACTGTTACTCTAGGATGCCCTGCAGTAGAGTAATTAATCGTTGTTTACCATTTATTATTCATATTTTCATTATGTTCATATTTTCATAACTGAAAGACCTACTTTTTATTGAAGTGTGCAGTGTGAAACACAAATGTGGGAAACAGGGCAATTCACTGAACATGCTAGTTTTATCACACTAAACTGTAAATATTATTAATTGTTTGTTAGTACTTATGAAGGTAAATAATATTTCCATATGTACTTAATACTTCAAAAACCAACCGACTTACAAACTGTTGCATGACATTAAGGGAAACCTTAGATATTGTTGAAGAAAACTATCTTTGATATCTGCACTGTTATGTTGCACATCTTGACACCTATCCAGTATTATTCTTATTGCTAATTATACAATTAAACACATATTTTCATATTTCTGCAATTATCTCAATAAGCATGCACTCATAGAGGCATTTCTTGCTGTCATATGAATGCTTATGACTGGTTAACAAAATTTTTTTAGCAATGTATGTCTAGGTTGTATTGCTTCTAAGAAATGGAAATTTGTGAAAGTTTAGAAAAAATATAATTTGGCATTGTATTATAGTATTTATTGAAAAGACTATGAATGCACTGACTATTATCACTGTATAGAAAACTCTTACTGATAACATTACTATTCATACAGTTTTAATAGCTTTTATTGTTCACAAAATACATACATTTAGTTATCTTATGCTTTTAAAGTTTATTTTTCAGAAAATGCTCTGGAATGTAAGATGTGCGTAGGCTTCTAGAGATGTGACATTCCATACCACATAGGTGTTAATGCGCTCATGGGGTTGTGTTAGCATTCTTTACACCTTTATCTTTAATGATTAGTGTCTTTTATCTCACATTTTTGTTCAGACTGTTGTATCTACAATGCTACTCGCTGAATGCATACTGATAAGACATAATATAACATAAATCTAACAGTCTGTACTACATGTATGTTTTGTTTTCTTGTGACAGCCATCTTTTCTTCCATCACAATAGGGTTATGGCTCCCGAGTCCAAAAGTAAGAAAGGCCATCCTCACAAAAGCCTCCTTTCAAGATGTTGGGAATGAGGTCACAATACAGGCCTTATGTCTCCATGGCAGATGGCTCCTTGATTTGCATGTTTCTGAGAAGCCCTTCATTGACTGTATCTGGTGGCAGGTGGTCAACATTGTCAGTGTTGTTGGTGGCCAGGGCCTGGTATACCATGTGATAAACTGAGAGGCTGCCAGCCTGGCTAGATAGAATTTTGTAAATAATTCTATGTAATTGTGGGTATTAATATGATCCACAGGCTTGTGTTACAAAAGTAAGAAAACTGTGTTATGTGCCGAGCTTCAAAGGTGTGGCCACAGTACACCCTGCTGGAGAGAAGGTGGAAATGATTATAAACTCTATGCCTATGTAATGTATGTTTTATGGTAGAAATTGGGACATAGAGAGTTAACTTGCAAACTCTGAGAAAATAAGTAAAGACTTTTATGACTGTGTCATCTCAAGCTAAGAGACAGGATGTCTGGGCTAGGAGTTTCTTTCTATTGTCTTAAAACAGAGATAATTACTAGGTTTCATATGTAAAGTGTCTTTTGTTGCTCTGTGACTTCCTGGCACCTGCAGATCACAAAGAAATGTTAAATTTTAAGTTCTCTAAGCCTGGGAACTTAAGTAGAGGTGACAAGAATGATGCAATCTGAAATGAGTCAACAGTAATGTGTACTATTTATTTATTTATTATTTATTTTACATTTGTTGACTGGGATTGTCAGACTGAGCTGAAAAGCCCTTTTTCAGCTGAGGCCCGAGGAGAAAAGCTCCAACATATTATACAATTTTCATTATAAATTAGCATTAAACAGCAATGTTAACAGGATTATTACAAGGCACTAAGTAACAATACAATGTTATACAGTGTCAATAATCAGGAGTATAGCATAACTATTTCAAGATGTATAAAAAGAAATATGTCATTAAGATGAGTATAGTTTTTGGGGTAAGTGGTTAAAAACCCAGTTTTATGATGATGTAGTTGCATGAAGGCAAGACAATTACAATAGAATGTTTCTCTGAGGCAATTTGCTTAATAGATTTTAGAAGACAGTAGAAAGAGTGGTCAAGGAAGATTAGAGAGAGCTAGTGAGAAGAGTGAATTAAGGGCAGAAAGTAGATGAAGGTATGAGAAGTAGGGGATGTTTAAGGAAGGAGAGTGCAGTGGCAGGACCAGTGACTTTTAAAGTGCTCTTTGGTGGCTGTTTTAAATTGTTTAGGATGTGTAAGGGACCTGATTTCCAGTGGGAGCCTATTCCAGGCAATAGTGGGGTGATAGCTGTACATGTCGCATCCAAATTTAGACTTGGGTTTGTAGATTTGTAGTAGGTCTTGGTTAGAGCTACGGAGAGGTCTGGAGGGAGAATAATGGGAGATGAAAGGGACTAGTGCTGGGCAGTAGGAAGGCTGGTATAGGATAGAATGGATGATCTGGAGCTGAGAGAGAAGAAGCTGGTGGGGTAATTCCAGTCAGTTTAGGTGTTTTAGAGAGAGACAGTGATGGGATTTGTAGGTTTGTTGGGCAGCAAATCTGGCTACCTTATTGCAGGTAGATTCAAGTTTGGTCAGGAGTGCTGAGTTAAGATTTGTGAGCATTTGAGAATTGTACATTAGACTGGGTATAACGTAGGTAAGAGAGATAATAATCTTGGCTTCAGAGGTAAGGAATTTCTTGTTATAGTAAATGAGCCCTAGTTTTGAATGTGTCTTTTTGATACAGTTATTAACATGCAAGTCAAGTTTAAGCTGATCGTCGATGGTTACGCCTAAGAGCTTAGTACTGGACTATCAATTTAAGAACCATCTCTCAGAGAAAGAGAATGCATTTTGTATTTTGATCTTGCCCTGTAAAAATCTATTCAGCACTTCTCATCTGTATTTGCTTTGCTCTGTAAGTTAGACTTAGATGTTAGTATTTCTCTTAGAGATAGATAGGAATATTGCCAGATTAGTGTAGATGTTTTCAATCTTTATGTGAGAGTGTCCTACAATGTTGTTTTAAAGTACGTCCTGTTTTTTCTGAACTCTCTATTGTCACTGTGTTGAATTAATATAAGTATTGTCTTGTGTTTTTATTAATTATTAAATATTTTAAACCTTTTAACTGTGGCTGTTTTGTGTAGAGATAATTTAAAGCTCTTAGTGCACTTGCATGTATTTGGTGATACTGTACAACCCACTCCTAAATAGTCTTCAAGACTCAGTCACACTTACCAATTGGATAATGATAACATTGCACAATAGAATTGGACACCCTTTGGTAAGGGCCTTTACTAGTAGCTGATAAGTAGTGGTTGGTGGCAGTGATTTCTACCTTATAGTTTGAGCAGAAGGGGGCATAGCTAGTGAACCCATGCCAGCCTTCCCCAGGAGTGTATGTGTGTTTGTATATGAATTAAATCTCAAAGTGTGTATGTGTCAGCTACTTGTGCAAGGACTCAAAGCACTTGTTGGACAGAGAGGGTGCTGGAGGTTTTGGTTTGACCATTCAGCTGAGATCTTAACCCTATACCTGTGTAAGTGGGAAGTCTTATTGGGGATATGGAGAGAAAGGGAGAAACCAGCCCCAGACTGACTATGATCTCTGTGTACTCTTAAGGGAAAGTGTACTTTACTGTGTGTTTACTTGTTTTCCTTCCAATGTGCATGTCCCTTACTGGTGCTGGTGGTGAGGATTGAGGCTCCTTGATTACTGGGACAGTGCATAGGAATCACATATTAATTGTTTGGCAGTGGTGGGATAGCCACATAAAATGTTAATTGGTTGATAACGGTGAGATACCACATCACATATTAATTGGATTGTAGTGGTGTGGACATTAAATTCCTGTAGCTTGAGTACAGTGATCACTGAAGGTGTTTTTCCCTAAATCAGCAACACAGTGAACATTCAGAATTCAGATGATAATTGTTTTATTTCTGTTGTTAGCTGAGTTAGTCAGGGAGACCAGGCAAGCATGTCAGCAGAGGAGTATGGGAAGTTGACAAGGAGCCAGTTGGCTGAGATGTGCCAGGTTAAAGGACTGGTGCATGGAAACCTGACTAAAGCAGACATGATTGCAGCTTTGGTCACAGCTGCATCAGAAAACAGCAACCAAGAGTATGATCAGACTGGCCATGGAGATACAACACTCAGAGAATGGACAGCTCAACCTTTCTGCTGAGGACTTAAAAATCCATCTGGAGCTAAAGAGACTTGAGTTGGAGGCCAGGTATTTGGAAATAGAAGCTGGGGAGAAGGAGAGGCAGAGGAAACATGAAAAGGAGATGCTGACTCTTTGCCAGAGTCATGGAGGTAATGGGGAAGGGAGTAACTGGACCCCAGAAGTACAAAAGGTCAGTAAATTTCTTCCACAGTTTACAGAGGGGGATAATTTTGATAGCTTCATTCATATATTTGAGAGGGTATGTAAACAGTATGATGTTGACCAAAGGCTCTGGGTACAGTTCCTGACCCCCTTACTTGATGGTAAAGCTGTAACTGTGTCGTCTGAATGATCTGATCATGACTTTTTAAACTATAATGTTGTAAAGAATTGTTTGCTTGAATTTTTCAAGCTAACACCTGAAGCTTATATGAAAAAGTTTCATGAGCATAGACGCAAGGCTGATAAAAGTGTATGTGTGAATATGTTGTTGAACTAAGCACTTATTTTCATAGATGGGTGAGTGGATGCCAGGCCACCACTTTTTAAGGGCTGGCAGACCTTTTGGTGAGGGAACAAGTCCTTAGTACTATGCCTGAGGACATGAGGATCTAGTTTGCTGATAGACAGTGCTCTACTGCAGATGAGTTGGGAAAAAACAAAGACCTATACCTAGCAAGCAGGACATCCCTGCACAGGAAAGGGACACCCAGTGCTGCTCATGGGTCTAAGGAAACCTATGATGTGCAACCCAGACTGCCCAAACAGAATCTGCCGGTAGGAGGGGAAGCCACTAGTCCAGGTACATGTCCAGGACCTAGGGTTAAATGTTTTGAATGCTACCAATGAGGCCATGTAGCATATTGATGTCCATGGAGGCAAGGTGGGGAACAAAAGTTGAGGGAGCCAGTAAGAGGGAAGGACAAAATGCCAACAGTAGGTTGTCTTGAGACAACAAGGGTACCAAACTACCACAAGAGGTTATATCCTATCTTAGTGAATGGCAAAGAGACCATTGCTAAGAGAGACACAGCCTCTGACATAACCATTGTGAAGCCCGCAATGGTCACAGAGGAGCACTACTTGCCTGGGCAGTCTACTCCAGTCAGAACTTTAGGAGGGACCCCATTCCAAATATCTTTAGCTAGGGTTATCCTTGACTGGGAGGGTGGAAAAGAAGGCCAACAAGTAGGTGTGTTTGAGCATATCCTTACAAATGTTCTGATAGGGAATTATTTTGATAATGCAGTACCGGGTGTTCATGCAGTTACACGTAGTCAGGCTTGGAGACAAGCATGTGGGTCTTGTATCCTGGGGGAGACCCAGATTGACCACATACTTGCAGCCAGGACTGGTGAGGTGGTTCCTTCAGGTAGGGAACTACCCTGTAGCAGTGAGACTGAAGGTGAGCCACAGCTGCTTGTGGGTACTGATGTTCCCTTGGACAGAGTGACTTCAAGGGCAGAGATGAGTAGTAGTACCCAGGCTGACAATGAGGCACCACTGCCAGTGGATATCAGACTTCCTGTGGAAGAAGAGCTGGGAAGGGTTACAAAGAGAGAGTTGAGACAGGCTCATCTCTCAGCCCCTACATTACAAGGCCTGAGGCAGGTAGATAGTGAGGCACTTGATTCTCAAGGGAAGGGGAATTCTGTATTCTGGGACATAGGGCTACTGTATAGCGAGTGGACCCCTGAGGGAGGGCTAGAGGGTGAGGTAATACAGAAGTTGATAGTGCCCAGAGCCTACCATCTAGCACTTCTAGCCATGGCCTATGGTATTCCCTTTGCAGGTCATATGGGCATAAAACATACAAACAAACATATTATGCAAAACTTTTATTGGCTTGGGATTTACAGAGATGTAAAGCATACTGCAGGACCTGTGAGCAGTGCCAAAAGGTAGGCAACACAGGAGATAAGGTGAAAGCTCCTTTGATGCCTTTGTCTGTGATTGAGGAGCCATTTTAGATGGTAGCTATTGATATTGTGGGCCCTCTGAGTACCTCAAGTTCCACAGGGAAAAAGTATATGCTAGTGGTAGTAGATTATGCTACAAGATACCCTGAGGCAGTGGCTTTGTCTTCCATTTAGGCAAAAAAAGGTGGCAGATGTTTTGTTAGAGATTTTCAGCAGGGTAGGTTTCCTAAAAGAAATACTGACTGACAGAGGTGCCAATTTCATGTCAGACCTGCTGGCTTGTCTGTGGATGTACTATGGGGTGAAGAACCTGAAGACCACCCCCTACCATCCTCAGACTAATGGTCTTGTAGAGAGGTTAAGCTCTACAGTCAAGTCCATGTTACAGGCATTTGCAGACCAGTTTAAGAGGGAGTGCGACAAATATTTACCCCATCTGTTGTTTGCTTACAGAGAGGTTCCCCATGAATCCCCAGGTTTTTCACCCTTTGAGTTGCTGTATGGCCATAGTGTGAGGGGGCTCTAGATTTAATTTGAGATTAGTGGGAAGGTGAGAATGAATTGCACAAGGAGTCTGTTGTCGCATATGTCTGAAGGAACTCATGGGCTTGGCCCAGGAGAACCTGTCAGAAGCCCAACAGCAGAAAAAAGGTCTGGTATGACATGAATGCTCAAGGTAGAGGGTATGCTGTAGGGCAGCAGGTAATGGTTCTCATTCCTGTCAGACATAATGAGCTGAAGGCAACCTGGGAAGCACCCTACAAGGTGGTAAGGAATGTCAGTGATGTTGAATACATGGTAGAACTGCTGGGCAGGAGGCAGAGTCACAAATTGTACCATGTTAGCATGATGAAATTAAATAGTCACAAAGAATCAGATGCTTATCCCATGCATAGGACAGATGAAGCCCTAGAGCAGCTGGGTGGAGCTAAAGTATCTTACCACCATTGATCTTACTGAGGGTTACTGGCAGGTGCCCTTGACTCCAAGTCCTAGAGAGAGGTCAGCCTTTGTGACTTCTTTTGGCTTGTATTAGTTCACAAAGATACCATTTGGGATGGAAAATGCGCTAGTAACTTTCCAGAGGCTGGTAGATCATATCCTAGCAGGAGCAGGAGATTTTGCCCTTGCTTACCTAGATGATATTGCCATCTACAGCCATTCCTGGCAAGAGCATCTTCAGCATGTCAGGGAGGTGCTGGGCAAACTACAGAGGCAGGGTTGACTATTAAGCCCAGAAAATGTCAGGTGGGTATGGCAGAGGTCTCCTACCTGGGACATAGAGTGGGGAGAGGTAAGATCAGGCCAGAACCTGCCAAAGTGGAAGCCATTCAGGCATGGCCTGAACCTGTTACCAACAATCAGGTAAGGACATTCTTAGAGACAGCAGGATACTACAGAAACTTCATCCAAGTTGTAGTACAATAGCTGCTCCCATCACAGACTGACAATGAAAAACAGGGCAGATAAGGTAGTGTGGACCCCAGCATGTGAGCAAGAATTCCAGAAGCTTAAAGAAGCTTTGGGAGAACCCCTGTGTTTGCCAGTCCAGATTACAGAAAATAATTTGTTGTGTAGGTGGATGCTTCTAACCATGAGGTGGGGGCTGTACTTAGCCAGATTTCTTCAAATTGAGAAGAGCACCCAGTGGTCTACCTCAGTTGTAGGCTCCAACCCAGGGAGGAATGCTATGCAGCTATAGAAAATGAATGTCCGGCCATAGCGTGGGCACTGTAGAAATGTCAGCCTTATCTGTATGGAAGAAAATTCAATGTAGTTACAGATCACAATCCCCTAACATGGTTACACAGGTCCAGCCAACAAAATGCCAAGTTGCTAAGATGTAGCCTAGGGTTGCAAGCATATATGTCAGTGCAGCACTGCAGTGAGATTAGGAATGCCAACGCAGATAGACTCTCAAGACAGGGAATGGGGTAAGGTATACTCAGATAGACCTAACAATCTCTAGCAACATTTCTCAAGGTTCACTTTAAAAACTAGCTTGAGTTCTTGGGGGTTATGTGATAAACCGAGAGGCTGCCACCTTAGCTAGATAGAATTTTGTAGATAATTCCATGCCATTGTAGGTATTAATAGGATCCCCAGGATTGTGTTACAAATGTAAGAAAACTGTGTTATGTGCTGAGCTTCAAAGCTGTGGCCACAATGCACCCTGCTGGAGAGAAGGTGGAAATGTGTAGACACTCTATGCTTATGTAATGTATGTCTTATGGGAGAAACTAGGACATACAGAGTTAACTTGCAAACTCTGAGAAAATAAGTAAAGAATCTTATGACTGTGTGTGATCTCAAGTTAAGAGACAGGATGTCTGGGCTAAGAGTTTCTTTCTATTGTCTTAAGACAGACATAATTACTAGGTTTCACATGTAAAGTGTCATTTATTGCTCTGTGACTTCCTGGCAGCTGCAGATCACAAAAAATGTTAAGTTTTAAGTTCTGTGAGCCTGGGAACTTAAGTAGAGGTGACAAGAATGATGCACTCTGAAATGAGTCAGCAGTAATATGTACTATCAATTTAAGAACTATCTGTCAGAGAAAGAGAGTGCATTTTGTGTCTTGATCTGGACCTGTAAACATATATTCAGCACTTCTCATCTGCATTTGTTTTGCTCTGTAAGTAAGACTTAGATCTTAGTATTTCTCTTAGAGATAGACAGAAATATAGCCAGAATAGTGTAGATGTATTCTATCTTTATGTGAGACTGTCCTACAATGTTGTTTTAAAGTATTTCCTGTGATTTCTGGACTGTCTATTGTCACTGTGTTGAATTAATGAGTATTGTCTTGTGTTTTTATTATTAAATATTTTTAAACCTTTTAAATGTGGCTGTTTTGTGTAGAGATAATTTCAGCTCTTAGTGTATTTGCATGCATTTGGTGATACTGCACAAGCCACTCCTAAATAACCTTCAAGAATCAGTCACACGTACCAATTGGATAATGATAACATTGCACAGTAGAATTGGAGACCCGTTGGTAAGGGCCTTTATTAGTATCAGATAAGTAGTGGTTGGTGGAAGTGATTTCTACCTAATAGTCTAGGCAGAAGGGGGCATAGCTAGTGAAAATGTACCAGCCTTCCTCAGGAGTGTCTGTGTGTTTGTTTCTGAATCAAATCTCATATTGTGTGTGTGTCAGCTACTTGGGCAGGGACACAAAGCCCTGGTTAGACAGAGAGGGTGCTGGAGGTTTTGGCTTGATTACTCGACTGAGATCTTAGCCCTATAGGTGTTCCAGTGGGGAGTCTTAATGGGGATCTGGAGAGAAAGGGAGAAACCAGCCCTAGACTGAATGTGATGCCTGCGTGCTCTTAAGGGAAATTGTACTTTACTGTGTGTGTGTACTTGTTATCCTTCCAATGTGCATGTCCCTTTCTGGTGTTGGTGGTGAGGATTGAGGATTCTTGATTACTGGGCCAGTGCATGGGCGTCACATACCACATGGTCCAACACAGCATCAGTGGCATCCTTAAAACGACCACTATCAGAACGAAGACCGTGGAACAGGAGAGTGGAGCTTCTGGTAGTAGGCAGTCTAACAAACCAACACTTCATGAAACAGGGGAGTTCCTGTCAACTATTAGGGATTCAGACACCTCAGAAGAGCTCCACAGCGTAGTGATGGATGCTGTAGCAGAGGTGGAGCAGAACCATAAGATTTTCAGTAGTGTTGCCTCAGGTATGACATTCAAATATTTATGTCCACCTTTACATCCAATATTCACTTCTATGCTTATAATACTTCTATGGACTATTGTGTCTTGGTACATCTGGCATGAGGTACAGCAATCACTTGCACATGGTACGGGCATACATCCATGTATTAGTTACAGGCATTATTCTATACACATTAGTCAGGCATATGATGACAGCAGAAATTTGTCAGGATACTCTCCTTGTATAGCCAAGCAAACACTAGCTGCTCCACACATTGTCCATGAAATGTAATAATCAAGGTTGCTTTTGCAGGACTATGTCTTTAATTGTTTGAGCAAAATCTAGGTCATATGAGCAACATATAAATGTACTATTATAACACAGGCATAGTGTGGCCACTGACTCTTGCTCCAGATGAATCAAAATCCAAGAATGATTATGGTCTCTGTGCCCTGTTGGCCAGTTGCCAAGGTCATGTAGCTTGTCACACCTTTCTGTATTGGTTTATTTATTTATGTATTTGTTTATTTTATTTATTTATTTTGATAAAGTGTGAGCTGATATAATACCCTTTTCAGCCACAATCTGGGCAAAGACAAAGAAAATGTTATTTTTATTTTTATTTATTTTATTTTACATTTGTTGACCGGGCTCAACTGGATATATGTCGATTTTCAGTGGAGGCCTGGGGAGAAAAGCTCCAACAAACACAAAAAAACACAATATCATTTATAATATGAGATATTTACAAATACAGCTAAATTTACAGATCCTCATCTCATTCATTACATTTTGTTGCATTTCTGTAAACAGGATCATGGTACATTTCAGCTATGGTTAGCCATTCAAAACATTTCCTAATAAAAATGTAATATAAGAGAATACTTTTTTTTTTTTGTCATTAACAGAAAAGTCATTAACAGAAAAGTAGGTAGCTATATACTCTCTCTAGTAGGTAAGGTAACAGAAAAGTAACTAGTTTATACAGGTATGGAGATAAATACTTTGAGAAAAATCGAGGTAGTTAGTCAGGGTTAGAACAAGGGCATAGCCATTGTGATTTAAGATATGGCTTCAATTAGCTTTTAAATAATGTTGTAGAGGTAAGGGTGGTTAGGTCTTTTGGGAGGGAGTTCCAGGTTTTCCCCTCTGTATTGGTGAACAAGGAGTCACCAGCCAAGTTGTTAGCTTTACCTATTTGTACAAGTAGTTTATTTGATGAGCGTAGGGTCTTGAGGTTGTTATAGGGGGTGATTAAGTTAGTAAGTATAGGTGTGTTAGTAGGTTGGTACAGGATCTTGTGGGCAACTGTTAACTGGTTGAATAGTATTGTATTTGACAGTTCTAGCCATCCTAGCTGTTTTAAGATTATCACAATGATAGATTTTGAAGGCAGACCCAGTTGCAAATCTGGCAACATTATTGTAGGAGAAAGCTAGCTTGTTGATGTTGTTTTTACATATTTTTGTATATATATATATATATATATATATATATATATATATATATATATATATATATATATATATACGAGGCATAGAAAAGGGTAGAGATTAAGTGGATACAGACTATGGTGGTCCTGGCTAGTGGAGCCAAAAAGGATTTAATCTTGTATAGGGATCCTAATTTTTTTGTTGACTGTTTTTATAGTATTATTAATATGGAAATCAAAGGTAAGGTTGTTGTCAATTAGATCCCCAAGACGTTTAATAGTACAATCAGGAGATATAATGGTGCCATTGCTAGATATGATAGTAAAATTAAGTGGGGAGACCCTATGGGTGGGAGTAAATAGTAATAGTTTTGTTTTTTTGGGATTCTGAATGAGGCATCAATGTAGAAGCCATTTCTCAACTGTATTAAACTCATTTTGGGTTATGGACTGTAGGACAGATGTTGAGGTAGCAGAGCATACTAATGTAAAATCATCTGCATATTGAATACAAGTAGCTTGAGGTATAACAGAATATAGGTCATTTATAAAAATAGAGAATAGGAGGGGGCCTAATATAGAGCCTTGAGGGACACAAAGGGCAATTGGGAGGTGGGAGGATAAGTTGTTCTCCCATAGGACAGCCTGCTGCCTGTTGTCTAAGTATGACTGGAACCATTGAATAGCCAGTGTGTCTAGAGACAGGTTTTTGAGAATATTAATGAGTAAGTGGTGGTTAACCATATCGTGAGAATATTAATGAGTAAGTGGTGGTTAACCATATTGTGAGAATATTAATGAGTAAGTGGTGGGTAACCATATCGTGAGAATATTAATGAGTAAGTGGTGGTTAACCATATCATGAGAATATTAATGAGTAAGTGGTAGTTAACCATATCTTGAGAATATTAATGAGTAAGTGGTGGTTAACCATATAGTGAGAATATTAATGAGTAAGTGGTGGTTAACCATATCGTGAGAATATTAATGAGTAAGTGGTGGTTAACCATATTGTGAGAATATTAATGAGTAAGTGGTGGTTAACCATATCGTGAGAATATTAATGAGTAAGTGGTGGTTAACCATATTCTGAGAATATTAATGAGTAAGTGGTGGTTAACCATATCGTGAGAATATTAATGAGTAAGTGGTGGTTAATCATATCGTGAGAATATTAATGAGTAAGTGGTGGTTAACAATATCGTGAGAATATTAATGAGTAAGTGGTGGGTAACCATATCGTGAGAATATTAATGAGTAAGTGGTGGTTAACCATATCGTGAGAATATTAATGAGTTAGTGGTGGTTAACAATATTCTGAGAATATTAATGAGTAAGTGGTGGTTAACCATATCGTGAGAATATTAATGAGTAAGTGGTGGGAAACCACATTGTGAGAATATTAATGAGTAAAAGGTGGTTAATCATATCGAAGGCTTTCGAAAGATCAATGAAGAGGGCTGAGGATAAAGGGTCGTTGTTGCGATTCTTAATAATACAGTCTGTGAAAGATAAGAGAGCAGAGGTGGTGCTATGAAATGGTCTAAAACCATGTTGGCAGTTGGCTAGTAAATTGTTTTCTATTAGGTGGTTTAACAGCTGCTTATGAATGCATTTCTCCATAATCTTTGCCTGTGGGGATAATATGGCTATTGGTCTGTAATTTGATAATTCGTTGGCATTACCACCCTTATGCAAGGTGATAATGAATGAAATTTTCTAGATTGATGGGATAGTTCCTTCGGTTATAGTTCTATTAATCAGGGTGGAAATAGGGTAGGCTATGGCTTTTGCAGCTTTTTGTAGATACTCTGCGGGTAATAGATCTGTGGAGAGGATGGTAGGTTTAAGCTTATGTAAAAGTTATATATAAATTAAATTCAAAGTAAGAACAACAGTAAGATCTAATGCCAATCTAATGAAGTAATTAGAGAAAGTATCACATAGTTGAGTAAACAAGTGCAAATTGTCTAAATATATGCAAATTTATATCATGCAAAGTGTTTACAGATTAAAGATCAAAGTAAAATACACACTGAGAAATTAAATACAATGAAACAAACTTTATTATGTAAAGTGTTCACATTATAAAAATCATACAAAGCACAATAGAGGCTGAAAAAATAAAATGAAACACGCACACACACACACACACACACACACACACACACACACACACACACACACACATATATATATATGTATATGTATATATATATATATATATATATATATATATATATATATATATATATATATATATATCTACAGCTATACATCATGCAAAGTTCATAGCTTAAAGATTAGTTATTAAATCCCTACTACCTGTCATGGAATAGCTACAGTTAATGTTAGCCCCTCTTTGATCATGGTGCCATCATGGACATAGGAATGGATGGTACAGATTGAATGCTAGACAGGTCACCAGTTATCCCTAATATGCCATCATCACACAGCCGATGCATGTCAAGCTTTTGTAGGTATACAGTCACAGACCTCTGCACAGGCACCCAAACACAGCACACAATGCTATACTACTATGCAGAGGTGCAGTTTTATTGTTCAAGCTCTGAACATGACATGTACATATTGGGAGTGGATTATGAAAACAAGTAGTGGGCTCAATGGATGAAGTTATCTGTATGGACCAGGTTGACTCACCTTTGCAGTAATGATGGTATCTTGCCTCAGTAAGTTATATGTGTAACTTTTAATGTTGATTTCTACCAAACTGTGGGATCCTTGATTTAACAATAGTTTTGTGTCATGGGTTCATGTATGGGTTACATATTGCAAATGTAGACAGGTAATGTTTCTTCTACACAATTGAACACAGAGTGGTGGCACATACACACTTGTGCACTCAAGCATACACAAACACAAAAAAAGGCATATCCAAGTTATGCATTCTTAGTCATATATATGCTTTAGGCAAATATTTGCCATATGAGTCCTGACATCATGTCAGCCAGTCCTGCATTATGAAGCTAGTAGATGTCTTTATCTGCTCATTGTTCTGATCCTGATCATGGTACAGTTACAGACACAGTGTCCAAAGACATGTTTTGCAACATGTGACATGTGATCATGAATATGATCTTATTTTATATTTGTTTCTCATAATCGCATTATCTAGGAATAATGGGTCACTGTGTTGACATGCATCATAATTTTGTTTAATAAGGTATAATACTAACCCTATCCAGAGTATGTAAATCTCTGCAAGTTATGTTACTAATCTTTAGAAAATCACATACGTCATAGAATTGTATAAAAACTTTACACTTGATGTAGTTAATCTTTGGCATTTTGTATTAAAACTTGGATGTTGATGTATATATAATATTGGTATGGATTTACGAAGCCCTTTATAGCATGCAGGATTAGTCTAAGAGCTAATTTTGCGAAATATGGCCGATGTGCAATCCAGGAATGAGCTCCTGGGATGTGCACTTGAGCGCTTAGACTAATCCTGCACGGGCCGAGCTCCCGTATGCAAATTACCCTCATTTGCAGGTGAAAACCATGCAAATGAGGGTAATATGCGATCCAGAAATTTGGCAGCAGTCCGTGCAGGATGAGTGCAGTCTGCAGAAATGTACTCGGTTAGTAACCAAGTACATTTCTGCAAACTACAAAACGGAGCTATGACAGCTCCAAATAAAGTCTGCATATCATTGAGGAAGCATGCCAATGCCAAGTAGAAGGCCATTGGCATTGCAAAATGTTTAAAAAAATAAAAAAAAAAAAAACTTTTATTCTTTTTTCATTAATCTCGCCTTTTTAAGCATAGAGCAGCGGCGCGCAAATGGGATCGAGGGGAAAATAATAAAATAAACCTAAAATAAGCATTCTAACTAAAAGCAGTATTCTACCATGCAAGTCAACCTGGCCAGTGAATAATGATTGCTAAGGGGGGAGGATCAGTGTGGGACATGTAACTATGCATTAGCAGGCAATCCTATGCAAATGAGGGGAAGGATAGTGAATCCCAGTTTTCCCCAGGGTGTGAGGCAGGTCCCAAGAGTGTAAGACCTAGGATAACCTACCAAGGGCTACATGAACTGGAGTTAGTGGAGTGCTATAGGGTGGACAGGGACTTCTTACAGCAAATTGTTGAGCTGTGCCAGCCACGCCTCACACACAGAACTAACAGAGGGGAACCCATCCCAGTGGATACCAATGTATGTGTAGGCCTAAGAATACTAGCTACAGGTACCTTCCAAAGGCCAACTGGGGATATGATGGGGATTTCACAGGCATCAGCATCCAGAGTACTCCACCAGTTCACGAGTACATTTCTGCAAACTACAAAATGGAGCTATGACAGCTCCAAATAAAGGCTGCATATCATTGAGGAAGCATGCCAATGGCCAAGTAGAAGGACATTGGCATTGCAAAATGTTTAAAAAAAAAAAAACTTTTATTTATTTATTTTTTGCCAGTCTCGCCTGTTTAAGCATAGGGCAGCAGAGCGCAAATGGGATTAGGGGGAAAATAATAAAATAAACCTAAAATAAGCATTCTAACTAAAAGCAGTATTCTGCCATGCAAGTCAACCTGGCCAGTGAGTAATGGTTGCTAAGGGGGGAGACTCAGTGTGGGACATGTAACTATGCATTAGCAGGCAATCCTATGCAAATGAGGGAAAGGATAGTGAATCCCAGTTTTCCCCAGGATGTGAGGCAGGTCCCAAGAGTGTAAGAGTATAAATAGCTGGGTGCAGGACTACAATATAGGTGACATCATGGGGGATGTCAGGCATACTGCAAATGGATTGGAGCCCTGTGGCACAGGATTGCTCCTAGCTTAGCACAGATAAGCTAGGGGTGTGTCTAAACTTGCCTAGCACTCTTTACAAAGTGTAAGCGGGTGTGGGTGCTATGCACCGGGTTTTACAGGAGGAAAAAAGAAGTTAAACCAGGAAATAGCAGCTCTGTGCACATTTGAGCACTCCATTTGTGCGGTGCACACACGGGCTTAAACAGGGAGGCAATGGGAAGGGAAAACAGCAGTAGGAAGGTAATCAAGGAGAACTAGCTTAGCTGACAGGTGAAATGTATCAGAATCAGCCAATTACACAGGCAGCAGACCAGCCCAGCACACCACTATAAACTATGCAAACACCCAAACCCCTTGTTTTTCCCAAAAACTCTGCAACACCAGTGTATACAAACAGGGAAATTTTACAAAATGAAAGCAAGAAAAAAAATGTTAAGGGCTGCTTTTGCTATCATAAACCAGCATGTGCAAGAGGCTGAAGGTGGTGAGGATGTGAATTTTGCTGAGCAACCCACAGTGAGGAGATGGATAAGAGTGTACAGACCCAGGGTAACCTACCAAGGGCTACATGAGCTGGAGATAGTGGAGCACTATAGGGTGGACAGGGACCTCCTACAGCAAATTGTTGAGCCATGCCGGCCATGCCTCACACACAGAACTAACACAGAGGAACCCATCCCAGTGGATACCAAGGTATGTGTAGGACTAAGAATACTAGCTACAGGTACCTTCTAAAGGCCAACTGGGGATATGATGGGGATTTCACAGGTATCAGCATCCAGGGTACTCCACCAGTTCCTGGATGCCATGTCAGCACGTTGGTGAGCATTTATATTTCCCCATCACCCATGAGGCGTTGACCAGCAATATGCGTCTCTTCCACCAAATAGCAGAATACTCTGAGGTAGTGGGTGCAATAGACTGCACACACATATGCATCAAAGCACCACCTGGTGAGCGGGTTAGGGTCTATATCAACCACAAGGGCTTCCCCTCCATCAACATCCAGGTTGTGTGCAATGCCCAGGGTATAATAATGAATGTGTGTGCTGGCTGCCCTGGAAGCTACCACGATTGCCACATCTGGCATCTGATACAGCTGTACCAGACATTTGCCAATGGGGAGATCCCACATGGTCACCTAGTGGGGGATGCTGGATATGCATTGGAGCCATGGCTGATGACACCCATCAGAAATGCACACACACACCTGAACAAGAAAGAACTCCATAATGAGGCACAGGTACAAACACGAATCATAATAGAGCATGTGCTTGGGATGCTCAAGTCACGGTTCCAGTGCCTGGGAACATCTGGTGGAGCCTTGCAGTACTCACCAACTACATGTACCCAAATTGCCCTTGAATGTGCTATGCTACACAATATGATCCTGTGGAAACAGCTGCAGCAGGAATAGCATGGGGCAGGGCCACACAGCCCCCCACCATTGCCAAGGCCTGCACAGGCACAGAGAGACTCGGAGGAGGAACAACCTGAGCCTGCCCCAGTAGGCAGAAGTAGGCATGCCCAGTATACCCTAGCCTTGGCAAAGAGGCAACGCATAGCACATGCACTGACACAGTAGGGACCCAGGGAATGACACCTCTCTCTGACTTGCACATACAGTAAAAGGGATGCCAAACATGACACTACCTGTGCTCAACCATGTATAGGGAGTGTACTATGCACAACTGACATAGGCAGCCCTGCAGCACCACCCTCAATACTGGGACACCCACAAGGTAAGTGACTCACACATGCCAGTTGGGGGGGTCACATACCCAACAACAGTTACAGCCAGCAGGATAGGTGTAGACAAACACAAACAAATGCTGTACTATGGCCTCTGAATGAGCCCTATGGGTAACCTCTCCCCCAGGCCTACACAGACAGACTACCACAGGCCAGGCGGTTGGATGTAAGTTGTGAAGGCTAGGAAGTCAGAAACTAGTATGTAGGTAGTTAAAGCTAAGATCTGTAGTACACTGGTATGCCTCTAGCCAGCACGATAGGTAAGACTACAGACTGAAATGGAGTACCTGACATACCAGTACAGTCCTAGCAAATGTGTACAAGTGTCAGGTGTGCCCCCTCATCCTATGTACACTTACAGTAACAGTCAAGTATGCCCCCCCTCTCCTGTGTAGAAATGTAGAAACAGACAGGTGTCCCCCCTCGCTATGCAGAAATGTAACAACAGTGAATGCCAAATGACCGATGGATCATCTGCAGACACAGCATGCTACCTGTCGGTGTACAACACAAAGGTTAACACCACAGTACAAACTACCTGGACTTGATCCACACATGCAATACAGATGGCCATACTGGGCATGCTCACCCACTTAGAGGAATGAAGGCAATGTCAGTCAACAACATACTGAAAGGTCATACTGGGCATGCTCACACACTTAAACACATGAAGGTCATGTCTGCAAACACCAGTGGACCAGACATATCTAGCAGTTGCAGTACTTAGTGCAGACACATGTCAGTATGCACCAGTCCTGCTTTGCACACACAGTGGATAGGAATACAGACATATATGTAAGGACAACACACTATAATAAGCCAAAGGTAGATGGACATAGATGTGTGGAAGAGGATGACCGTGGCAAGGAACCATCCGGGCCTGTCCCAACCAGCACACAGCCAAAGGGCCCCAAACACATGAGGTACAGATGTCACTCACTGCAGATACTAGCCACCAGTATCTGTCAGCATGACAGACTATGTGGTGCATGTGCCAGCTGTGCAACATGACTGTAGAAGGAAGTAGTCATCTAGTAGCTGTATACATGTACCTGTGACATATGACCCCATGTGTGTCTGCATGTGGCATGTTAACCCCTACATGAATGGGTTATGGCCCATGCACACACTGCCCTCCCCATAGTAGTATTATGACAAGCCTGCTGAGGCCATCCAATGTGAAATACACCTTTGGGAGAGCTGTAGTTCAGTAATTTCCATGGCACATCCCATAACTGTGCACTGTTGTAGTGATAAACTAGTTAGGTAGGTGTTCTAACTCCAGACTTGGCAACTGTGTGAGTGTGTGTTTGTGTGCGTGTCTGAGTGTGTAGAGAGAAATGCTTTTTAGGCTATTCACACTCTGTACAATTCATATACTCAAGTTTGGCAAGGCTGCTGATGTCACTCACCTAGAAATACACCTCTGGGAAAATTATACCCCAGTAATCTTTGTAGCATATCCTGTGACTACATACTGCTTTAGTGTGATAAGGTAATTAGGTAGGTGTTCTAACCCCGAACTTGGCAACTGTGTGTGAGTGTCTGACTGAGTAAAGGGCGATGCTGCTTAGGCTATTCACACTCTGTACAAATCATACACACAATGATGGCAAGGCCACTGATGTCACTCACCTAGAAATACACCTGTGGGAAAGTCATAACCCAGTAATCTCCATAGCGTGCCCTGTAACTGCATACTGCTGTAGTATGATAAAGTAATTAGGTAGGTTTTCTAACCCCGAACTTGGCAAATGTGTGTGTGTGTCTGACTGAGTAGAGGGCAATGCTTTTTAGGCTACTCACACTCTGTACAATTCATATACTCAACTTTGGCAAGGCTGCTGATGTCACTCACCTAGACATACACCTCTGGAAAGGGTGTAACCCATTAATCTCAGTAGTGTGCCCTGTAACTATGTACTGCTGTAGTGCAATAATGTAGTTAGGTAGATGTTCCAACCTCAGACTTGGCAATTGTGTGTGTGTGTGTGTGTGTGTGTGTGTGTGTGTGTGTGTGTGTGTGTGTGTGTGTGTGTGTGTGTGTGAATCTGTGTCTCTGACTGAGTAGAGAACAATGCTTTTTAGGGTACTCACACACATTATAATTCATATACTCAACTTTGGCAAGGCTGCTGATGTCACCCACCTAGAAATACACCTCTGGGAAGGTTGTAGCTTAGTAATGTCTGCAGCACGTCCTGTAACTGTGTACTGCTGTAGTGTGTTTAGAACTGTGGCAGGGTTCCATATCCACCCATGGCAGTTCTGGCTGTTTTGTTTGTGTTTCAATGTCTGTGTATGGAGCAATGCATTATAGGCAACTCACTCGCATTACATTTCAGCTGCACTACTTTGGCAATCCTGCTGACGTCATTCATTGTGAAATACAACTTTGGGGAGAAAGCTCTTTAGTAATCCCTATGGTGCAACCTTTAACTGCTCCATACTGTAGTGTGATATACGTCTTGGTCAGGGGTTCTATACCCACACATGTCAGTTGTGGATATTTTGTGTGTGTTTCACTGTCTGAGTAGGGAGCAATGCATTTTAGGTTAGTCACTCACAGTACAGTTGAAATGCCCTACTTTGGTAATCCTGCTGATGTCATTCATTGTGAAATACACCTTTGGGGAAAAAGTACACCAGTAATGTCAGTGGTGCGTACTATAACTGCTTAGTGTTGTGGTGTAATAAACTAGTTAGGTAGGGGTTCTACTCCCAGACATGACAGGGGTGTGTGTGTTTGTAACTTGTATCCTGTGTAGAGGTGGGTGTGAGTGTGTGACACCTGTGGGCTATATGGAGGGGGTTTTGCTTATTTCATTTATGGTGGCTCTACTATATATCACAATGTCAACCATACAGGGATAACAGATGTAAATTAACTGAGAGGCTGGGGTGCAAAGCCATACCCATACATGTGACATCAAGGCCAATAATCACAGTTAGCAACCCCACTATTACCCAGAGCACACACTCAACCCATGTGTCACACGCACACACATGCCTAGGCAACAGCCAATATGTGAGTAATACACTGTATATTGGCCACTGAAAGTAACTATGCAGTGATAGCAGTGGGCTAAAGAGAGCATGTCACCCTGCCCATCTGTCCAATATGCACGTACAGGCAGACAGTGCACCTCCACCATGTTCCCCAATGGACACCTGCTCCACCTGTGGTGCCTTCACACGTGACTCACAATGGACATACCATGCCTGACAACATGCCCTGTATCGACAGATGACACTGACATGGGAATGCTGTTAGCATACTATCAATGTAGGTGGAGGGTAAATCTGCTCCCCGTTACCAGTTTCTGCCACAGGTAGGCAAGCCTGGCACATCTGATGATAATCTGTGTTCACAACATGGGCCAGCCACCCCAGGCACAGTTCCACATGTCACTGTACATGCATGGAGGTGGTGTGCACATCCCAGACACCATCCATGTCATGGACTAAGGAACATATACATAGCAAGTGATGCACAGCACTGGCCACACACAATAGTCACCCAAGTGGCTGGATGGGGGATGCAATACCCACCTGTGTGGGCAAATGCAGAAACTACAAACCCGAGCCACAATGCAGTCCATTGCCATGTGGCCTGATGCTAAGGTATACCCATCACCTACCCTTGTACAGCCTGCTGGCACAGTTGACCACCACACACCCATGCAGGCATGCACCCATGCATGTCAGAACTGGCACCCTGTGTGTTCGTGTGTGTGTTGTATGGTGCGTATGTCCACATCCACACTCACTACCACCCCCCCAGGGCATACTAAAACATGCTGTCTGATGTCTGACACCTCCTCATACTCTTTGCCCATATGACCTCCATATGACCCATGTGGTGCATGTGATACCTGCACATTGATGTGTTGTGGCAATACCACTCATGATGAGTTGCACTCCTGGTCCTGCCAAGTGTGTCAGTGTGTGTGTGTCCCTGTGTGAGTGTGCCTGTGTTGACACTGGCACATGTTCATGCAGACAGGCATGTGTACATCACCTACCATACATCTACCATATCCCTGTTGCAGATGTCACTCACCATCACATATATGTTCTGAGTGCTCCACAGCAGGTAACCCATGTGGCGCATCCAATAACTGCATCAATCGGGGGTTTGATAACATGTGCTGGTAGGTGTGTAAAACAAACATGCTTCAGTTTTATTCACCCATCCCTCCCTGGCATGTATTTGCCTCTGTCTGCCTCCCCCACTCCCTCTCTGGTGGATGTGGAGACCCACACCTGATTTGCTTAGGCAGCAGCATGTGTATTTTAAGTGATGCTCATGATCAGCTGATGACCTCTGCATGAATTGCAGCCCTCCCCTAGCTGACTGCATGTGGAACAGCTGTGGTAACATTCCCATAGACAATTGCTTGGAAACACACTCCTATACCTAGGAACATCATGGTGGTGTGGGCCCTTTTAAGCCACTGTGAGCAGGAACTAGATCTGTTGTTTGGCAAACAGCATCTCAGATGGATTGAGGATTTACCTCTAACAACATACACTGTGGAAAGAGGGCAACAAACAGGAGAGGGATATGCCTGACCTGACTACAGACTGTAAGTGCTGCTATACTGCATTTGGAGTAATGTTGGTTTAACAGTGTTTGTCTGGATATGCGGATATGCCTGTCGTACATGTTGCAATGCCTGCCATGTCAGTTCCATGTATATGAGGAATCCCCATCTGCAGGGTCATCTGCAGACTGGGCAGTGTTGTGCCTTTGGTTTCATGTGTTACCCACAGAGCATCTATCTGTGGAATGCAGAAGGTAGTGTGAGGATTGCAGTCTGTAGATGGCGAAGGCCATGCCAGTTACTGACATATCCCTCATAGGACATATGTTGCAACAAACCCCGTTACAATGGTAAATTTATGAGGTTATCACAGAAACATGTCTATACTGGCCCTGTGTATGTGCTGTCAGCCACACCTCTATTAACCTTTGTAAATATGTCGTGCATGAAGTGGTGCATATGTGCTGTACACCATAAATAGTGTCATCATCTCTGACAACAAGCCAGTGATACATCAGATTGCTAAACATGTCATATACAGTAGGGGGTTATATTTCATGACATAACCTGGACATTCTGTGAATGTTTGTACAGTACTGATGTCTGTGTAGTGATGGTGAATGTCAGCAGTGTGTGTATTGTTAATATGTACTTTAGCCTGTGTACAGACTGTGGTAGATGTCATTGTTCTAGCTCCCCTTCTATGTGATGTTACATGCTGCCCCACTGTATGGTACCATTTTGCTGTACATGTTTGCAGGGCCACACACACACATGTCCCATACCACAGACAGCCATCAGACCAAACTGTGTAGCAGCCCAGTATATGTAGGGTCATTCTGTGAGTGGCACATATGAGGATGGTGCAGAATAGATAGTCCATATACTGTAATATTATGCTAGCTTATGATATTTGGCCATGGCTGTGTTCACATTGGTTGTGGTTATGCATTTTCACACAGGTGTATTTTACCCTGTGCTGTGACATGGCTGTTGAGCCTGCTATATATGCAGGTATATGTGCATTCCCCCATGCAAGAAGTAGGCCAGTGTTGAGCCAGTCTGCCTGTAGCCCGCACAGTGCATTATTACATGCCTAGCAGCTTAGTGTACATACCCAGTGAGATGCCATGTGCAGATACTTGCCAGATGTACTGCTGCCAGGCCTCTCTTAAAAGTCATGTATGTCAGATAGAGCAGTGGGATGCTGTACAGATGTATGTTAATATCTAGTGTGTAGTATGTGTCCATGGCACCCCTGTACCAGCAGTCATTATGTGTCAGGCCAGACAGGAGTGTGTGAATCCAAAAATCTAATGTGGCAAATGTATACCAGTCGTTATGTGTTATACCCATCTACATGGCTGTCTACATCCATATTGTCAGGCCAGGTACACATATTGTGCACTAAAAGATTATGTGTAAACCTCTGGACTGTACAAGGTGTGCCCGAAGTTCCACATATATTGGCTAATATCGCTGCTGCACTCCACAGGGGCATTACATGCTAGAGGTGGTACTTTACAATGATTTCCTTAGGATGTCTGTCAGTTGCCAATGGCACACATATTATAAGCAGATGTCACCTACCACACGCACCATATCTGTGAAGACAATCCCAATGACAGTAGCAGTAGTCTAGTAATATACCTACTATACATACCTGACATCCTCTTGCACTATGACTTTGGGACTATAGGGGCTGGGGTAGGGCTACACTCCAAGTCCAGGACATATGGTGGAAATATATGTACATATACATATCCAGATAGCCACATATATATATATATATATATATATATATATATATATATATATATATATATATATATAAAATTGCACAATGTGTACTACTTCCAATTACCACTGTCATGGCAACTACCCACTATAAATCCCTACAGCATGTGGGTGTGGTCCCTTTACATTTCCTGTGTGATGGACATCCTTCATGTGTGTGGTTGTCAGTGTTACAGACAGCAGGTAGCAATACCTCTTACAGGAGAACCTGCACACTCAGAGCAGCCACATATTTGTAGGAGGATCAGGAACTACAGACAGACTGTGAGTAGAGTTGTGTTATGTTTTGCATAGTACTGGTGTTACAGGGTGTGTGTGTGTGTATGTACATACTAGTGTACCTTAGATTGCAGTCTGTCTGCATAGCTCACTACTGTTGGCCTAGCCTCTTGCTGGGCAGAGGTATGCCTATCATGTGTTGTCTGTCCACCACAGAGGTCCTGTGTCAGATATTACACTGGCAGTGTGTGTGTGTGCTGCATGCTATCAGTACATGGCTACATCTATTTCTATGTCTAACCTCAATTCCCTGACTAAGGGTATGCTGCAGACTATCCTGTAACACCAGCACCTTGCTTAGTGTATGGCAACAGTGTTCCACATATGTGCCTGTGTTCCAGCCTCTGTCCTCCATCTACATACCAAGCTTTGCACATATGTCATGCTGTTGTGGGTTGTTCTGTAGGGAGCTGTGAGTATATCACACTGCCATTGCTGCCATAAGTCCACTGCTGTTGTATCCCCCACATACACAGTGGGGCTTGGGCCATATATGTGTGGGCATCACCTACACAATACATATGCGCCCTTATGCACTCCAGAGGCCAGTGTATGTAACAGTGGTATATGGGCCTGTATTATTGAGTGTAGGTGAGGAGCACCATAAATGACCTAGGCTGTTACAAAATGTGGGGGTATCAGGGGTGAACTGCCACAAGGTATCTGGCTGTACAGTACTGTATACTTCATCTATATTGACATTACTTACATGAATTGGGGTACTGCAAGCCTACTGCCTCCTGCCATGCAGACCGTTCTGTTTGTCGGTGTGCTCGTGATGGTGTCAGTTATGCCTTGTTATGTACCAGTTACAACCCATTTGATCATAAAACATCTTTACCTGCTACTGAGTTTGTACAGAGTGTAGATAAAGGCTGCTGAACTACACACCTGCAGTACATACTGTTGATTGTTTGGTATCTTGTGGCCCAGTCTGTCTTCACTATTGTACAATTTGAAGGGCTTGGCCTGGACAGCAACAGCTGTGAACCTTTTCAGACTACTGTATTATTGTAACTGTTCCACAGCTGCAGTACTCTGTTTATATGATTGTCAGTATCTGAACAGCTATATGACATGGCATATAGAACTGTTATAGTACACAATTAAAAGATTCACATTTCTGCAAACCTGTGTGTACTGTCTTTTCTATGACCTTTCTATGGGTATATGTTGCAGGCAACAATTGACATTTATATGGGAGGCCCATACAGTGTCCAGTTGTTCAGGTGTTAAATGTAGGCATAGTGGCTGTTCCATATTGTGTGCACCTTCAACATATGTATCTTACTGTACATATATCTGCGTGTGTATGTGTAGTCACGTGTGTGTGTGTGTGTGTGTGTGTGTGTGTGTGTGTGTGTGTGTGTGTGTGTGTGTATATATATATATATATATATATATATATATATATATACATATATATGTATATAGGTTCATAGGTTCATAGGATTATAGGTTCATACTAGGCTATCTGCCCTAGGGCATTTATAAGCCTAGCCAGAATGTGTTTGGCTTTCGCCACCCATTTTAAATTAATTTTGCTATGCCCTTTTTCGAGGTTAGTATACTGTGCCTCTGTCTAACAGTGACACAGAAGTGATAGCCGGGGTAAACCTATGATCTCCCATCCACTCATCAAGATTCCGCTTGAAGAAAATCAATGAGGGACTCTGCCTAACCTGGACTGGGATTTTATTCCAGAGTGAAGGGAGCCTCTGGGTTATGAATCTGTCCCTCCAGCATGTCCTATTTATTTCAGTGCTGAGGTTCAAGTCTCTCGAGCACATAGTTCGATGGGATTTGGATTTTCTGAGGTGCAGCATGTCCATTACTTCCAGGTTGGACATGGCTTTATACGTCAGGCACAGATCGCCTCTGAGCAGGCGGTATGCCACTGAGTAGAGCTGGAGTTTCTTTAACCGGGCAGCATATGGCATCTGTTTGAGCCCTTTGATCCTCTTGGTGAGGTACTTTTGGGGTCTTTCCAGTTGCTGCAGGTGTCTGGTAAGGTACATCCCAAAAGGGGCATTGTACTCAATTATGGGCCTGATGAGGGATGAGTAAAGAGGCACGATGACCTCCTCTGATCTAGATGTGAATCCCTTCATGATTAGGTGGGCTATATAAAATGTTTTTCTAACCACTTTGGCCATGTGGTTGTCAAATGAGAGATTGCTATCAACTTGGGTCCCCAGGTCCCTAATTACTTCTTCCATACTTAATGGATTACCACTTATGTGGTAATTTGTGGGCACTTTGTTTTTGCCAAAGGGGATGAATATACACTTTTTGGAGTTTAGCTTGAGGCCATGGCTCTGGCACCAGTTGTCTGTTTCTATGTGGCCCTTTTGGAGGATGCTTGTGTCAGCTGGAGAGTCGATTATGGCGCCCAGTTTGCAGTCATCTGCGAACTTGGTCAGCCACAGTCCTTCCATGTTGGCCTGTACCTCTGAGAAATATATACCGAACAAGAGAGGTCCCAGGACTGAGCCTTGTGGGACGCCACTTGTAACTGGTTTGGAGTCTGACATGGCTCCAACAATTCTAACCATGTGGGTTCTGTCCTTGAGCCAGTTTGCAACCCATCTAGTGACATAGGGGTTTATTTTTAAGCTCGTGAGCCTATCTATAATGCCCAAGTGGGATATTGTATCGAAGGCTTTTGTGAGGTCCAGGTAGGCTGTGTGGACCACCTTACCCTCATCAATGGCCTTGGTGACTGTTTCAAAGAAATCGACCAGGTTTAAGAGGCAGTATCTGCCCTTAACAAAGCCGAATTGAGTAGGATCCAGTGTCTGTAGGTCCCCAATATCTTTATTTATAAGGTCCATGATGATCCTTTCCATAGCTTTGCAGACCAAGCTAGTCAGGCTTATGGGGTGATAGTTTCCAGGATCTGTTGAGGCACCACCTTTGTGGAGAGGGACCACCGTTGCTGTATGCCACTCTTTGGGTACATATCCTGTAGTAAGGCTGAGATTGAACAGTAGTTTTATGTTTGGGTTTAGCTCTTCTTGGAGTTCATGTAGGATGCAGCCCGGAACACTGTCTGGTCCCATTGATGCTGTGTTTTTGCTTTGGAGAGGGCGGCTCTTACCTGAGCATCTGAGATGTCAGGGGGGCAGCACTCTGCTGGGATAGATATTTGCCCTTTTGGTGGGGAGGGGGGGAGAAGTTTGCACTGAACCTGTCAGCTAGGATGTTGGCAATGTCTGTGGGTTTGTTGTATTTCTTGTCATTTTGGACTAATTCTGAGCATATCTGGGAATTCCCACCCAGGTTCCTAACATAACTAAAGAAAGCCTTGTGATTATCCTTAGTGTCCTGTGCAATTTTTCTCTCGAAGTTGGCCTTAGATGATTTTATGAGTGCCTGTAGCTTTTTGCTAATACTGATCAGAGATGCCTTCCCTTTTTGGGATTTTGCTCTATCATGTAGTAGCTTCCTCCTGCTATTGTATAGTTTGTTTATGGCTGGGGTCCACCAGACAGGATGTCTGCCTTTGGAGGATTGGGTCTTGGTTTTATTTGGGATTGCATGATCCATGCATTCCTGAAGATGTTCATAGAATGAGTTTATAAAGGATTCTGCGGTCTGGGCCGTATTTTCCACAGGCCCGGGAGCTTTGAAGGATTCCACCTCAGTTTTGAGGAGTGTGAAATTTACTTTAGAGAAGTTTTTCACTGTGGTTTTCTGGACAGGGGGTGGGGTCGGGATGTGAATATCCAGTGAGATTAGTTTATGGTCTGATCTTACCAGTGAGGGATACACTTCTGGTCTGGAGCATAGAGTCCCCATGTTGGTGATGATTAAGTCCAGTATATTTTCCCCTCTTGTGGGAGTGGTAACAAGTTGTCCCATAGCATTTGAGTTTATAAATTCTAGGAACCTTTGGGCTAGGGTGTTGGAGCTAGAGTAATGCTCCCAGTCTATGTTTGGGTAGTTGAAGTCGCCCAATATAATGGTGTTTGGAGAGACCTTCATATTTTCCAGTGTTCTCAGGAAGGCCGAGTGGAGTTCCTGGGTTTTGGAGGGTGGTCTGTAGCAGGCTATAAACTGGAAGGCAGTTTTACCCACTGTTAGTTGCACATGGATAGTCTCTGATGCTTCGTGCTGTGCCACCAACCTGGAGGTGTGGGTATCTTTGATGAATATCGATACTCCCCCTCCTTTTATGGTTCGGTCCAAGTTTTGGGGGTGAAAAGCATGGTATGAGGTATAACCTGGTAGTGCTGGGGTGCTCTCAGGAGCTTTGAACCAAGTTTCTGTTACTGCACAGATATCGATGTTCTCCATGCTAAGGAGAGTTTCGAGTGCATGCATCTTGAGGTTTAGACTTCTGGCGTTGAGTAGCATTACTCTTAGTTTCTTATCCCTTGTGATACCTATGGAGGTGGGTTTGTCTTTTCAGCCTTGCCTAAGAAAGGCACTATGGGGGTAGCAAGAGCCTTTGCCAATATCCAAAAGCCCAGGGGTGAGAGGTTCAAGCCATCCCTAGAACAGCATCGTGGCTTGTCGAGCATGTCATCCCAGGCTGACAGGCATTGGATCCCCTTTGAATGACACCAATACTTAAGCCAATTTTTGAAATTGATCATCTTGTCTTCATATTGTGGCATCATTCTTGGTGAAGGTAAGATGCTAATCAAGGTCAGGGTCATACCGGCCTGGGCTACATGCTCAGAGAGCTCCTCTATGTCTCTTTTCATGTAGTCCATGGAGGTACATCTCAGGTCATTCACTCCAGCATGGACAATGACTGAGTCATATTTGTACTTGCCTTGGAGTGACCTGAGTGCTTGTGTTATGTGGCGGATCCTATGCCCGACAGGCAGCTCACAGTGACCTTCTCCTTGTTCAGCCTGGTGAGCGGGACGTCAGTGCGCCTGACGATAGAGTCACCTATTACAAGTGTATCAGGTGTGTTGTTTAGCCTTAAGGGCTGTGACTGTTCAGCACACTGGCTTTTTGAGCTATGTGTTGCACGTGTTTTGTTTTGGGGTAGCGGTTGCTCGGGTGCCTGCTTTGGAGGTCTCTGCTGCTTAGGCAGATTTTTATTTAGAGCCTCCGAGTATGTTTTTGTGTGTTTATGTGTTTGGTTTGCTGTCGTGGTAGGTCTATGTGAGACTGGAATTGTAGTGAGTGTGGTTTCCTTTTCCTTACATATATATTTATGTATATCTGTATCTGCATATCTGTTTCCGTGTATCTGTATCTTGGGGATGTTGTTGGCTTCCACATATTACATGTCCTATGGGAGGCAAACTGTACTGGGTAGTGTATTGCAGGGAGCACGTGTTTGGCTGTGGGGGATGCCTATTCGTACAAGACGTATAGTGTGTGGGGCCACTCAACCCCATTAACAGTGCATGTGGACATATGTGTATTTGTTAATCTGCCATTGCTATCTACAGATGTATGGCCATATATACCTGTATATATTTATATAATATATATATATATATATATATATCTGCTAACATATATATATATATATATATATATATATATATATATATATATATATATATAAACTATGTCTGTATATAACTACATAGATATATATTTGCATACAAGTATGTAACATGCTGTGTATATGTAGACATATAGGTGTAGACATATATGTGTCGATTTAGGCATATGCATGTATATATGTGCATATATATTGATATATATGTATATAGTTTTAGAAATTAATATATATATATATATATATATATATATATATATATATATATCTACATATCTAGACATGTTGTATCTGTTTAGATATTAATATATTTACACACACATACATCTAGATGTTGGTTCCTCTGTACTGTTGCATGACTTGACTGGATGATATGTTTCTGAAAACATCAACTCTTTTTGTATCTGTCATGGCTTAGTGGTAAATCACTTTGTCTATGGTGTGCAGGGTCCTTGGTTTGAGCTTTGCAAGAGCTGTTTATTTTGTTGCTGGGCAGAACACGGCCCGTTTGATACACAGTGATTAAGGCACTACAAAGCAGTTGTAAGCAGGTTTGTGCGGGTTTGCATGGAGCTAAGCAATGCCTACACAGGTTAAGCAAATCAGAAGCTGAGTATAAGAAACTGTAACCAGAATTTAGCAGTACGTACCACCACGCAAATCTGCTCACAACTGCTTTAAAGTGCCTTAATCACTCTGTATCCATCGGCCCTTGTTCTGCCTAGCAACAAAATAAACAACCTCTGCTAGGCTCAAACCCAGGACCATGCACGCCATAGCCAAAGTGATTTACCTCTAAGTCATCTCAGATATACATAATCCTGCTGATTCACAAAAATATCATCCAGCCCAGTCATTCAACAGTATAGAGAATGTATTCCAACATGTAGATGTATGTGTGTGTGTGTGTGAAAATATATTAATGTCTAAACAGATACCACATATTGATATATATATATATATATATATATATATATATATATATATATATATATATATATATATATATATATATATATATATACATATACATGCACATATATGTAAGCAGATATTTATATCTATATAGGTATATACAGACATATACTGTAGATAAAGTGGGAACATAGCAGAAACATATATGTCCACATGCACCATTAATGGAGTTGACAGGTGCAAACAACATACGTCATGCATGAATAGGTATTCCCCCTCACAGCCAAAAACATCTGCCCTGCAATACACTACCATCTGTTGCAGATCCCATAACCAGGACCTTACATGACAAGGGCAAAAGATGTTAACAGTACTCCATCCCACCTGTATGATGTCAGGCTGGTATCAATAACATATCATGCAGTACTGTCAGGCTCATAATGACTCCCATTTTGCAGTCATCTGTTACCTTTGTTAGCCAGAGTCCCATACTGTTGGCCTGGACTTCAGAGATGTAGATGCCAAACAACAGTGGTACCAGGACTAACCCCTGAGGTACTCCACTTGTCACTTGCCTGGTGATGGATTTGGTGTCGGTTACACTTACAGTCTGGGTTCTGTCAGTAAGCCATGGGGCAAACCATTGAGTGGCATAGGGATTTATGGCTGGATTAGTACGTTAATCTATGTTTCCAGACTGGGGGATGGTGTTGAAGGGCTTGGTGAGGTCCACATAGGCTTTGTGGACTGCCTTACCCTCTTCACCAGCTATGCAGACTGAGTCAAAGCAGTCAGTCAGTTTCAAGAGACGACTGGCCCTCCATGAGCCCAATCTGTGTGGGGTCCTGTGTTTGAGGGTTGCCAATGTCTGTGTTCAAAACTTCCCTGATAATGCATTCCATAGCCATGCAGATCAGGCTCGTCAGACTGATGTGACTGTAGTTCCAGGGATCCAAGGTGGATCCCCCTTGTGGAGTGGGATAACTACAGCTGTGCACCACTCAGTAGGCACCAGGCCTGATGTGATTGTATGATTACACATTACAGTTAGGTGAGTTGCTATTTCATTTTGTATCTCATGTAGTACATAGCCCAGGATGTCATCTGGTCTCATGGATGCTGTATTCTTAGCTGTGGATAGTGTGGTTTCTGCCTGTGTTGCCATGATTACTGGGCAATGGAGCTCTTTTCGTATTGACATGGACCCTTTTGGGGATGAGAGGGGGTGAATGTGGCACTAAATCAATCTGCCAGGATATTGGCACAATCCATGGGAGCAGTCTATGTAATGCCATTCTGTTGTAGCTCAGAGCACTTCTGAGCATTGCCAGTTAGATTCTGGACATAACTATAGATTGCTGTGTGGGTGTCTCTGGAATGGAATCTGTGGCAATTTTAGTTACATAACCAGCTTTGGACGATTCCATGAGGAATCTCAACTTCTTACTGGGGCTGGTAAGGGAGTTGTTTGCATCCTTGGATTATTCTTTTTTCTTCAACAGTGTCTACTTTCTGTTGTATACTCAATTAATAGCAGGAGACCAACAGACTGGTTTGCTTATCTGGGAGGTGAGCATTGTGGTTCTATGTGGGATGTCAGGAATCATGCACAAGTGGATGTGCTCATACAGTGCATTAGTGCAGGATTCATCAGTTGAATTGTCAGCTCCTGTCTCCATAGGTGTCACAAACATTGTCACTTCTGCCTTGAGTAGCATGACGTTGCCTTTGGTGAGGTCTTTTACGGACAACTGTATATACATTCCTTTCACATATTCAGTTTGATTAGCCTATGGTGGGGTTACTTTGGTGAAACCTCAGTCTCATGTACTGTTGTGATAACTTAGTGGTTAGTTACTGTGACTATAGTATATAGGGTCCTGAGTTCATGACCTGCCAAGGCAGGTTATTTTCGTTCTGGCCAGAACAGCGGTTAATGCATACAGACTAATTAGGGCAATTTAGGTTAGCCACACTCAATAAAATTCAAATGTCTCACTTTGGCAAATCTGCTGATATCAATCACTGTGAAGTACACCTTTGGAGAAAGAATACTCCAGCAATCTCTGTGGTGTGTGCTATAACACTGTAATGCTGTTCTGTGATATTGAACACTGGTAGGGGGTTCTATTCTCACACATGGGAGTTGTGGATGCTTTTGTGTCTGTTCCTATGCCTGTGTAGAGAGCAATGCATGTTTGGCTAGTCACACTCACTACAATTCATTTGCCCTACTTTGGCAATTCTGCTGATGTAACTCACTGTGAAATAAACCTTTGGAGAAAGAGTACTCCAATAATCTCTGTGGCACATTCTATAATTGCATAGTGCTGTAGTGTAATAATTCATTAGGGAGGAGTTCTAATCCCAGGGGTGTATGTGTCAATATCCATGTTCTGTGGGGAGGTGGTTGTGAGTGTGTAACAACTGGACTCAATGTTGAGTGGGTTTTTAAAATTTCTTATATGGTGCCCCTAGTATATATCACAATATCTACTGTGCAGGGATAACAGATGTGATATCAGTACATAGTCAGTCAAGGGTTCGATACCCTGGACTGGTAGGTGTGTGACACAAACCTGCTTACCTTTTACTCTCCCAACCCACCCTGACCTATCTTTGCCTCTGTCTGCGTCTCTCACTCCCTCTCTGGTGGATGTGGAGACTTACACCTGCTTTGCTTAGGCAGCGGCATGTGTATTGTCAGTGATGCTCATGATCAGCTGATGGCCTCTGCATGGATTACAGCCCTCCTCTAGCTGATTGCATGTAAAACAGCTGTGGTAACATTCCCATAGCCAATTGCATGGAAACACACTCCAATATCTAGGAACATCATGTTGGTGTTGGGCCTTTTCATTCACTGTGAGCAGGAACTAGATCTGTTGTTTGGCAAACAGCATCACAGATGGATTGGGGATTTACCTCTGACAACATCCACTTTGGAAACAGGCCAACACACAGGAGGGGGATGTGCCTGTCTTGACTACAGACTGTAAGTGCTGCTATACTGCAGTTGGGGTAATATTGGTTTAACAGGGCGTGTGTGGATATGGCTGTCCTACATGTTTTAATAATTGTCATGTCAGTGCTATGTTTATGAGGAATCTCCATCTGTAGGGTCATCTGCAAACTGGGCAGTGTGTGGTGCCCTGTGTTCCTTGTGTTACCCACAGAGTACCTATCTTTCAACTGCAGAAGGTAGTGTAAGGATTGCAGTCAGTAGACGGTGACAGGCAGGAGAGCTACTGAAGTCATATCCCTCATAGGACATATGTTGCATCAAACCCTGCTATGACAGGAAATGTATGAGGTTATCACAGTGTCATGTCAATATTGGCCCTGTGTTTGTGCCTCCAGCCACAACTCTGTCAACCTTTGTACATATGTCATGCAGTAGGGGGTGCATATGTTCTGTACACCATATTCCTTGACAGCATATCTGATAACAAGCCAATGAGATATCAGACTGCTATACATGTTATGTATAGTAGGGGTTATATTTGAGGACATAGCCTAGGCATTCTGTGGTTGAGTGTACAGTACTGAGGTATATGTAAGTCTGGTAATTGTCGACAGTGTGTGTATATTGAATATGTACCTTGGCCTGTGTAGAGACTGTGGTAGATGGCATGGTTCTTGGTCCTGTTCTATCTTCTGTTACATGCTGCTCCACTGTATGTCACCCTATCAGCTTAAATGTTTGTAGGGGTGAACACACACATGTCCCAAACCACAGACAGCCATCTGGCCACACTGTGTAGTGACCCAGTATATGTAGGGCTGTTGTGTGAGTGGCTCATATGAGGATGGTGTACATCAGATAGTACGCTAGCTTACCATATGTGGCTGTGGCTGTGTTCACATTGGTTGAGGTTATGCACTTTCACACAGGTATCTGTTACTCTATGATGTGACATGCCTGTAGAGCCTGCTATCTATGCAGGTACATGTGTATTCCCACATAGGAGATGTAGCCCAGTGTTGAGTCAGTCTGACTGTAGCCTGCACTGTGCTTTGTTACATGCTTAGCAGCTTACTGTACTTATCCAGTGAGATGTAATAACCAGATACTTGCCAGATGCACTGCTGCCAGGCCAGCATAACAGTCATGTATGTCAGACAAAGCAGTGGGATGCTGTTCAAATGTATGTCAGTATGTAGTGGATAGTATGTGTCCATGGCACCTCTGTACCAGTGGTTATTATGTGTCAGGACAGACAGGGGTGTATGAATGCATAACCTATGAGGGCAAATGTATACCAGTATGTACATGTTATACCCATCTACATGGCTGTTAACATCCACATTGACAGGCCTGGTCCACATGTCTTGCATGAAGGGGTTCTGTGTATACCCCTGGACTGACCAGAGTGTGTCAGACTGTCTACATATAGTGGCCATATTGCAGCTGTAGTCCACAGGGGCGTTACTGTGCTGGCAGTGGTACTGTACTATGATGGCCTTAGGATGTCTGTAAGTAGCCAATGGTGTACATGTTAGCAGCATATGTGGCCTCCCACACACACCATTTCTGTGAAGACAATCCCTATTATAGTAGCAATAGTCTGTAAATGTACCTGCAATACATATGTGACATCCCCTTGCACTGAGAGGTTGGGACTATTGGGGCTGAAGTAGGGTCCACTCCATGTGCAGGACATATGGTGAGCATATATGTATATATAATTATACATATATCCATATATATATATATACATATACATATCTTGCTTACTGTATGACAACAGTTTTACATATATGTGCCTGTGTTCCAGCCTCGGTCCTCCACCTACATACCAGGCTTTGCACATATGACATACTGTTAGGGGTTGTTATGCAGTGGGCTGTGTGTATGTCATGCTGTCATTCCTGACATCACTCCACTGCTGTTGTGTCCCCCACACATACTGGGGGATTGGGGCCATATATGTGTGGGCTTCACCTACACAATACATGTGTGCCCTAATGAACTCCAGAGGCCAGTGTATGTAACAGTGGTATATGGCCCAGTATTAGTGAGTGTAGGGGGATGCACCATAACTAACCTAGGCTGTTCCAACATATGTGGGTATCTGGGGTAAGCTGCCTTAAGGTATCTGGATGTATATTACCATGCAATCCACCTTGGGTGAACGCAGACCTACTACCTCCTGCCATACAGAATGTTCTGTTTGTCAGTGTGATTGTGATGGTGTCAGGTATGCCTTGTTATGTAACAGATACATCCCATTGTGTCAACTGGGGTCTCTACCCCCTAGGGAATGTATACGGAGTGTAGATAGAGGCTGCTGACCTATACATCTGCATTACATACTGTTGATTGTCTGGTATGCTGCGGCCCAGTCTGTCATTACTATTGTACTACTTGAAGGCCTCAGCCTGGACAGCAACCTATGCCAACCTTTCCAGACTACTATCTTAGTATAACTGTTTTACAGTTGCATTACACTGTTCATATGGATGTCAGTATCTAAACAGCTAAATGACATGGCATATACAACTGTCATAGTACACAAATAAAGCTTTCACATTCATGTATGCACACCTGTGTGTGGTGTTATACCCTTTGATATCTCTGTGGGTATATGTTGCAGGCTATGCATGTCATTCGTATGGGTGGCTCATACAGTCTCCAGTTGGTAAGGTGGTGACAGTAGGAATACTGGCTGCTGCTCCATATTGTGTGCACGTACTACATATGTATTTTACTGTATATATATATATATATATATATATATATATATATATATTTATATATATATATATATATATATATATATATATATATATATATATATACCTATATATGTATCCTAGGGATGGCCATGTCGTGTCTGTTCCTGGTTATGGGATCTGCAACACTTGGTACTGTATTATAGGGGGGGACATGCTTGGCTGGGGGGGTATACCTATTCATACCAGATGTATATTGTGTGGGGTCTCTCAACCCCATTAACATTGCATGAGCACTTATATGTTTTTGTTATTTCCCCATTGTTATCTACAGATGTATGTCCGTATATACCTATATATGTATATATATATATATATATATATATATATATATATATATATATATATATATATGTATATCTGCTGACATATATATAACCTGCCGTATATATTTAGACATGTAGATGTGGTTGTCTCTGGAATGGAGATGTAGGCATTTGCATATTTATCTACATATATCAATATGTTGTACCTGTTTAGACATTAGTATATTTACTCAACACATACATTTACATGTTGGAATACATTCTCTGTACTGTTGAATGACTGGGCTGGATCATATGTTTGTGAATACATCAAGGATATGTGTATCTTAGATGGCTTAGTGGTAAATCACTTTGGCTATGGTGTGCTGGGTCCTGGCTTTGATCCTAGCAGATGCCGGTTATTTTGTTGCTAGGCAGAACAAGGGCCATTGGATACAGTGTGATTAATGCACTTTTGAGAAGTTGTAAGTAGGTTTGTGCGGGTTTGTGCAACAGTAAGCACTGCTAAGTTATGGTTACTGTTTCTTATACTCAGTTAGCTCCTGAATTGCTTAACCTGTGTAGGCATTGCTTACACCTGCGCAAACAGGCTTAATCCTGTTTACTGCTGCTTAAAAGTGCATACTCCCGCTTACCCCCATACTAATTTCCTTAACATAAAAGAAAAAGGGGTTGATAGGAAAATGATGAAAAAAGGGGCACAAAGAGGGAAAGACAGTATGGAAAATAGCTAGGGATGTGCAGTAAGGATGTAGAGAAGGTCCACAGCTTCCAATTTCTTCTACAGCAACAGCTGTGCATATACACTGTATTTGGAGGTAGATTTGAACACTCAAATCCCTGGGAGAGGGGTGAGGACAAAAATAATTCATGATGCCAATTAGACCAGATTACATGTGGACACATGTGCAAAATGGACAGCTATGTATGGGGGGAGATTTTTTTGTGGGAACAGATTGCCCTTTTCTTTTCAGGTGGGAGTGGGATGTTGGGGAGGGGTAGTAGGTATATTTGGGAAGGTAGGTTGGGTAGGTTAACAGACAAGACACACAAGACACATACAGGGGCAGTATATGACACATGTGGGGGGTAAACACCATGATGGGGAGGGGTGTTGGGATATCAGAATCCCACAAACCCCCTAGTGGTAACAGTGGGACTGAGGTCCCCACCCATGGGCAGTCACCACTGCATATTCACAGCTCCGAAGGTGGCTGTGCTGGGGCTGAGCTGCAGAGCCAGGCTGACTGTCTAATTGTGACACACGGCCCTCAAGCTGGCGTAGAAGATCACCGACCTGGTCGTTGATCGCTCTATGCACCACGGCCCCAATTTGGCCACTGGTGACAGGTGCCTGTCCGCAGCCACTCTTGGGGGGGTGAGCCCCATCCCCTGAGGCAGTTCCATCCAAAGGTGGTGCAGGACCAACGGACAGGGAGGTGCGGAGTTGGGCCCCAGACATGCTGGTGCCCAGTGCCTCGGCCAGCTGAGGTGGGACAGGTGGGTTCGCTGGGACCGGCCTTCCCAAGCGTGCTATAGTGTTTAGATTTCAACATCATATATGGGTTAGTTATAGTCAACACATTCCAGGGTTAGGTATAACAACGTGCATAGATATTCCCATTAACCCAGACACCAGATACGGAACAGTTGCATAGCAAACAGCACACATGCATATATGGGACCACAGTGGTAATACGAACAGCGTGCAGGTACATTGATGGCACCATGCCAACAATGTTGGAATAATTCAATATGGCACATGCATGGGAACCATTAGAATATTTATCAAATGATTGGCCATTGTCAGAGTCAGTACATACCAGTTGGGGTAGGTATGTTGATTATTGTTGGAGATAAGGTGGGAGGAGAGAAAGTTGTCAGCTAACAAGTAGTATATTCTTGTACTCCACATTACTTTCCTAGTCAGTGCTTTTATCTGTACCTTACAAGTGTTACTGCACTAACCTATAGACCTATATTGGACACTGATATGGCTGTCAACATCATTACATGTGAACCGGTTTTACCTGCAGTATAAACCACTTACCTGGTATACCTGTGGAGGGAATGTTTGTTAACACTGACTAACTGTTTGTACACATATGGTGGGATTCAGGGTTGATGTTTTGCATTATCCTATCCAACTCTTTCTGCACAGACTCTGGCCATGTGTTGACCACATGCTGGTATGCCTGAAGATATCTAGACTATTGCCATCTTCCACCTTTAGTGACCTGACACACACATATACATGCTTTCCTACACTGTTATATTATGTAGAATAGTGTGGCCGACAGTGACCACTGATACTTTATTATTCAGAGAAACTGCGACACTCACAATCCCCTACAATACCAGGATGGACAGTACCAGTACAGGTTATATTGGTCTGTATTTCACAGCACAATGTTCGTATCCAAAGTACCTGTGGGACCAATGCTTGTTAGCACTACCTGACTGTTGCTACACAAAGTTCCAGATTACACATTAGTATTATGCATATTCATCTCACTCTGTTACTGTACATACTCTGACCACAGCTTAATAGGCTGGGGTTTAAATGGGACATATGTGGCTTCTTAGTCACATAAAGTATTGGGGAGTTGCTAATGTGCCAGGTTTGTTGTCATAGATGTGTGTCAATCAGTTGTATTTCCTGTTTGCTGCCTATACGTCTGGGATCATCCCACTGATTTCCCAGAGGAACAAGTTGATAGACATTAGATATGAGCCCCTTTAATAGACAGTCTGGACATATCTGTACAGTTGTGGTGTATAATTATGTATGCAGACTACTACCACTAGCAGGATTCAAACCGTGGCTGTGTGTGCTAATCAAACAACAGTTCACATCTTGGTTGCATGTGCTATCTGGGTTTTGTTGTCTGCATTTCCCCTGTTTACTGTCTATGTATCTCTCAGTTGTACTAAATGACCTCTGGGGATTACACCTGTCATATACAGGCATTCCTACATATTCACATTATGGTGCACGGTGTGGGTAACAATGCTTAATACTACAGTAGTATTACATGATTGCAAATCTGCATTAACATATGATACCAGTATAGACACTTACAGTCCAGCTGTTAGACCTGTTTTGTCAGGGTATTATACCTTTATTGCCATACTAACAATAATAGACCCTTCCTGCCATATTCTCTAGTGTATGCAGTACTTGCATTGAACAATACAGGTTTTATACTAGCAATTACTTTACTACTACTTTTATTTTTATTTCCTATGACAGTAAAAGCATGAGTATTACTGACCTGCCTTGTGTCACAACCGTGCCAGGAGGCAGATGTGGGCCTCCTGGTTCCCGGCCCACTCCATTGCAGCTGTTGGGGACATAAGAGGAATATTTAGCCATACCTATCCATGATATACCTGAGCTGGCCATTATTAAACAGGTAGTGGACTGATACTTACACACAGCTGGGACATCCCCTGATGCTCTAACCTCTTGGAGCCACTCCTCCAAGACGTTCCCCCTTCCACCGCTTCAGGTCGGCATAGTGGTGCCTGACCTGCTCACCAGTTTGGGGTATGCCAGTGGCACTGTTGAGGTCGCAGGCGAGATGGTCCCAGGCCTCCGCCATATATTGGGAGCCTTGTTACTGGTCCTGCAGCAGTCCCTGTGCATGGTCTTTAATTAGGAGTCCAGCCATGACCTTGGACTCCTGGATGCACCAGTGCTGTGCCCAGAAGCACACTCCTTCTCCCCTTACTGCCATAGTGTCTGCAAGGGGAAGCTACAACCAGTTATGAGCTGTATTCCTGCCTATTGGGTTTAAGTAAGGCCGATTTCCCGCACTTTTCTGTGATTGGCCAGTTTTGAAACATCTAAGCTATGGGCAAACCTGCTTATCTAAGGTTGGCATTGTTTAAAGAGGTATACCACTGGGCAGATTGAATTGGATTCCCTACACATCGCTTACACTTACTAAGTTGAGCTGCGCTGTGGTTGGCATTACTTAATAGTTAATTAGCACTATGTTTGCCTTTTGGCAGTGATTTATTATTCATTACAGGTTATATATGTGTCTGATATCCGTGATTCATGTATACATACACTGTATGGGGACCAGGGGACTTCTACACTTTATTATAGTAACACCTCAAATCTATACTTACTGCAGTACTCCAATTCACATATATACAGCATCACACTGTACATAGAGTCAGTTCACATGTTTGATTTGATTTTTCTGTGGTGAGGATTAGTTTGCTGATACTTCTTTTATATGTATTGCTATGATGGCTTAGTGGTTAACTACTGTGACTGTGGTGTGCAGGGGCCTGAGTTTGAGCCTTGCAGAAGCTGTTTATTTTGTTGCTGGGCAGAATATGGGCTGTTGGGCAGAGAATGATTAAGGCACTTTAAAGTAGTTGTAAGAGGGTGTGCACGGGTTTGTGCGGAGCTAAGCAATGCTAACCTCCGGTTACAGTTTTGCACATTCAGTTAACTTCTACTTTGCTTAATCTGTATAGGCTATGCTTACCCCCACACAAATGCACTTAAACACACTTACTAGTGCTAATATATGCTTACTACTGCTTATTTGTGCTTAAACCTGCGTACTAGTGCCTTATTCATTATGACACTGACACTTCATATGTGCATTTAATGCAGAACTCTGGTTCACATTTAAATGTTATTTAGTAGGTTATACTGCAAAAGAATGTCAAAAAATGTCCATATACAGATTTCACATACAAAATGGAAAGTGCTGCAGTGGGACTGGAACCTGGAATGCCTGCTCATTAGGCAGATGTTCTGACCACTACACTATTGTTGTGCTGCTTCATTTGCATATATCTTCCTTGTTATCTTCTTCAGACTTTTAAACTGCTTTAACCGTAGCTAAGAGATGGGCAAACCCGCACACCTACGGTTAGCTGTACTCAGGGTTTAAAAAAAATAAAAGGGTTTCTTCTTTTTATTTATATGTACTGTTCCTGGGGGAACCCCTGGGGGACTGTTGGTGGGGATATGCGGACACCTATAAGCAGTCTCGCTCATTTATTTACAGTTTCTGCTGTTCTACTTTGCAGGGGCATGTTTATTCTGAGAGCTCTGCTCTCAGACACATCCCCTACACTCATCCAGGCTCCATGTAGGATTAGGAGGTTAGGCAGCACGCCTTCATTAGTATGCATGGAGCGCTGCCATCCTCCTCCTAAAATGCTGCTTCCGTGCAGTACTAGATTAGTCCTGCATGGAAGATTAGTAAATATGAGGGATTGTCTTATGTAATTCTTGAATTTGTAAATGGAGCTTTTCTCCCCGGGCCTCCACTGAAAATATGTTTTTGACCGAGTGGACTTTTCCGGTCAACAAATGTCAATAAATAATAAATAAGTATCATAACATAATACAACATAATGTAGCATAGCATAACATAACATAACATAACATAACATAACATAACAGAACATTACAGTACATGACATAACATCCTCACATCCACAATAACAAAGGATGTTTGTTTCCTCTTAGTAGAACCTCTACTTACAGTATCATTTCCATTGTTTTCCTCCATTTTGTAGGCCTGTACAGTGACCTCTGATGGCTCTGAGTAATGCACCATCCTATATGTAAGTGATAGAACACTATCATGCTCATTTGAATGACAGCACCACTGTTGTTTTTACCCCTGCAGACCATCATGTGGACACCTTTATCCAGGCTTCATCTGAGGGCTGATAATCAAACTCTGATTGACTTCTTTGTGAAACTGATTCTGCTTGTATTGTAGAAGGTATAGCATAACCATTTGCTGACTGCAGTCTTTTCATCTTCACTCCCTCACCTGCTCTTTGCTCTGCTGAATTATTCCAGCTGGAGTGAAATAACAGGCAGCTGTTAGATTCTATGCTTCTGGTCCCTGAGCGATATGCTAATGTGCTTTGTATAACAAAATTTCTAAGCATTGTTTTTATTCATCAACAATAATCAATGTACATATAAATAAATAGATTTAAATTTAGATAAACTAGAAGAACATTGGATTCAGTACTTCCTAGTCATTTCTGTCATAAAATAGTGAATATTTACTGCAATAAGAATATATGCATAATCATATAAAAGTATTTGACTAATCGTGACAAAAAGGTGCAAATAAGATACTGCATTAAACAAAACATTTTCCAAGAAACAAATCATAATCTACCATCTCTTTTGAAAGTGAGAACATCTTTGTTTCTTCTTTCTGTGTAATTTCACTGAAAGCCTGGCAGCACATTTAATTGTTTCCATTTCACATATATTAAAAAATTATTAAAATCAAAACAGTGAAGTCCATAAAATAACACACCACATCATAAGCCAATTTAACTAGAACTGTGGCCCTCAAGAGCTATATAAATATGTCAAAACATTTCATCACTTGATTTAAGATCTGTACAGAAATGACATTTCTGTTATGTAGATAACAGAGTTATCTACTCTACATTACTTTCATTCAGCTCACAGTAAGATCTTTGCAATTAGGCATTACATTTAATGAATAAAGCTTCATTGTTCAAAAAGTTCCATACATGAATGTCACCAACTGGAAATCTGCTGTTGTTCAGCAGCAGCTAACTGACTGAATCACAGAGTATCATCACCGGAAATGTGATGGCATCTTGCAATTGTGGTTAGATACAGAAATGAGCAAAGAGGTGAGTGCTGCACTTTTATAACTTTATCTGTCCTCTCCAAGTTTGTGTAATCTAAAAGTTGGCATAAATGTGTATATATCTATATCTATATCTATATCTATATCTATATCTATATCTATATCTATATATATATCTATATCTACATCTATATCTATATATCTATCTATAGTACCTTTATAAAGTTATCTAAGACAATCTATCTACCCCTATGTGATACATTGGTAAGTTTCAAATCCCCATCAAACATAGTTAATGCCACTGAATATGTGGAAAACTATACCACCATGCTATACTAGCATGTAAACAGCTGCATAGATGCAGCTGTGCCCTGTAGGAACAAGTGCAGGGCACATCCAAGAAACAGACCCCATTGGTGGAGTCATAATAGGAACATGTTTTATAATACAAAGAAGAGAATTTCAGCTAGATGTAAGAACAATAATTCCCAAAATACTACTGCCCTTGTCAGTGAAATAGACAAATGAGGAGCTTAATAAAATCCAGCAAAACCAAGTCTGAGGCTAAAATGGCTACTCAAGTCAAAGACAGTCACAAAGCCTGTTTTAGTTATGTTTGAGTGATTGTGAACAATGTTACCTACTCTGAGGGTGAAGATAAAGAAAACTGCTGGACAATAAATTCAACTCTAACTTTACCTTACTCTCCCCTCCATTTGCCTCTCAAGAAATATCTGCATCTGACTTACCTTTTGTTATCACACAAGAGCATGTCATAACAACTCTATCAAAAGTTAAAAATGCAGTATATTTGGATTCCTCTTAAATAGCATGAACACTGTTTAGCTACCTTCAAACAACACTGTTCAGCATCAGCCTCCATACAGGTTTTGCACCAAGCAAATAGAGAACAACTACAGTCATTCGTCTGCATACGGAAGGACCTTCCACACACCCAGGCAATTACAGAGACGTGTCTGACCAGCCTCATATAAAAAGCCAATGAAAGACTTATCATGAAACATTCAATAAGGAGATAAGGAACCTCCAAACACTGGACCCATCTCAGTTTGGATTTGTCAATGGCAGATCATGCTTACTCAGTTTGGCATACTTTTTTGAGACGGTCACCGAAGTAATGGATTAAGGTAAAACACTACACACAACATGCCTTGAGCTGGCCAAAGCTTTAGATAAAATCCCACACAAAGGCATAGTAGGAAAATCTAAATAAACTGGGAATAAACCTCTTTGTCACCTAGACTGTCAACTGGCTCACAGAGAGGACACAGGAAGTCAAACCAGGGGAATTTACCTCCACATTGAGATCAGTCACCAGAGGAGTCACCCTGGGTTCTGTGCTGGGACATCTCTTGTTTGGCATCTGTTTCTCTGAAATAAATGCCAACCCTAAAGGGCTGTGGCTGATTAAGTTTGCAAATGATTGCAAGCTAGGAGTAGTCGTTGAATCCTCAAATGATTTAACCATCCTGCAGGAAGGTTTGTCTCAAATAAATACAAACGACAACACCAGATGATCCAACAGAATTTATTGTAGTAAAAAAATTCTGTTTGTGTAAAAAAGATACAAAGTTCTCACTCTAGCACCTCGGACAAATGCCTTTAAAAGAGTATAAAATCACATTCCCATAATGCATATATTTATACAAAAAACATTATGTAAAACCAATTAAGCAATAAAACAATTATTTAATTATAGCACCCACTTCCAAATAAGTTCCCTGTTTAACCCTTTTGGGAACAAAGTACCAAACTTCAAGATAAAAGTTGCCTCCTTTTGAAGCGGCTTACTTTTTAAACACATGCCTGGAACATTTTTAATTTTTTCTGTAACAGTGCCTTTTAAATGTGTCTATTGTTGAAGGAAATTCCTGATATATTGCATAGCTTATAAACAGAGAGATTGTGTGTTGATATAGGGATGTCATTGACCCCCTTTAATCAGCTGTTAATAAGAATCATTGAGTTTAATGCCCAAACACAAGCAGTTTGCCTCATATGGGGCAAAACTAACACTAATGAACACACTAAACCAACAAATAAAAAAAGAAGGAAATAACCGCACAATGGTGTAGAAAGGTTCAATGCTTTAATGATGACTGAGCACTTTGACCTCTCGATCTTAGGCTTCATCAGAGTCACAGAAAAAATACATCACTTCCTATTTATACACAAAACATCTCTCATGACATCATATTTAATGGGACTAAACCAGTTCATATTTGATAGAATATATAAATTAACATTTAAATTCATGTACTATGCAATCCATAAAACCATTAAATATTAAAAACAATCAAACCAATTGAACCAATAAAAATGGAATTTTGGAAGCTTTCAATTTTAAAAGAGAGGCAATAAAGATGTTATCATTGATGCCAGGAAAAGTTTTTGCATTTAATCTAAGTTGCCATTTGGTCTCTCTTAATTCCAATGCAGCTCTAATATTGCCTCCCCTATTATTTTTTTCTACTTTATCAATAATAAAAAAAAATATATATCTTGAAATGATGACATCCAACCGAATGCTGATAGAGGGCACTACTGGTCTTCCTATTCTTAATATCTCTTACATGCTCAGCAATTCTATCCCTCAATTTGTATATAGCTTTGCCAATATAGAATGCTGAGCATGAAATACAGGTTGCAATATAGACCACATTTATTGTTGTACACATTCATCTACCAGGGCACTCCAGTGTGTGTGCATAACCATCCACCGCTACATAAGGCCCATCATTAATAAATTTACAATGGTTACAAGAACCACACTTGGACATTCTAGAAACATGCCTACTACCTTTAGACACCCCTTTTATTCCTAGGGCTTCTTTTATATTCCTGACACTACTATAAACAACTGTGGGTTTGTCCCCAAATCTGTGTTTAAGTTTTTTGTCAAAGATTTTATCCCAAGCAGTGTTTAAAATGTTCACTAATCGGGGGCAATCATGATTGTATTTCAACACTATCACTTTACTGTTTGACATATGAGTCTTCAAAGCATTAGTCATAACAGTCACTGAACGTAAAATTGGAAAATAGACTATAGATCTTTTCATCCAGAGCTCCTTCTTGGTCTTGAGTAATAATTTGAGTGGGTAGCCTCTGTTTATGAACATCCCTATAAGTGTGTACATTTCCCTACCAAAATCATCATCCTGGCTAATCAACCTAGATAGCCTGCACATCTGGCCCTTCACAATTCCATGCTTTTGATGTGGGGGGGGGGGAGGTGTGTAACAACTATCATAGTGTAACAAACAATTAGAATAAGTTGGTTTCCTAAAAATAGTGGAAACCAACCTGCCATCCCTTTTTTTCAAGAGTATATCTAAATAGTTAATCTCACTATTGGTATATCTATGAGTGAAAGACAAAAAATCAGTACTAGTGTTCAAAAATAAGACAAACTCTTTAATTTCTTCCTCAGGTCCAGTCCACAAAATCAAGATATCATCCAAAAACCTTAGGTATTTATTGATTTTGGACATAAACCTGGATGTGAACACAACTTTCTTCTCCCATTCAAGCAAAACAACATTTACAAATACTGGAGTGCACTTCCGCCCATCGCAGCACCAGTAGTTTGTTGATAGCATCCACCTTCAAAAAATAGGAAATTACTATTCAGTATGATTTCCATCAATCTGGTTAAAAAATTGACCTTGTCGTTAGGGAGAATGCCTGATCTAAATAAACATTCCTCAAACGCTTTCAACCCTTTGTCATGTGGGATGACGGAAAACAAATTGACCACATCAATAGCCAAAAAAAAAACACATTATTGACTGATGAAAAGTCTTGTAACAACTCTAAATAATGCCAAGAATCATTTATAATGTGATCTATTTTGTTGATGATGGGCTTGACGTGATAATCAATGTAAGCAGCCAGGGGCACTGTCTTTGAACCCCTGGCTGCTACAATCAGTCTAAATGGTGGGTCATGTGCACATTTATGGATCTTGGGAATACCAAAGATCACTGGGATGACAGGGTTATCCACACTCAAAAAGTCGAACTCAGTGCCATTAATCAGATCCTGTGAAAAAGCATCAAATAATTCAATATCAATTCTAGAATATACATAATTTATCTCATTGCGGGAAACCCTAGAATAAGTGGTGGGGTCACTGAGACTCTCAAACACTTTCAAACTATAGTCAAAATTTGACATCAAAACGACATCCCCACCCTTGTCTGGTTTCATAAACCTAGTCATTGTATAATTTCTAATCTCATGAAAAATTTTTCTTTCATGTGTATTGAGGTTGTCACTCAATACTTCATTACCTTGAATCAAATTCCTAAATTCTATTTCACAAAGAGATTCAAATAGCCCAATCTTGCTGTGATAGGAGGGAATAAAGATGCTACTCCTTTTAAGCACTGATGTAAAACCCCCTTCATCCTGTGGAAAAAGCAACCTTAAATTGAGTTACCCAGTATATAATCTAAAATTCAGTAATAAAGGGGCAACATCTGTTTTAAAACACAGAACAAATGAAAAGTATTTTTTCAAAAGATCACAATGTGTGGATGTCAGTGGTCTATTAGTAAAATTGTACAAAGTGAAATCACCATTCTTGAAAATCTTGACACCCTCCTGGCTTTCTCTGTCACTTAGGATGTCACCATTTAACAAGTCTGCCTCATTGGATTTGTTCAATACCGATAATTCTATCTCCCCCTCCCATTCCAACCTTTCTTGTTGGACCCCCAACGGGTCTGGTACCCAGAACCAGACAAGTCTGCCTGATTTCTCAGGCATTCTGATTTCCTCAATTCTGGGGGGATTCTAAAAAAAAAAATAATCTCTATCATCTCTAATATCAGAAGTGTTTCGAGCATTACTCTTGTTTTTATCAAAGCCGTTGGTGTTAGATCTAAGAAATTTATCTTTTGCACAGTTAGGCATACCAAAGTCATTGTTACAAACATCATCACAAACAGCTTTGTTATGCATATTAAAACTGTAAACATTTTTGGTCGCATAATCTTTTCTGTCCCGTTTTAGTTTGACCTGTTTGTTGGCAGAATTATTCCTAACATACTTCTCTAAATCAAGTAAAATTTTGTAGTATTTTATTTTGTATCCAGGAAATACCAAATCAGACGTTATGCTAGAATTTAGAACAAGAATGGATTTTTTAATACTTTCCAGTTTCAAATTGTTGTCCCTTATGATGATTCGCATTACCTCCAGTCCTGTGTTATTATAAACGTCTACCAACTCCTTGTAGTCTGTCATACCCTCTGAAATTCCATTCAGTGATTTAAATACCCGGAGTCCCTTTGGGACCTGATTCAGTCTAATGGATTCCACCAAAAAGACATTGTCGAGTTGAAGACCACGAAACTTGCTCCCAAGCTTCTCAAAGGACGCCAACTGATTGTTTAAAGTGCTCATAAAATGCTGTCTTGTTCTTCATCATTGAAGCTAAGCACAGGGCTGGAGAACCAATCGGTGAAGCCAGCAGAACCAGATGGATTAGACACACTCTCCAGTTTGTTGGAAACGCTGTCAATCATGACCCTGGGGTGCAACGTGAGTACATCCAAGTCCTGAGATGCAGTAATGCCAATGAAAACCCTACCAATTTTCTCTTGCTGACTCAAGGAGGAAGTGGCTAAATGAGCATTCAATTTGTAAACAGTATCTGTAAGTTCCTTAATAAGCAGTAACAAAGCAGAGTTCCACACAAAACACCAAGAGGCAGACTCCCAATCAATTCAAACCAAACACAAGCAGTTCACCTCGCATGGGGCAAAACTAACACTAATAAACACACTAAACCAAAAAATAAAAAAGAAGGAAATAACTGCACAATGGTGTAGCGAGGTTCAATGCTTTAAAATTTTGTGAAATAGAATTTAGGAATTTGATTCAAGGTAATGACATATTGAGTGACAACCTCAATACACATGAAAGAAAAAAATTCTGTGAGATTAGAAATGATACAACTGCTAGGTTTACGAAAGCAGACAAGGGTGGGGGTGTCATTTTGATGTCAAATTTTGACTATAGTTTGAAAATGTTTGAGATTCTCAATGACCCCACCACTTATTCTAGGGTTTCCTGCAATGAGATAAATTATGTATATTCTAGAATTGATATTTGATGCTTTTTCACATGATCTGATTAATGGCACTGAGTTGGACTTTTTGAGTGTGGATAGCCCTGCCATCCCAGTGATCTTTGGTATTCCCAAGATCCATAAATGTGTACATGACCCACCATTTAGACTGATTGTAGCAGCCAGGGGTTCAAAGACAGAGTCCCTGGCTGCTTACATCGATTATAAAAAAAAAAAATCGCAAGCTACTTAATGATAGATCTGCTTCTCAGTTCACATTGGAATTGCTTAATTTATTTAGTCTGTATCATCTGTAATGTTTATCACCATTTTGCTTCTACCAGAAATTGTATGCTCTAATGGTGTAATTGTTGTAAATATTGTAATCTAAAACCTTTTGTAACCTTGTTTATGGAGCTTTTCTCCCCAGGACTCCATTGAAAATGGGTTCATCTTGGCCCAATGGACTATCCTGGTAAACCAACTGCAAATAAAATAAATAAATAAATAAATAAAATCACGTCAAGCCCATCATCAACAAAACAGATCACATTATAAGAGATTCTTGGCATTGTTTAGAGATTTTATGAGACTTTTCATCAGTCAATAATGTGGGTTTTTTTGGCCATTGATGTGGTCAATTTGTTTTCCGTCATCCCACATGACAAAGGGATGAAAGCGTTTTAGGATTGTTTATTTGGATCAGGCATTCTCCCTAATGACAAGGTAAATTTTTTGACCAGATTGCTAGAAATCATACTGAATAGTAACTTCCTATTTTTTGAAGACGAATACTATCAACAAAATACTGGTGTTGTGATGGGCATGAAGTGCGCTTCAGTATTTGCAAATGTTGTTTTGCTTGAATGGGAGAAGGAAGTTGTGTTCAAATCCAGGTTTATGTCCAAAATCACTAAATACCTAAGATTTTTGGATGATATCTTGTTTTGTGGACTGGACCTGAGGAAGAAATCAAAGAGTTTCTTATTTTTGAACACTAGTACTGATTTATTTGTCTTTCACTCATAGATATAGCAATAGTGAGATTCACTATTTAGATATACTCTTGAAGAAAAGGGATGGCAGGTTGGTTTCCACTACTTTTAGGAAACCAACTTATTCTAATTGTTTGTTACACTATGATAGTTTCCACCCCCCCCGCCCACATCAAAATCGTGGAGTTGTGAAGGGTCAGTAGCCAGGACGATGATTTTGGTAGGGAAATGTACACACTTATAGGGATGTTCATAAAAGAGGCTACCCACTCAAATTGTTACTCAAGACCAAGAAGGATATCTGGATAAAAAGATCTATCATCAATTGTCTAATTTTACATTCAGTGACTGTTATTACTAATGCTTTGAAAACTCATGTGTCAAACAGTAAAGTGTTGGTGTTGAAATACAATCATGATTGCCCCAATTGGGGAACATTTTAAACACTGCTTGGGATAAAATCTTTGACAAAGAAATTAAACACAGATTTGGGGACAAACCCACAGTTGTTTATAGTAGAGTCAGGAATATAAAAGAAGCCCTAGGAATAAAAGGGGTGTCTAAAGGTAGTAGGCATGTTTCTAGAATGTCCAAGTGTGGTTCTTGTAACCATTGTAAATTTATTAATGATGGGCCTTATGTAGCGGTGGATGGTTATGCACACACACTGGAGTGCCCTGGTAGAGGAATTTGTACAACAATAAATGTGGTCTATATTGCAACCTGTATTTCATGCTCAGCATTCTATATTGGCAAATCTATATACAAATTGAGGGATAGAATTGCTGAGCATATAAGAGATATTAAGAATAGGAAGACCAGTAGTGCCCTCTATCAGCATTCGGTTGGATGTCATCATTTTAAGATATTTTTATTTTTTATTATTGATAAAGTAGAAAAAAATAATAGGGGTGGCAATATTAGAGTTGCATTGGAATTAAGAGAGACCAAATGGCAACTTAGATCAAATGCAAAAACATTTCCTGGCATCAATGGCAACATTTCTATTGCCCCTCTTTTAAAATTGAAAGCTTCCAATATATAAACTTGTACAGTGGCTGGTTTTATAGTTTTCCTGGTTCAATTGGTTTGATTGTTTTTAATATTTAATGGTTTTATGGAATGCATAGTACATGAATTTAAATGTTTATTTATATATTCTATCAAATATGAACTGGTTTAGTCCCATTAAATGTGATGTCATGAGAGAATTTTTGTGTATAAATAGGAAGTGATGTATTTTTTCTGTGACTGATGAAGCGTAAGATGGAGAGGTGAAAGCGCTCAGTCACCATTAAAGCAATGAACATCGCTACACCATTGTGCGGTTATTTCCTTATTTTTTATTTTTTGGTTAAGTGAGTTTAATGCCCCTTTTGGTATGTTATGTCCAGAAACATTCAACAACTGGCATACTCACAGAAACACCTTACGAAAAGAATATGAGGCTGAAACAATATTTCCTGCCTGGACTAATTCAAAGCCCTGTCACTATGCTCTCTGTCCTACAGATTGCTAAGAGGTGACCTGTGCCTGGCATGCAAGGAATCTTCCAACCTAATACTGACTGATTTACAGTACATTCGCATGTTAAACAGCATCAGAAATACTCAGTCTAGGTATCTAAACCTCTTCTGCAACATAATGGTTTGGAGGAACAGATGTATCTCACAGAGAATACCACTGCTCTCGAACAAACTGCACATCCATGTAAAACAAAGCTTATTCCTGTCAATGTTCAAGTACAACTTGGATCAATAGTTGGGAAACAGAAAATTTACCCCAGGACTGCCTAATGTACTGCTATTAGACAGAAATATCTCCTTGTGGCTTCATCTCATGCATGAGTCCCCTCAAATTTTCTATTGTTATAATCACTAGGGGCAATATATAATTATCAATAATGGGAATGGTAAGACCAATCTAACACCATTTGGGATAGGTTAATTCAAGCACCAAAAGTGAAATTGGTTAGGCTTAAAATGGCCTGCAAGGGCAGCTAGCCTAGTACTTACATATGAACATACATCTATCTATCTCTACATCATTACAATTCAGAATCGGGAATACTCACATGGACAAATGCTTTTTTTCATGCTGTAAATAAAGTAAACACTCATGTGAGTGAATGATCTTCCAAACGGAGTCTCTGCTGACAGACCAGTACACCAGGGTAAGGGAATTTGCCCTAACCCTGCTATTGTGAGATCTCAGAGTTAATACATATAATTAGCAGGGAATGTTGTCCCTCTACAGAAAAATATAAAATAAACTTGTTCATTTTTTTGTTTTTTTGTGCATTCGCTTATATGAGTGTTCGCTTTAACGTGATCTCTCTTTAGAGGTTCACTCGTATGAGTGTTTACTCTTTAATGAGACACTAATATAGATATATAGGGTCAATATCACATTATAGAAATCTAAAATCCAGCAAACGCCACTTCATTGGCCTGTTTTAACTGAAACCTCACATCCTCAAACTATAGTTCCATTGAAATTTTTCCCACGGTAAGAAACTAGAGGGCCATCATTGGGAATTTGTGCTTCTCTCCACTGTAGTGATATCTTGGAGCTGGTATATGTAGTTAGGTGGTGGGGTGCAGCCCCCCCCCACCAGGGTGGGTTTTAAATTCTTGAGTTTTTGATGCAGTCATTATGTTGGCCCACTGGTTACTTACCATGGGAAATATTTCGATGGAATGATAGTTCGAGGATGTGATGTTTCCATTAAAATCGGACAGTGAAGAGGTGTTCACTGGATTTAGATTTCAATAATGTGATATAGACCTGATATATTGATATATATCTACATGGTTCCTCTGCATATTACTGAACGTATGTTTGTCCAACAAACTCGGAGGGTGTTTAATGTCCATGGTACTGATGACCGAACAGTGGCTATGCCGATAGTACTTATACAGGTAAGTGGGGTTTTGGGGCTGAAAGTGTGTGTGTGTGTGTGTGTGTGTGTGTGTGTGTGTGTGTGTGTGTGTGTGTGTGTGTGTGTATGAGTTAGGTTTAGAGTCAAGGATGAGTGAAGGATGGGTGTTGTGTGATTGTGTGCATATTTGTGTATTTTAGGGTAAGGATAGGGGTTAGGTTAGGGGATATATGTAGTGCTATTTGTGTGTGTTTGTGTGTGTTTGTGTGTCTGAGTCTGCCTTGTGAAGTGGCAGTGTTGTGGGAAGGCTTTAATGACATTAAGGTACAGGGTTGGGATTGGAGAAGAGGCAGGGTTAGGATTAGCACCCATTACTGAGGTGGTGCAGGGGAGCGGAACCCCCTGCCTTCTTAGTAATGAGTGCTAACTCTAACCCTAATGCTTGTGGAATAAATAAGGTATATTTGTGATAAGCCATGTTTATGATGAATCCATTCATCCATATGGTCTGTTAAACTTTACCAGCATTCTCTGTGTCATAGTTTTCCCCATGTTTTTTAATGGACACCTTTGTGACAAAACATTTTCCCTACCTTTCTGGATCTGTTTTTAGACTAGGCTTTAGAGCCCCCACATTTTGATATTAATTTTTTTTAATATTATCATCAGTTCATACACCCATCTTATTTTTCTAAATGTCAACCTACTTTTAAGCTATTTTGTAATACTGTCAACATCAGCTGACCATTTGCCTAATCAATTGCTTCACAAAGGTGGTCTTTGCTATTCAGTAAGTCTGCTTACTAAACATTCAAGAACAGAGTTCACCATTTAAAATAGTAAATTAAAGATAAAAACGCACCAAGTTCATCAACCACATAAACTCCAGTGAGTATGAGTTCAGTTGGCAGATTTTTTCACTTAGAATTTTATTTATTTATTTATTTAAGTTTTGCTGTCTTTAACCCTTGTCCATAATGACTGTTGATCATCAGTCTCTCCTGGTCAATTGTTCCATTTATTTCCCATCATTGGGGTGAAGGTTGACTGGTAGGGGCTATGATTCAGATAGTTACCAGAGACAGTTTGAGATTTTTTTATATTTTTATGGCCCTGTATCATGCATGTTCTCATTAAAGTGCTGGGGAGAGATGTTTAACAAGCTGAAAGTAGAGGATGCCCCCCACATCTTCCAAGGGCATTCCCTCCAAGCAGCTTTGCCTCTCCCCTTGAAATATGAACAGTTGTTTCTCCAGTCTCCTACAATGAAATTGCACCAGCCAGTGTGCTCCTGAAAATGCACAACTCTCCCCACTCCCAGTAGAGGTGAGCAGGCCATGAACTTTCCTGACTGTCTCCTTCAGTTCCGGCCTGCTCACCTGTGTTGTAGTCTGGGATCCAGCCCTCTGTGCCACAAGGCCAGGCTTTCATTTATATATAGGATTATTTTAGTGGGATTTTACATTTTTGGCACCTGACGAATTACTAAAACCACATCTCCAAATGGCTCATGTCTGAATGTATGAGCCATTAAATGCATTTCGGTGATTTGCACTTACCTCCCTTTTTATAGGAATTTGATTTAATTACATGTAATAATGCAGAATGTAGTGAGCAAAGTCTCTCACAGGTCTGTATTATTTACTACAACCTCATAATTTTGCATAAACAGAAGTAAATTTCAAGCATAGACCATTCAGTTAGATGTTTTTGTCAATGGATGTTTTGGAGTTTAATCCATACTGGAACATCTAACCTCCCTCCTGGTCCCCTTTTGACCCATTTTCTTCCTCAATGAAAGAGCCCTGTGGCTCATTCATTTTCCTTGCAGTGAGAATGACAGCATCCCTTTGTGGCAGCTGTGCTATCTGCTACATGTTTGTATCTAAGGTTAGATGCTTACTTCCCCACATACTGTCCCCAGCTGCTAATGCAAGCATGGTCACATTCATTTCCATGGACAATTTATGGCCCCTTCCTCTTGAGATGAGAGGACTGGTGATAAGCAGTTCCATTGCTACTTCACCATGCCAACTCCATTTGTGCCAAAGTCAATAGTCAAACTCATGGCATCTTGGGTAAAGTCAAGGCTTTATCTCTCTAACACATGGAGCTGTTTAAAGATGGTGCAGATCTGATCAACTAATCCATATTTTTCTACATTACACTTCAATTAATCAGCATTTAATGATGCTTATCCACTATAAATTCCTACTGGTTTGCATCTCTCTTACCAAGCCTTTCACATTATGGCCAAAGCCTTTGCTGCCCCATAGGACCTTTTTAGTCAGATCCTATCTATGCATAAGATGGGGAAAAATACACTTTATACATCACCACTTAGCTAGGGTTAAACTATTCACGGTGCCATAAAGTCTGCTCTTCAAATTTTCCCTTAAAACTAGCCAGTTTTTCAGTTATAGCACTCAAATCTGTTTCTCTGAGCTCACGCACTTGTTCAGAACTCATTGTAAGCACTAAATAAGCTACAAATTACTACAGCACTCAACTTTCCTCACGTGTCTAGAGGAAGTTTTTAGTACTTAATAAATAAGCACCTATCCAGGCATGTCCAAGGGTCAGCTCCCAGTGTTTTCTCCTGTCTACCTGATGAATCTGGGCATCTTGGGGCAATGCAGTAATTGACTCATGTACACAAACAGCCCTCTGTTCCTACCACCCAACACTACAACCTGTGAGAGATGCACTTATATAGCCAAACTGGAATCAAAGCTCTCTTCACCCTAGACTGGACTAGACAGTCAAGAGAAGAAGGTAAACACTTGCACCACACCACACTCATCACATTGTCCCTCAAAACCTACCCATCCAAAGCACACACATAGAAAAACAAAACACATACCTACATTTGCAGAGGCTCTCAATAAAAATCTGCTCAAGCAACAGAGACCTTCAAAGCAGAAATGCAAGCAACCTCCACCCCCCAACACAACCCAAATGACACATAGCCCACAAACTCAGTGTGCCACTCAACCACAGCCCATAAGGCATAGCAATGTACCCAACACTCTAGTCATAGGTCCATGTTGGTGTAAATGACCTGAGATGTACCTCCCTGGACTACATGAAAAGGATGGAGGAGTTCTCTGATCTTGTAGCCCAGGCAGGTATGACCCTAGCGCTGAGTAGCATCCTGCCATCACCCAGAATGATACCACAGTACAAGGACAACATGATTGACTTCAACAATTGGCTAAGCTTCTGGTGTCATTCTAAGGGGATCCAGTATCTGTCTGCCTGGGATGACATGATCGACAGACCATGATGCTTTGCCAGAGATGGCCTGCACCTGGTGCCCTTGAGATTCTGGATACTGGATAAGTCTCTTGCCACCCCTATAGTGCCTTTTTTAGGCAAGGTTCAAATGGCAAATTCACTACCATAACAGGTACAAGCAAGCAAAATTTGAGGGTAATGCTACTCAATGCTAGAAGTCTAAACCTCAAAATGTACCCACGCAAGGCACTCCTTAAAATGGAGAACATCGACATCTGTGCAGTGACAGAGACCTGGTTCAAGACTCTAGAGAGCACCCCTGCATTACCAGGCTATAATTCATACCACACCTTTCGGCCACCTAACCTGGACCGAAACACTAAAGGTGGAGGTGTGTCCATATTCATTAAGGATATCCACACCTCCAGGCTAGTTGCTCAGCATAACGCATCTGAGATTATCCAAGAGCAACTAACTCTGGGCAAGACCGCAATCCAAATTGTAGCTTGCTATGGATCCCCCACCATGCCCCAGGATTCCCACTCCTCATTTCTTGATATGCTGGAAAATATTAGGGTACAACCCAACATCCTAATCGTGGGTGATTTCAACTATCCCACCATTAACTGGGAAAACTACTCATGTACCAACTCTTTTGCTCAACGTTTTCTGTAATTCATAAATTCCAATGCCTTGGCTCAACTTATCCACACCCCCACCAGGGGCAGCAGTATCCTAGACCTGGTCATTACCAACATGGGCGACCGGTGTTCCACACCAGAGGTCAATTCCTTGTTGGTCAGGTCCGACCACAAGCTAATCACCCTAGACATACACATCCCACTCCCACCCCCCACCCCCATTAGGGAAACCACCATAAAAAATTTCTCCAAAGCCAACTTCATGCTTCTTAAGACAGACATGGCAAGCTTCACGACACCCATGCAGATGGACAATAGAGGTACGACTGTTGAATCCTGCACAAATGCACTTTATAAGCACTTACATGAGTCCATGGATCGTGCTATCCCTAAAAGAACCAAGATGCTATCCTCCAAAAAAACTAAACCTATCTGGTGGTCCCCTGCCATAAACAAACTCTACAACAGAAGAAAGAAACTGTTACAAAAAGAAGTAAAATCCCATGATTGGAAGAACTCCCTGGTCAGCCTCAGTAAGAAGCTGAGATCCCACATAAAGTCCTCCAAAGCTAGTAACGAAAACAAAATTGCCTCTGTTTCCAAAGACAACTACAAAGCATTCTATAGCTATGTCAAGAATCTCAATGGCAACACTCAGATCTGCTCTGAGTTGCAGCACAATGGCACTAAATATAAAGAACCAACTGATATTGCCAACATCCTGGCAGACAGGTTCAGTGCTAAATTTACCCACCTCTCACCCCCTAAAGGTCCTATCTCCATACCAGAAGAATGTAAAGTTCCTGTAAGCATGGCTGCACAGGTAAAAACCACACTCTCCAAAGTCAAGAACAGAGCATCCATGGGACCTGACAACATCCAAGGCTGCATTCTACTTGAACTACAGAACGAACTGGCACCCCACCTAAGTACCATGTTCAATCATAGCCTCACCTCAGGCTTTGTGCCCACTGAATAGCACACACCGACGGTTATCCCACTCCATAAAGGGGGAGCCACCAGAGACCCTGGGAACTACCGCCCCATTAGCCTGATGAGACTGGTCTGCAAGGCCATGGAACATATTATCATGGAACTTATAAACAAAGACATTGGTAATCTCCAAACTCTGGACCCCACCCAGTTCAGGTTTGAAAAAGGCAGATCATGCCTCCTAAACCTGATAGACTTCTTTGAAGCAGTCAGCAAAGCTGTAGATGAGGGTAAGGTGGTTCACACAGCTTAACTAGATCTCGCCAAGGCTTTTGATACCATCCCCCACTCTGGAATTATAGATAAACTCACTAAACTAGGTATAAATCCCTATGTCACAAGATGGGTTGCTAACTGGCTCACTGAAAGAACCACACTGTGAAAGTAACAGACTCCAAATCCGACTTCAGACCAGTGACAAGTGGAGTACCACAGGGTTCAGTCCTGTGTCCTCTCCTGTCTGGTATCTATTTCTCTGAAGTACAGGCTAACACAGAAGGTCTTTGGCTAATGAAGTTTGCAGATGACTGCAAACTAGGAGCCATAATCGAAACTCCTAATGATGTGGACATCCTACAAAAGGGCCTCACTGAGACAGATGCCTGGTGTCAAAGCCATGGCCTCAAGCTCAATTCCAAAAAGTGCATTGTCAACCCCTTTGGTAATAGCTCTGTACCCATGAACTACCACATAAGCAGTAGTCTACTTAATACCAAAAGTATGATAAGAGACCTTGGGACACAGGTGGAAGTAGTCTCTCCTTTGATAATCACATTGCCACAGTAGTCAGGAAATCTTCTACATGGCACACGTCATCACAAAATGTTTCTCATCCAGGAAAAAAGAGGTAATTATTCCCCTGTACTCCTCATTCATTAGACCCATTATAGAGTACAATGTCCCTTTTGGTATGTACCTCACAAGACTTCTACAACAACTGGAAAGGCTGCAGAAATACCTCACAAAGAAGATTATTGGCCTCAAACAGATGCCCTATGCAGACTGTCTCAAAAAACTCCAGCTTTACTCCATTGCATATCACCTACTCAAAGGCGATCTCTGCCTAACATACAAAGCTATGTCAAACCCAGAGCTGTTGGACATGCTCCACTTAAAGAATTCCCAATCCCTCCAAACTGCACACTCTAGAGGCCTAAACCTTGTCACCACAATAAACAGAACATGCTGGAGGGATAGATTCCTGTCCCAGAGACTTCCCAAACTCTGGAACAAACTACCTATCTATATCAAACAAAGCTCCTCATTAGCAATCTTGATGATTGGATGGGAAATAGGAAATTCATCCTCGGGATCACTTCTATGGCTCTGCTCAACAGGGACACAGGAAAATAATTTTCTTGGGTGGCAAAAGCCAGGGTACCTTTTTGGCTAGGCTTATATAGGCCCTAGGGCCAATAGTCTAGTACCTACCTATGAACCTATGAACCTATAAGACATATTATTTGCACCCTGTATTCTTTTAGTGAGATACTTCTGTGACCACTCCACCAACTCTGTTGTTACAAATGCCTGGTCAGGTACATGCTGGAGGGTGCATTGTACTCAATTACTTACCTAATGAGGGATGAGTATAGTGGAACTATGTTCCTGTTAACCTGTTTGGTAGTGTTACTAGTTGCTCAAGACTATAGCTCTGTAACATTTTGTTTAACTGACAGACAGTTGGGCCTGTACCATTAATGTTGAAGTCATCCAGAATGATACAATTTTTGGGGAAGCCATTAGGGTACAAATTAAGTAGGGTTTGATGTGCTGACTCAGGAAGAGGTTTTATGTGTAATACTCCTGTGAACAGGTATACATGCCCAGTAATTGTATCCTGACTTAGTACCCAATTGGAGTTTCTGTCATCTGAAGCAGTTTTTGAGTACTCTGTAAGACTAAGGGTAGTACTATATTCAATTAGTATCATAGTACATCTAACACATGTGATTCTGGGCCTTGCATCATTGATTATGTTGCAGTTGTTTTGTATATATATGAGGGGCAGAAGTCATGTACAGACTAAGTCTCAGATACGGCAACGATACGCAGCTGCTCCAGTGTTAGCCAAGGGATGATCTGTGTGGTAGTCACAGATCCCAAATGTCCTAATTTCTGATATTTCTCAGTCATATGAGTTAAAAAAATAGCAGCAGCATGATGCTAAATCCACTTTCTTAAATCCATACTCCCATTCTGATATCCTCACATAATATGTAGTGCATCCATATAGATAAAGTTACACTAATTTTCACTGATTCTTCAGTTGTGTTGTTCCTTTTGCTGCATTATCCTTTTCAGATCTTTATTTATTAACCAGGAAAGTCTGACTTGGAACAAAGCCAATTTTCAGCAGAGGCCCAAGGAGAAATGCTCCAGATGCATGTCTTTATAACATGGGAGAAAACTCACACAAATGCAAAGAGGACATGCAGACTCCACACCAAAGGCATCCTAGCTGAAAATCAAACTGGAGAACTTCTTGCTGTAAGGTGACAAACCTACCACTGCACCACTGCGCCATCTAATGTTCTTGTTTAATGATGTTATCATTTTGAGCTCATTTTTAATCATTCATATTAATAATGTTTGTTTCTATGACTTTAAGCTATATTCATTAATTATCCAACCACTAAAATGTACTATCAGATAAGATCTTAGTCAGAATGAAAACTCACTGTCATGTAAAATTAGTTCCAAACATCCCTCCAATAATTTCTGGATTCTTCTTAGTTACACTGTTTAATATAATGTGACAAAACCCATGACACTAAACTATCTAAATAACATTATTAACAAATTTATAAAAATCAAATACTTGAATGCAGATATCAAATCTTGGCTTGACCTAATAATCCCCTTTAAAATCACAAAAACTTCCCAGACAAGCTTCACATTAACATCTTTAATGAATGGGAAACTAAAAATTTTATTTGTTGGAAACAATGTATTAAAGATTTGGAAACTTTGCAACTTCAGCAATTATAAAAGACTGACCCCTGGATTTATTATTCTTCCGTGCAGTACTAGCTTAGTCCTGCATGGAAGTGGCTGTTTAGGAGCATGATGGCAGTGCACCATGCATATTAATGAGGCGCACTGCCTGAGCTCTTAATCTTACATGGAGCATGTAAGAGTGCAGGCGGCGTGTCAGAGAGCAGAACCCTCAGAATATACATGCCCCACAATGAAGAACAGCAGAAAAGCCAAATAAATTAGTAAGACCGCTGATAGGTGTCCACATATCCCCAGCAACATTCCCCCACATGTACAACAGCAATAGGAAATACAAATGAACAAACTATTTTTTTAATTAAGAAACCAATTAAAGCTAACCGTAGGTGCGTGTGTGTGCCTATTGCTTAGCTACAGTTAATGCAGCTTAAATGGCTGAAGAGGATAACAAGGAAGACATATGCAAATGAGGCAGTATAGCAATAGTGTAGTGGGCACAGCATTCACCTTACGAGCAGATATTCCCGATTCGAGTCCCACTGCAGCACATTCCATTTTCCTTGGCAAATCATGTTATGACCAATAGTTTTGTTGCATAACCCACTAAATAACATATATTTGTGAATTGGAGTACTGCATTAAATGAACATGTGATGTGTCAGTGTCATAATGTTGCAAAGTCCCCAGACAAGCACATGTGCCCCATACAGTATATGTACACAGGAATCATGGATACAAATGGAAGGTAAAATGTGTAATGAATGACAACTCCATACAGCTTCCAAATGCCCCACATTCCCAAGAACCATGAGCTATAACTGTCCAAATTAGTGCAATTGTAAGTGGGAGTAAGCACTAGTAAGCAAGAGTATGCACCAATAAGCAGTACTAAGCATATTTAAGAACTAGTAAGTAATTTAAGCCTGTTTGCGTGGAGTTAAGCAATGCCTACACAGGTTAAGCAATTTAGAAGCTAACTGAGTATAAGAAACTGTAACCAGAAGTTAGCAGTGCTTACTTCCATGCAAACCTGGTTACAACTGCTTAAAAGTGTCTTAATCACTCTGTATCCAATGGCCCTTGTTCTGCCCAGCAACAAAACAAACAGCCTCTACAAGGTCAAACTCAGAACTCTGTCCACCGCAGCCAAAGTAATTTATCACTAAGCCATGTCAGATACACATAGCCCAGATGTTTTCATAAAATATCATCCAGCCCAATCATTCAACAGTAAAGGGAATGTATTCCAGCATGCAGATGTATGTGTGAGTGTGTGTGTGTGTGTGTGTGTGTGTGTGTGTGTGTGTGTGTGTGTGTGTGTGTGTATTAATATCTAAATAGATATAACATATCTATATATGTAGATATAGCTATATATATATATATATATATATATATATATATATATATATATATATATATATATATATATATATATATATATATATAAAACATATATACATACATATTCATACATCTATAGATATATATGTCTACATCTATATGTCTATATATATATATATATATATATATATATATATATATATAAATATATATATATATATATATATATATATATATATATATATATATATATATATATATACAGCAAGTTATATATATGTGAGCAGATATATATATCTATATAGGTATATACAGACATACATCTGTAGATAACAATGGGAACATAACAAAGACATATACTCCCACATGCACCGGTAATGGGGTTGAGAGGCCCCAAACAACATGCGTCTGGTATGAATAGGTATTCCCTCCCACAACCAAACACATCTGCCCTGCAATACACTACCAACTGTTGCAGATCCAATAACCAGGACCTGAAATGACATGGGCACAAGATGTTAACAGTACTCCATCCCACATGTATGATGTCAGGATGGTATCAGTAACATATCACTCAGTACAGTCTGGCTCCCATAGGGAATGTACAATGTGGAATCATTCAACATCCCTAGGGATACATATACACAGACACATATATGCAGATACAGATATACATATATATATATATATATATATATATATATATATATATATATATATATATATATATATATATATATATATAGCCAGTTTGAAGGAGATTGGAGACTGTAAAGTGGTGGCCGGAGAACGTGTAGTTAGGCAGCATAGGATGGTGGTTTGTAGGATGATGTTGGTGATCAAGAAGAGGAGGAGGAGTGTGAGGGCAGCACCAAGGATCAAATGGTGGAAATTGAAAAAGGGTAATTGTGAGGTGGAGTTCAGGGATGAGTTAAGACAAGCATTGGGTGGCAGTGAAGAGTTACCAAATAGCTGGGTAACTACAGCAGAGCTAGTAAGAGAGACGGCTAGAAAGGTGCTTGGTATCACATCGGGACAGAGGAAGGACGACAAGGAGACATGGTGGTGGAATGAGGAAGTACAGAAGACTATACAGGCAAAGAGGTTGGCAAAGAAGAAATGGGATTGTCAGAGAGATGAAGAATGTAGACAGGAGTATAAGGAGATGAGGTGCATGGCAAAGAGAGAGGTGGCGAAGGCTAAGGATAAGGCATGTATACTCTTCTGTACTTCCTCATTTCACCACCATATCTCCTTGTCATCCTTCCTCTGTCCCGATGTGACAGTCAGGAAATCCTTCTATGTGGCACACCTCATCACTAAGGGCTTTTCATCCAGAAAAAAGGAGGTCATTGTCCTACTGTTCTCATCCCTCATTAGACCCATTATAGAATACAATGCCCCATTTGGTATGTACCTCTCAAGACATCTGCAACAACTGGAAAGGCCACAGAAATACCTCACTAAAAGAATCACAGGCCTAAAGCAGATGCCCTACGCTGACGGCCTTAAAAAACTCCAGCTATACTCTGTCGCATATCGTCTACTCAGAGGCGATCTTTGCTTAACATACAATGCCATGTCAAACCCAGAGCTGTTGGACATGCTACACTTAAAGAAATCCCAATCCCTCAGGGCCACATGCTCCAGGGATCTAAACCTTGTCATCACAATAAACAAAACATGCTGGAGGGATAGGTTCCTGACCCAGAGACTCCCCAGACTCTGGAATAGATTGCCCATACATGTCAAGCAGAGTGCCTCTTTAGTCCTCTTCAAAAGGAACCTTGACGATTGGATGGGAGAAAGGAAATTCACCCCAGGGATCATGTCAGTTGCCCTGCTAGACAGGGGTCCAGGGAAGTAAATAGTGTGGGAAGAAATAGCCAGGGAATTGTTATGGCTAGGCTTGTATAGGCCCTAGGGCTGATAGCCTAGTACCAACCTATGAACCTATATGAAGAGTTGTATGAAAGGTTGGACACTAAGGAGGGAGAAAAGGACCTGTACCGATTGGCTAGACAGAGGGACAGAGCTAGCAAAGATGTGCAGCAGGTAAAGTTGATAAAGGATAATAAGAAAAACATACGCACAAGCGAGGAGAGTGTGTTGAGGAGATTGAAAGATTACTTTGAGGGGTTGATGAATGAAGAGAATGAGAGGGTGAGAAGGTTGGATGACGTAGGGATAGTGAATAATGAAGTACAATGGATTAGCAAGGAGGAAGTAAGGATAGCTATGAAGAGAATGAAGAATGGAAAGGCTGCTGGCCCAGATGACATACCAGTGGAAACATGGAGGTGTTTAGGTGAAATGGCAGTGGAGAGAGGATGCCTGAAGAATGGAGAAAAAGTGTTTTGGTACCAATTTTTAAGAATAAGGGTGATGTGCAGAGCTGTAGTAACTACAGAGTGATTAAATTGATCAGTCACAGCATGAAGTTATGGGAAAGAGTAGTGGAAACTAGGTTAAGAAGGGATGTGATGATTAGTGAACAGCAGTATGGTTTCATGCCGGGAAACAGCACTACAGATGCGATGTTTGCTCTGAGAGTGTTGATGGAAAAGTACAGAGAAGGTCAGAAGGAGTTGCATTGTGTTTTTGTAGACTTGGAGAAAGCATATGACAGGATTCCTAGAGAGGAGTTGTGGTATTGTATGAGGAAGTCAGGACTGTCAGAGGAGTATGTAAGAGTGGTACAGGATATGTACGAGGGTAGTGTGACAGGGGGAGTGACGGATGCGTTTAAGGTGGAGGTGGGATTACATCAAGGATCAGCTCTGAGCCCTTTCTTATTTGCAATGGTGATGGACAGGTTGACAGACGAGATCAGACAGGAGTCCCCATGGACTATGATGTTTGCAGATGACATTGTGATCTGTAGTGAGAGTAGGGAACAGGTGGAGGAGACCCTGGAGAGATGGAGATATGCTCTAGAGAGAAGAGGGATGAAGGACAGCAGGACTAAGACAGAATATATGTGTGTGAATGAGAGGGAGGATAGAGGAATGGTGAGGATGCAGGGAGTAGAGGTGGCGAAGGTGGATGAGTTTAAATACTTGGGGTCAATAGTTCAGAGTAGCGCTGAGTGTGGAAGAGAGGTGAAGAAGAGTGTACAGGCAGGATGGAGTGGGTGGAGAAGAGTGTCATGAGTGATTTGTGATAGACGAGTACCTGTAAAAGTGAAAGGGAAGGTCTAGAAAAGGGTAGTGAGACCAGCTATGTTATATGGGTTGGAGACAGTGGCATTGACAAAAAGGCAGGAGTTTGAGCTGGATGTGGCAGAGTTAAAGATGTTGAGATTTGCACTGGGTGGAACGAGGGTGGACAGGATTAGGAATAAGTATATTAGAGGGTCAGCCCAGGTTGGAAGGTTTGGAGACAAAGCCAGAGAGGCAAGATTACGTTGGTTTGGACATGTGCTGAGGAGGGATGCGGAGTATATTGGGAAAAAGATGCTAAGGATGAAGCTACCAGGTAACAGGAAAAGAGGAAGGCCTAAGATACGGTTTATGGATGTGGTGAGAGAGGACATGCAGGTGGTTGGTGTGACAGAGCAAGATGCAGAGGACAGGAAGAAATGGAAACAGGTGATCCGCTGTGGCAACCCCTAATGGGAACAGCCGAACGAAGATGATGATGATGATATATACACACACACACACACACACACACACATATATCTATATATATATATATATATATATATATATATATATATATATATATATATATATATATATATATATCTATATATATATATATATACACACACACACATATATATATATATATATATATATATATATATATATATATACATATATATGTAACTACACATACACACACAGAGATATGCATAGTACAATACATATGTAGAAGGTGCACACAATATGGAATAGCCACTAAGCCTGCAGTTACCACCTTACCATTTGGACACTGTATGAGCCACCCATTCAAATGACAATTGTTGCCTGCAACATATACCCACAGAGAGGTCAAAAGATATAACACCACACACAGGTTTGCATACATGGGAAATCTTTATTTGTGTACTATTACATTTGTATATGCCATGTCATATAGCTGTTCAGACAGTGGCATCCATATAAACTGAGTAATGTAACTGTGAAGCAGTTATACTAATACAGTAGTCTGGAAAGGTTTACAAATGTTGCTGTCCAGGCTGAGGCCTTCAGGTAGTACAATAGTAAAGACAGACTGGGCCACAGTATGCCAAACCAATCAACAGTAAGTAATGCACATGCATAGTTCAGCAGCCTCTAGCTACACTCTGTATACAATCCATAGGGGATAAAGACCTCAGTTGACACAATGGGATGTAACTGTTACATAACAAGGCATAACTCACACCATCACAAGCACACTGCCAACAAGGAACAGTCTGTATGGCTGAAAGCAGCAGACATGCATTTACCCAAGGTGGATTGTATGGTAATGTACATCCAGATACCTTAAGGCAGCTTACCCCTGATACCTCCACATGTTGTAACAGTCTAGGTTATTTATGGTGCATTTACCCCCCAGGCTCAATAATCCTTGGCCATATACCACTGTTACATACACTGGTATCTGGAGTGCATAAGGGCAGACATGTATTGTGTAGGTGAAGCCCACACATATATGGCCCCAACCCCACCATATGTGTGGGGACACAACAGCAGTGGACTGATGGCAGGAATGGCAGTATGACATACTCACAGCCCACTACCGAACAACCCCTGACAGCATGTCATATGTGCAAAGCCTGGTATGTAGGTGGAGGACAGAGACTAGAACACATGCCCATATGTAGAAAATTGTTGTCATACACTAAGCAAGTCACTGGTGTTACAGGATTGTCTGCAACATACCCTTAGTCAGGAATTTGAAGTTAGAAACAGAAATGGATGTAGCCATGTACTGATAGCACTCAACACACACACTGCCAGTGAAATATCTGACACAAGACCTGTGTGGTGGACAGACAAAACATAATAGGCACACATCTGGCCATCAAGATGATAAGCCCACAGTTGAGAGCTATGCAGACAGACTGCATTATAAGTTAAACTAGTATGCACACACAAAACCTGTACCACCAGTACTATATAATGCATACAACAACTCTACTCACACTCTGTCTGTAGTTATGAACCCCCTACAAATACATAGCTGGCCTGAATGTGCAGGTTCTCCTGTAAGAGGTATTGCTACCTGCTGTCTGTAACACTGATGCCCACACACAGGAAGAATGTCCATCACATAGGAAATGTACATTTGGTATGTACCTCTCAAGACATCTGCAACAACTGGAAAGGCCGCAGAAATATCTCACTAAAAGAATCACAGCCTAAAGCAGATGACCACCTTAAAAACCTCCAGCTATACTCTGTTGCATATCGTCTACTCCGAAGAAATCTCTGCTTAACATAAAAGGCCATGTCAAACCCAGAGCTGTTGGACATGCTACACTTAAAAAAATCCCAATCCCTCAGAGCCACATGCTCCAGGGATCTAAACCTTGCCATCAGAATAAACAAAACATGCTGGAGGGATAAGTTCCTGACCGAGAGACTCCCCAGACTCTGGAATAGACTGCCCATACATGTCAAGCAGAACGCCTCTTTGGCCCTCTTCAAAAGGAAGCTTGACGATTGGATGGGAAAAAGGAAATTCACCCCAGGGATCATGTCAGTTGCCCTGCTAGACAGGGCTCCAGGGAAGGAAATAGCATGGGAAGAAATAGAAAGGGAACTGTTATGGCTAAGTTAGTCAACGGGCACAAAGGTTCCAAACACAGCAATCCTTTATTGAGAGTAAACAAACAAGGTAAGCACTTTCACGGATCTTTCTCCATTTCATCAGGCCATCATATATTACGTACAACCACCGACAAACTATTTAAATGTTAAACAACCAAAGAGGAGTACGAAAGAAAAAAATAAAATAATAAACACATTCAAGTATGCACTAAAAAGTACATAGAACTGCAATTTACTAAAACATTGCAGACCGGGATATAATGAATAATGCTAAATAATAAATAATAAAATAAAACTAAAAGAATATATATATATATATATATATATATATATATATATATATATATAAATATATAAATATATATACATATATATATATATATATATATATATATATATATATATATATATATTGAACAAGAAAAACCTAGACTGTAAATTAAATATCGAAAGTCACAGATATGCTAAAATATATGCACTATAAGACTGAAACATGGATATAACATCATATACGAATGATTGAAAATCAATGATGTTTAAGGGCACTGGCATTTAAGAAAGGTTTAAGAGAAACCTTACTATTAAGACCTGGGGGTTTATCTGCTTGAAGCTGTAAGATCCATTTTTGTTCTAATGCTTCAGTCTTATTCTTGAGATCACCACCTCTGATGTTAACATGTAGAAGTTCTAAAACAAAAAATTTTAACTTATGATTAGGACCTTCATTGGCCACATGCATGGCCAAAGCAATGCTCTCTTTGACATTTCCAATGTCTCTAAGGTGCTCGAGGATCCTATCTTTAAGGGCTCTGTTAGTTTTGCCTACGTAATATGAGAAGCATAATGTACAGAAACAAAAATAGACCTAATTCTTTGTGTGACAATCTGCATAGAAACATGTATGAATCTTGAAGCCAAGTTGTGGGTGTAGAAAATGTCCCCCAACATGTATACACACACATGCCATGCACCTCTTGCAGGTATATGTACCCATTCGCTCAAATTGAACATAGCTCGAATAGTTCAGAGGTCTATAACACAACTGAGTTTTAAGGGATTTATTATTCCTAAAAGTAAAATCTGGTTTATTGCCTATTACCCCTTGCAGTTCTGGTACTGTTAATAGAATGTCCCACTTATTGCTGATAGTGTCACATACCATACCAATGTTACTTGCAAAAGTAAAAGGCATTCTTACCTTTGTATCAGTAATCATATTAGTACGCATCTGATTACCAGAACCATGTAAAGTCTGTGGAGGAGTGTAAACCAAAATATTATCAAAATAAGGTTTGCATCTGCCCCTCCTCTTCTTCCAATCTTCAGATATTTAGAGTTTACACTAAATTCAGATTACCATCAAATTAATTTTCTTGATGTTACAGTTACCAGAAATTCTGATAACACCTCAGAACTCAGGTGTATCGCAAGTATCCCCAGTATAATAACTTGCTTTTTGCCACCAGCATGCATCCAAGTCATACCATCTGTAACATCCCCTAGTCCCAGTTCTTACGTATAAAAGGAATCTGTTCCACTATGAATGATTATATTACATCACAACAGGATCTTATTAACATATTTAGAGTTAGGGGGGTGCAAACAACAGGATATCACAGCTGCCAGTAATGGGCCTCAGATTTGGACAGGACGCAATTATTGGAATATAAAGAAAAAACACAGAGGGTGGAATCTGATATTAGATTTGTAACCACCTATGGTTTTAATATCAATTTGATTCAAAAGGTAATTTCCAAACATTGGAATATACTTTTGGCTAATGATGAGTTACATCATGACCTTGGTTCCAATTGTCAGTTTTCATATAGAAGGGGAAAACATTGGGATCATAGTTTTCTCATTTCAAATGTACCAGTACAGGGGGTGCGGTACATCATCAGATCACTATTACTGGGGACAGATTGTTGGGCACCATTCCCTGTGGCCATTGTTCCTCATGTCAGTATATATTCAAGTCCAAACAATTTACTAGTAAAGGTACCAGTCAGCTTTTTGATACCAGATTTTTTGGGAACTGTGGAACTGACTGGGTAATATAATTAGTGACATGCACCTGTTCAGTCTCTATAAAGGACAGACATCACATCCCTTGCATCTCTGCATGTCTAAGCATCAGAGTGATATATGTAACAAAAGGTTGATGGATGTACTATATAGACATTGTACAGTTCATGGTACTGCCCAGTTTTACTTTATGATTATAGATAGAATCCATGGCAATAGAAGTAATAAATAATAGACAGGGCTGGCATTCTATTTTGAATAGAAAGGAGAAATATTGGATTATAAAACTGGTGGGTCTGTTTTCACCAGGGTTCAATGATCATTCATGAAATTTATAATATTTATAAAATTTGTGATTTATAGTTTATAAGATATTGACATTCGTTTATTTTTAGGAACGTTAACAGTTGTATAGGAAATGACAAAATATGTGAAGCTGACTTTTCAATGGAAGGTTGTACTATTTAAATGGTATGATTGTATGTTTTTTTTTGTGTTATATCCCATTGAAGAAGGCAGGTTTGTGAAAACCGGTCTGGGACTAATAAATAATTTCACTATTTTTGGTCTGTTGTGTTGATTACCTCTTGGTGCTGGCCATTTGTGTACTGGAATTTGGTTTGGTTTGGCCCTCACCCGCCATACCTGCAGACATTTTTACTGCAACTTATGTAGATGCTTGCCAACACACCGGACATGTAATGGCGATGGTATATTCCATGCACACATCTAACACACCTACCCAGAATGCATGCTGTACATGTGCACGTATTGTTGCTGTGAAATGCATGGCATCACAGGGGTGACCATGATGGGGTATTGGAAGGGTATGACAGACACCTGCTTGATAACTAACATCCTGTCATTGCGGAACGAGTCCACAGAGAGTGCCATAATGGTGGGAGACATGGCCTACAGTAGGGACATGTTTGGAACAACACCCATATACAGTGCAACACCAGTGTATATACCTGTAGGACAATGAAAATTGCTGCATAGATACACTATGACATAAGGCATTACAGTAGTCCACATTATCTGCTGGGACTAGGCTGTAACATGTGATGGTCAGTGTATGGGACAGTGCAAAGTGACATACATGTGTAGGGCTTACTTATCATGCATCTGCAAAAAGGAGGAGGGGGTGTCAGCATGACACACCAGTGCACTGCAGCAGGGATCCTAATGATGCTAAAAATGGCAGTATCCACACATAGTCAGGTTCAGGACCTGTAGCACATGTAACCCTAACCCCACAGCAATAGTGTCAGCAGTATGTGAACACCAATATATGTGCACATGAGTAGACCTTGAAATCATGCAGAAAATGGGGACATGTGTAGGGTAGACTGAACATACACTGGCAATTGCAGATGGCCCATGCTGGTATACCCCTGCCAGGAGTAGTGACTACTGTAGTACACACAACAAGAGTTGTGTCAAACCGTCCTAGCACACATATGCCCACATGGAGTGTATGCATTGCAGTCAGCATCCGCACACCTAACACATTCCGTAGACATTACATGTGAAAGTACAGGACATATGTCACATATTGGGCACATGTTCTGTTAAGATATGCAGTGAAGTGGTCCCAATGCAGATCACGGATGGGTGCTTCATATCAGGAAGGGTGTGTACACCCCCCATAGCCATGGTATGCTCTGATGGTTGTTTGTGTAAGAGTATTGGATTGGTCATACATGGTCCGCTGATGTTGAGAGCTGTAAATCAGGCATTAGGCATTCACAAATGACAACTATCCACATATCATCCCAGGTATGTGTTGCTGAAAAACATAGGGGATGTGAGCATTAAAGCTGACATAACTGACACAGTACTACACATTCCGCAATGGGTTGTACATCTGTGAGGTGTGGTGCACAGTACATGGCAGGGTGCCAAACAGTTGCACAGCAATACTGTGTAAATGGGTGCAGTGGTATCCAGCGGAAGGGGCATCACCTAGTGACACAGCACATGCATCACACACATGTATACTGTTGCTAGCATGGATTGACTATAGCTTAACTGCATGGTGTTCTGTACCATATGTTCTGCATGTTGACAGATGGGTAATAGGAGGACTGTGTGAACTATCACTGTGTAACCTGACCTGCATGTGTGTGTGTGTGTGTGTGTGTGTGTGTGTGTGTGTGTGTGTGTGTGTGTGTGTGTGTGTGTGTGTGTGTGTGTGTGTGTGTGTGTGTGTGTGTGTGTGTGTGTGTGTGTGTGTGTGTGCATCCTGGTGGTTAGTTAGTTTGTCTGTAGGGTCACTCTGGTGAAGTGGTGGGAGGTTGATGCATGTAGAATGCGTGTGTGCATGTGTGTGTTTGTGTGGGTGGCTATGTATGCACATGTGAGATTGTGGGGTGCTCATAGAGCTGCACCTCCCTTTGGGACTGTGCAGTACATGGACATGGACTTCCACGTTACACACCAGGAATACCTGTCATGTGTGTAATCACAGGACAGCTGATAATATAATATGGTCTGTAGCATGGAACAGGCATTGAGAGGGAAGGTATACAACAGGTACACCCTTAATATCACATTCAGCAGGGATGTCATCTACAACCCACATATGCAGCACTACAGATGCATTGTGGAAGTACTAGTCAATACCAGGGAGTGTCTCCATATATTACAGTTGTCACATGATAGGCTGAATAAGCAGCATATCTGGCATGTACTGAGCATTACATACACATGCCACACCAGTGCGTGATATTATGGATAGAACATAGTAACCCACACATATAGGGACCATGGTCATGATGTCCGGACATACAGAGGGTGCATACCAAATGACAGCAGTGAGGCCATGTAAAACCACTACACACATGTCAGGCAGGTAATATAGTAACAGGTCTTGTGGTGTGACTGCTTGTGTAGGCATTTAGAGGACTGATATGTTAAGGAGTGGTATCAATGTGTGGATGTTAACAGGTGTGATGCAGGATGGGGTGCCACATGTACATATACATGGGATTTCTGTAAAGCCATGGACAGGTATGTATTATGGGTGTGTGCATGTGTGGTACCAGCAGATGCGGGTTTCAGGCTGCCATGGTGGCGCAGGCACGTATGGAACATTACACCAGACAGGGCCTGAGGCTGCAGAGAGCTGCTCTCACATCTGTACCGTGGTACCATCCGTGCTTATACCGAGCTCATGGATAGATGACATGGTGAGGTGATGGCCCTCATCAGCCTTGGTGTGTCTGTGCTTCAAAGTGTGGTGGGGATGCGGTGATGGCCATGAGGATGTGGGCCAGCAGCACCAACAGTTGGCAGTCAATGTGGACATGCTAGGACACCAAGGGGCTCCCATAGTGGCAGTAGCAACCACGGCAGTAAAGGTGGGTGCTGTCCACACCACACCACAACCATCCACATGCATGTGGTCCTGGCCAGTCCCAGGAGGGGTCTGGTACCAGAGGACATTTGTCATCAGCAGGTGAGAGTAGCACATTGAGGCCTGTACCTGGACATGCCCATGGAACCTGTGGCAGGCACAGTCCACATGTCCATGGCCAGAAGCAGTGAACTGCACACCCTGCCAGGTATGGTCTGCAGCTGTCCATAAACACCTGTGTAGGGCAGCCACATGGCAGAACTGTGTGCATGCATACCCACACACTATACAAACACACCTAAGGCAACCCCATTCCTACACACACCACAGCACCATGCCCAGCTCAACTCAGTACACCTCTCACCCACACACATGGTGTCAATGTATGGCCCACCTTCAGCCTCTGGCAAACCAACAGCACACCCTGTGCATATGATGATACCTGTGCCCCATCCCAGTCATCCATACCATCAATGCAGGGACAAGCTAATATGGTTCTGATGCACACGGTGACTGTACTACTGTGTACCATGGTACTGCAGTGTAACATGTAAGGAATAAAGTGTAATGCATATATGGCAGGTAGTGTAGTGATCCAGCAATGATGCATTATATCTGTTAGTAACACTGGTTGTTTTGTGGTCCCTATAATGTTATCCATTTTTGTTGTAGGTGTACATTTGTCAGCACAAGGATGGTCTGCAGTCATATTCCACAATGGGGTATGGCACTGTGGAGACACTATGGCTGTGACATATCTGGGGTACAGTTGAACACATGTCACAGGTTACTAAAACAGTTATTGCATGTGCAACATGGATAGGTGACCCGCTGAGGCATGTATACCCTGCAACCTAATGTAAAAACATCTACATACACGCACACTGTTACTTGGCAACACTGGGACTAGACCTTTACCTAGCTATGTAGTGATACTAAAGTGTGTGGCTGACATTGCACACACCACACAGCATTTAGGGTGAGGTGTGTCCCAGGTTACATGTTACATACAGAACATCCCCAGACATATACAGTATGCTAATGGTGGATGTAATGGGTGTATATGGACAATACGTAGTGTGACATAACTTCATATACACATTAACAGCCATATAACAGGCCGACACACATCTGAGATACCAGGGCCTATCACTGCTAACTAACTTGACCGTGTGTCCAATGTGTTACAGGTAGGCTGCACACAGCACATGCATAACTATGCTGGATTGCGGTATCAGTTACCTGTATGGTTGATGGTGACAGTGGCAACGATAATGTGGTACATGGGACATATACCGGGTGTATGTTGATGTAATGACAGTGTACACAGCACCCACATCCCCCAGTGGATATTGTACTCTCTGAAACCCATGATGACACTCTGCTAAACCCACCATCACACATTGGCCATGACTGTAATACAACCCATAGTATACCCCAACAGAGACGGTAGTCTAGAGTTACATTCCACATGTCAGATCATTACCCAGAAAGGGGTATATACTGTGACACAGCTCACACACCAGGGATACAACAGGGAGGCCTCAGTGTCCAGCTATGCCTGCAGGTGTGCCTGCTGTTAGTACTACATTTAGCACTTTGCTCTTGCCTGGGTAAGCATTGTCAACAGTAGTACTGCCATGATACACTACATGCCAGTGTGACAGTATGTACCATGGCCTAATAGCCCATGTATGTAACACATTCACATGGATAACAGTGCTGAATAGGCCACATATATGTCTGTGTCCCACACATGACACATACGCCCCTTGCTACTGTAACAACAACACATAAACGCGTGTATTGTACATCACATTACATACACTTATTACAGATGTGAGTACCCTGTTATTTTATCAGACTGGGTGGTATGCCCTGGTTACCAGGCCTAAGCCATGCTTAACAAGTATCAACATTGCTGCAATATAACAGCTGAGCTGATTTGCACAGTGGTAAGCGATGCATACACTGTGTAAGCGCCCGCACATTTACCCATAGCTTAGCACTGCTTAGCTTTGCACAAACCCGTGCAAACTCACTTAAAGCTGCACAAAACTGTCTTAATCACACTCTATCCAACAACCCTTGTTCTGCCCAGCAACAAAATGAACGGCTTTTGCAGGTCTTGAACCCAGGACCCTACACAATAGAGTTACAACACTTAACCACCACGCCATGACCACTGCAAAGACAGCTATTGTTTTACCACTATAGTTGTCAATACACATATTGTGTAGTATTGAACAATTGCCTTTACTTCTTAAATTGTGTAGTCCTTGTTATTAATATAACTGTTGCATCACATATGTTGTTTTCTCATAATGTATACATAAAAGATACATATGGTGAGATACATCTGGGAGGGTATTCACAACTGTGAAGTTTACACGACAGGAATATGGTTATATACATATAATAGGTTTATATATGTCTACATGTATATACACATGTATACTCATACATATGTCTGTATACACATCTGTATAGTGGTACATATATGTGGCCATGTGTACATCTCTTTGTATGTGTATATATATATATATATATATATATATATATATATATATATATATATATATATATATATATGTGTAGATGTATGTATATATAGATGTATGTACATGTATATATAGATATATGTATATATTGCTATATATGTATGCACATCCTGTGTGTACAGATATGCCTAGTTATGTTGGCATATATGTAGATATCTATAACTATATGTGCATACATATCTATTTTACTATACCTACTACTGTCAATATATATGTAGATATCCATACGTATATGTGTATATGTATCTCTATCTGTATATGTGTAGACATATATTGCTCTGTATATGTATATATCTGAGTGTTTATATGTATATCTATGCGCATATACATATCTATCTATGTATGTCAGTTTGTATATGTGTATATATATCTATATAGATATCTGGATAATTATATATACATATATTTTCACAATATGTCCTGAACATAGAGTGTAGCCCTACCTCAGCCCCTATAGTCCCAACTTTGTAGTGCAAGGGGATGTCAAGTATGTATAGCAGGTATATTTGTAGACTATTGCTACTGTAATAGGGATTGTCTTCACAGACATGGTGTGTGTGTGGGAGGTCACATCTGCTTTTAACATGTGCGCCATTGGCTACTGACAGACATCCTTAGGATGTCATAGTACAGTACCACTGCTAGCACGTAATGCTCCTGTGGACTACAGCAGAGATATTGGACAATATATGTGGACAGTCTGACACACTCTGGACAGTCCAGAGGTATTCACAGAACCCCTTGTCATACATCTGTACAGCATCCCACTGCTCTGTCTGACATACATGACTGTTATGGGATGCCCAGCAGCAGTACATCTGGCAAGTATCTGGACATGACATCTCACTGGGTGAGTACACTAAGCTGCTAGGCATGTAACAAAGCACTGTGCAGGCTACAGGTAGACTGACTCAACACTGACCTATATTTCCTATGGGGGAATGCACATGTACCTGCATATATAGCAGGCTCTACAGCCATGTCACAGCACAGAGTAAGATACACCTGTGTGAAAGTGCATAACCACAACCAATGTGAACACAGCCGCAGCCACATATGGTAAGCTAGCATAATATTACAGTATATGGACTATCTGTTCAACACCATCCTCATATGTGCCACTCACACACTAACCCTACATGTACTGGGCCGCTACACAATGTGGTCCGATGCCTGTCTGTGGTATGGGACATGTGTGTGTATGGCCCTACAAACCTGTAAGTTGATAGGGTAACATACAGTGGAGAAGCATGTAACATCAGATAGAATGAGACCAAAAACAATTACATCTACCACAGTCAGTACACAGGCTAAAGTACATATTAACAATACACACACTGTCGACATTCACCATAAGTACATAGACCTCAGTACTGTACACACAACCACAGAATTTCCAGGTTATGTTGTCAGATATGACCCCTACTATACATAACATGTGTAGCAGTCTGATATCTCAATGGCTTGTTATCAGATATGATGTCACTAATTAATAGTGTACAGCACATATGCACTTCTTACTGCATGACATATGTACAAAGGTTGACAGAGTTGTGGCTGGAGGCACATACACAGAGCCAATATTGACATGTTGCTGTGATAATCTCATACATTTACTGTTGTACCATGGTTTGTTGCAACATATGTCCTATGAGGAATATGAAGTCAGTAACTGTCACGGCTTTCACCACCTACAGACTGCAATCCTCATACTACCTTTTGCAGTTCACAAATAGGTGCTCTGTGGGTAACACATGAAACAAAAGGCACCACACACTGCCCAGTCTGCAGATGACCCTACAGATGGGGGTTTCCTCATAAACATAGCACTGACATGCCAGGTATTAAAAACATGTAGGACAGCCATATCCACACACCCTGTTAAACCAACATTACTCCAAATGCAGTATAACAGCACTTACAGTCTGTAGTCAGGTCAGGCACATCCCCCTCCTGTGTGTTGGCCTGTTTCCACAATGTATGTTGTTAGAGGTAAATCCCCAATCCATTTGAGATGCTGTTTGCCAAGCAACAGATTGAGTTCCTGCTAGCAGTGAATGAAAAGACCCACCACCAACATGACGTTCCTAGATATTGGAGTGGGTTACCATGCAATTGGCTATGGGAATGTTACCACAGCTGATCCATGTGCAATCAGCTAGAGGAGGGCTGCAATTCATGCAGAGGCCATCAGCTGATCATGAGCATCACTTAAAATACACATGCTGCTGCCTAAGCAAAGCAGGTGTAAGTCTTCACATCCACCAGAGAGGGAGCGAGAGAGGCAGATAGAGGCAAAGAAAAGTCAGGGAGGGGTGGGAGAGTAAAACTTAAGCATGTTTGTGCCACACACCTACTGGTACAGGGTATCAACCCCCTGATGGCTATGTAGTGCTATCACATGTCAATGCAGTTATTGGATGCATCACATAGGTTACATGTTGAGGAGACCTCAAAACATATATGTGATAGTGGGTGACATCTGCAACAGGGATATGGTAGCAATACGGTAGGTGTAGTACACATGCCTGTCCGCAAGAACAGGTGCCAGCGTCAACGCTGTGCATTGCTTGCCATGTATATTTTCCATAGTCCATGACATGGATTGTGTCTGGGATGTGCACACCTCCCACATGCATGTACAGTGACATGTGGAACTGTACCTGGGGTGTCTGGCCCATGTTGCTTACACAGATTGTTATCATCAGATGTGCCAGTCCTGGCCTCATGTGGTGGGAACTGTTAATGGACAGCAGGTTGAACCTGCACCTACATTGATAGCATGATACTGATATTCCCTGGTGTCACTGGCATCTATTCATACAGGACATGTTTTTCAGGCATAGTATGTCCTTTGTGGGTCACATTTGATGGCACCACAGATGTTGCAGGTGTCCACTGGGGAACATGGGGAAGGTGCACTGTCAGCATATACGTGCCTATTGGACTGATGGACAGGGTGCCATGCCCTCTCTAGCCCACTGCAATCACAACATGGTTACTATCAGTTGGCAATATGCAGGGAACTACCAACATAGTTGTGTGTGTGTATGAGACATGGGTTGAAAGTGTTCTCTGGGTAAAACTAGAACTGCTAACTTTGTTCATCTGGCCTCAATGTCACATGTAGGGGTATGGATTTGCATCCCCAGCCTCTCTGCTATTTCACATTTGTTATTCCTGTATGGTGGACATTGTGATATATACTAAGGCCACCATATAAGAAATTTGCAAAACCTGCTCCATTTTAACTCCAGTAGGTATACACTCACACCAGCAGGATATGAATTACAAACACAGACACACACATACCTCTCATGTCTGGGATTAGAACTCCTACCTAACTAGTTTATTACACTACAGCACTATGCAGTTATATGACACACCACAGAGATTACTGGAGTACTCCTTTCCCAAAGGTGTATTTCACAGTGAATGACATCAGCAGGATTGCCAAAGTAGGGCATTTGAATTGTAGTGTGTGTGACTAGCCTGAACTGCATTACTCCCTACACAGACATAGAAACACACAGAAAACATCCACAACTGCTATGTGTGGGAATAGAACCCCTACCAGAGTTCTATATCACACTACAGCATGAAGCTGTTATAGGATGCACCACAGAGATTACTGGAGTACTCTACCCTCAAAGGTGTATTTCACAGTGAATGACATCAGCAGGTTTGACAAAGTAGGGCATATGAATTGATTGTATTGAGTGTGACTAGCCTAAAAGCATTGCTCTCTACACAGACAGACATACACAGACATACACACACACACACACACACACACACACACACACACACACACACACACACACACACACCGTTGCCATGCCTGGGATTAGAACTCCTACCTAACTAGTATATCACACTACAGCAGTATGCAGCTATAGGAGACACCACAGAGAATACTGAGCTACAGCTTTCTGAAAGGGGAATTTCACAGTGAATGACATCTGCAGCCTTGCCAAAGTAGTGCAATTGAATACTAATGAGTGTGACTAGCCTAAAAAGCATGGCTCTCTACACAGACAGAGATACACACACAGTTGCCATGTTTGGGATTAGAACTCCTACCTAACTAGTTTATCACATTGCAGCAGTACAAAGTTACAGGACGAGCCACATAGATTATTGGGCTACAGCTTTCCAAAAGGTGTATTTCACAGTGAATGACATCTGCAGCCTTGCCAAAGTAGGGCAGTTGAATTGTAGTGAGTGTGACACCCCTAAAAAGGCATTGTTCTATACACAGACAGAGAGACAGACACACACACACACACACACACACACACACACACACACACACACACACACACACACACACACACAGTTGTCATGTCTGGGATTATAACTCCTACCTAACTAGTTTTTCACACTACAGCAGTATGCAGTTATAGGACGTGCCATGAAGATTACTAGGCTACAACTTTCCAAAAGATGTATTTCACAGTGAATGACATCAGCAGCCTGGCCAAAGTAGGGCAGTTGAATTGTAGTGAGTGTGACTAGCCTAAAAAGCATTGCTCTTTACACAGACACACACATACACACACACACACACACACACACACACACACACACACACACACACACACACACACACACACACACACACACACACACACACACACACACACACACACACACACACACACACACACACACAGTTGCCATGTCTGGGGTTAGAACTCCTACCTAACTAGTTTATCACACTACAGCAGTATACAGTTATGGGTCACACAACAGAGATTACTGGCCTACACCTTTCCCAAGGGTGTATGTAAAAGTGGATGACCTCAGCAGGCTTGTCATAGTAGGGCTATGGGGAGGGAAGTGTGTGTGCATGGGCCATAACCCATTTATCTAGAAGTTGAGACACCACACATGGGCACACACAGGGTTATATTCCACAGGTACGTCTATACAGCTGCCAGATGACTACTTCCTTATACAGTCATGCTGCACAGCTAGCACTTGCACCACATAGTCTGTAATGCTGATGGATACCAGTGGCTAATGTCTACAGTGAGTGACATTTACACCTCATGTGGTTGTAGCCATTTGGCTCTGTACTGGGTGTGACAGGCCTCATAATGGATGGCTCCTTGTTGCAGTCACTCTCTTCCACACATCTTTGTACATCTACTTTTGGCTTATTACAGTGTGTTGTTTTTGGACATGTGTCTGTATTCCTATACACTGTGTGTGCAAGGTATGACTGGTGCATACTGAGAAGTGTATGCACTAACAGCTGCAAATGCCAGATATGTATGGTCCACTGTTGTTTGAAGACATGGGTTTTATTTGTTTAAGTGTGTGAGCATGCCCAGTATGACCTTTCAATATGTTGTTGTCTGACACTGCCTTCATTTCTCTAAGTGTGTGAGGATGCCCAGTATGGCCTTCTGTATTGAATGTGTGGATCGATTCCAGGTGGTTTGTACTCCAGTGCAGACCTTTGTGTTGTACAACTACAGGTAGCAAACTGTTTCTGCAGGGTATGCGTTGATCATTTGGCAATATGGGGACATATTGTGCAGGGGATGGTGCATACTGTAGGTGCTTGTGTCTGTGCTGCTTCATCTGCATAGTACTGCTGTTAGCAGAGATATTCATACATGTGTACTGCTATACACTGTGATGTTTTCTGTCCTCATATAGTGTCAGGTGGACATTCTTGCTCACAGTGATGTTTTGGGGGACAAGGGTGACTGCAGCTGTGTCTAGTATTGTGGGCAGACACCTATGTATTCATGGCAAGTTATGCCATTCTGGAGGGGGAGCTGCAGACACTTGCTTCTGGGTCAGTGTATCTGGTTCAGCACCTTGGTACAGTGCTAGCAGAGGATCCCATACTTGTACACCCATTGACATGTCACTATAGCCTTATCTTGCTGTGGCAATGCCTCAGAGCTGTACTGATTTGCACAGGTTACCCAGAGGCAGGGGCCATGGGTCAGGACATTACCCCTATTGTGGTGTATGGGCAGGTGTGTAGCCACCCATTATGTGCTTGCAGCCAGGGGTAGTGTGTGCACACAGCTTGGTGTCAGACCTTGCGAATTCCATGCTGACCATGCTCCCACCCCCCTGTTATTCTAACCTCTTCCATACATTATGCATACATTCTCTGATACTTTCCTTAAGGGTATCACCCCATTACAGGTGTGTATTACTGTTGGTCCACAGTTCATGCAGTAGGACATGGTGGAGATGTTACTGTGGTTTGTCCCCATGACCTTGCATATGGCTTATGTTACTGTTGTTTGTCCACATGGCCTTGCAGATGGCTTATGTGGAGTGTGTTATTACATAACATGCATTGGCAGTATGTGTGAGACACAGGCTTTTGGCAGAGGCCTGTGGACCATTAGGTGTTGCTGTGGGCCAGATGTGGCAGGCTGTTGCATTCTGTCAGTCCTACTGTTTCAAACCATCATACAGCATATTCCCCTGGGATGACAGGGTAGGTGTGATAGGTGTTCATGCCAATACCTTCTATCAGTTTTGATCAGGTGGTGTGGATGCTGGCAGGGTGCTACCTACAGCTAGGGACACACCTGCACTGCATGCTGCATTCTTCCGCTATAGCCATATACAGGTGAGATCATTCCCCATGTGGGTGGTGCTTGCATGAGCTGGGTGCATGTGTGCTATGGACACTGACTTGCATCTGACACACAGATATGCATGGGGCATTCCAGTTATGCTGGTATGTGCAGGTATATCAGCTGTTTCCCAATACATCAGTCCTACCTCTTTTGTGATATGCAAGTGTTCGGGCAGACATCACTGGTATCCCCTAATACAGGACCAGTTAATCTGATGCATACCTGTATGTACAATTCCAAGGGTGTCTCCATTTCACAGTGACACAATATACACTGTATGTTTTGGGTACTTTCCCCTGTGTACTGCTTGCATATCTAGCCCAACAGCCATGCCATGTCAGTCTTTCAGATGATGACACATATTACCATCATACATTTACAATTGCTTACTGCTAGCATGTGTTATACTTGTGGGAATTGTCTTTAGCACTGCAGTTGTGACGGCTTGTCCCTGTCATCAGCAGTAGTGGGCAATGGCCATCAGGTCTTACCTCAACATGCATACATACTGACCACTCTCACACAACATGAAACACACACCAACCTAACGCACACAGACCTGCATATTGTGCAAATGTTACAACCTATCCTGCTACCTTGGCCACCTCTGGGCATCTGTGCTCCACTGGTATTATACCTACTCATACATGTTACTACATTTCTGCACAGGATTGGGGGTGCACACCTGACTGTTACTACATTTCTATGCCGGATTGGGGGAAGGAGCACTCCTGACTGTTTCTACATGTCTACATAGGAGTGGTGGGGGGGCATACCTGACTGTTACTACATTTCTAAATAAAATTGTGGGGGAACACACTTGACTGTTTCTACATTTCTACACAGGATTGTGGGGGCACACCTGACTGTTACTACATTTCTACACAGGATTGGGGGACACACTTGACTGTTATTACATTTCTACACAGGATAGGGGGGGACACCTGATTATTTCTACATTTATATTCATGATTTGGGGGGCACACCTAACTGTTTCTACATGTCTACATAGGATAGGGGGCACACCTGGAACTTGTACACATTTGCTTTGACTGTACTGGTATGTCAGGTACTCCATTTCATTCTGTATTCTAACCTATCATGCTGACTAAAGGCATATCAGTGTACTACAGGTCTTAGCTTTGGTTGACCTATATATTAGTGTCTGACTTCCTACTCTTCAGAACTAACATCCCACTGCCTGACCTTCTGTAGTCTGTCTGTGTAGGCCTGGGGGGAGGTTACCCATAGGCATCATTCAAAGGCCATAGCACAGCCTCTGTTTGTGTTTGTCTACACTTGTCCTGCTAGCTGAGACTGTTGTTGGGTATGTGAATCGCTCTGGCTGACATGTGTGAATCATGTTGAAACACATGTCGGCCAGCACATTTTCTGCAGTTGGTTTTGTCACCCTGTGTAGAATTGGCTACTATTGTGACTCCAGTATTCGTTACAGATGTCATGGTGCAACTACGGGTGTCTACTGTCTGCTGGCATACCATTCAGCCACCCGATTCCCTTGCATGCTCACAGCCATACCATAGATACAGGTAATGACACATTCTACTCCATTCGGCAATTAATAGGTTGATTGACTTACCTAGTGGGTGTGCTAGTATTGAGGATGGTGCTGGAGGGCTGCCTATGTCAGATGCACATAGTACACTCCCTATACATGTTTGAGCACAGGTAATGTCATGTTTGGCATCCCTTTTACTGTATTTGTGAGTCAGAGAGAGGTGTCATTCCCTGGGTCCCTACTGTGTCAGTGTATGTACTATGCATTGCCTCTTTGCCAAGGCCAGGTCTCTGCAAGCCTTGGCATTTGTGGGGGGGCTGTGTGGCCCTGCCTCATGCTGTTCCGGCTGCAGGTGTTTCCACAGGATCATATTGTGTAGCATGGCACATACCATAACAATTTGAGTACATGTAGCTGGTGACTACTGCAAGGCTCCACCGGATGTGTCCAGGCACTGGAACTATGACTTGAGCATCCCAAACACATGCTCTACTATAAGTCTGGTCTCTGTGTGTGCCTTATTATGGCGTTCCTGTTCGGGTATGTGTACATTTCTGATGGGTCTCATCAGCCACGGCTCCAGTGTGTAACCAGCATCCCCCACTAGGTAGCCATAATGGATGTCCCCATTGGCAAATCTCTGGTACAGCTGTGTCAGATGCCAGATGTGGGAATCATGATAGCTTCCAGGGCAGTCAGCACACACATTCATTATAATGCCCTGGGCATCGCACATGACCTGGCAATTGATGGAGGGGAAGCCCTTGCAGTTGATGAAAACCCTACCCTGCTCACCAGGTGGTGCTTTGATGCACACAAGCATACAGTCTATAGCAACCACTACCTCAGTGTATTCTGCTCTTTGGTGGAATAGACACATATTGCTGGCCAACATCTCATGGGTGTTAAGGAAATATACATGCTCACCAGCATGTGCTGACATGGCATCCAGGAACTGGTGGAATACTCTGGATGCTGATGCCTGTGAGATCCCCATGATATCCTCAGTTGAACTTTGGGAGGCACCTGTGGTTAGTATTCCTAAGCCTACACATACCTTGGTATCCACCAGGATGGGTTCCCCTCTGTCAGTTCCGTGTGTCAGGTGTGGCCAACACAGCTCAACAATTTGCTGTAGGAGGTCCCTGTCCACCCTATAGTGCTCCACTATCTCCAGTTCATGTAACCCATGGTAGGTTACCCTGGGTCTGTACACTCTTCTCCATCTCCTTACTGTGGGTTGGTTGACAGCATTCACATCCTCACCACCCTCAGCCTCTTGCACATGTTGTATGATGCCTGTTACAGCCCCTATCATTTTGTTGTTTTGTTTGTTAAAAGTTCCCCGCTTGTATACACCAGTGGTGTAGAGTATGGGAAAAACCAGAGGGGAAGGTGTTTGCATAGTTTATAGTAGAGTTCTGGGTTGGGCTTGTCTGCTGCCTGTGTAATTGACTGATTCTGATACATTTCACCTGCCAGCTATGCTAGTTCTCCTTGATTAACTTCCTACTGCTGTTTTCCCTTCCCATTGTCTTCCTGTTGAAGCCCAGTGGTGCGCCGCACAAGCACAGTGTTCAAATTTGCACAGAGATGCTATTTCCTGGTTTACTTTTCTTTTCTTTAAAACCCATTGTGCTTTGCGCACACCCGCTTAGGCAATGTAAAGATTACTGGGCAGCCTCAGATACACTCCCTTGCCTAACTGTGGTAAGCTGGGAGCAAACTCGAGCCACAGGGCTGCAATCTGCTTACAGTATGCTGACACCCGCTATGATTTCAGCTAAATCTAGGCTTGCACCAAGCTATTCCTGCTCTTACACTGTTGGGAGCTGAGTAGCATGCAAGGGAAATCTGGGATTCACTATAATTCCCCTCATTTGCATAGGATTGCCTGCTAATGCATAGTTACATGTCTCACACTGAGCCTCCCCCTTAGCAACCACTATTCACTGGCCATTTTATCTTCTGCCTGCCATTGACTATAATGGAAGAATATTGATTTTAGTTAGACTGCTTATTTTAGCTTTATTTTCTTATTTTCCCCCAATCCCGTTTGCACACTGCTGCTCTACGCTTAAACAGCTGAGATCAGCTAAAAAACATAAAAGTTGATTTTTTTTATTTTTTCAACTGTTTTACATGCCAGTGGCCTTATACTTGGCCATTGGCATGCTTTCTAAATGATATGCACCCTTTATTTGGAGCTGTCTTGGCTCCGTTTTGGAGTTTGCAGAAATGTACTCCATTACTGGCAGAGTACATTTCTGCAGATTACATTCGTCCCACATGGCTGTTTTCCAGCTTCCTGGATCACAAATTCACCTCATTTGCATGGGTTTCTCCTGCAAATGGGGTAAATTGCATACAGGAGCTGAGTCCATGCTCGACCAGTGCAGAAGCGCTCGTGCACGCCCCTACAGATTATTCCTGGATCACACAGCAGACATATTGCCTGCTGGCACTCCTGCATTAATCCTGCATGCTGTGCAAGGCTTACAGAATCCGGGGGCATAACTTATCATCACAAGATGGGTTACTACTACAAAGTGTAATTGCTTATTCTCAAGACTTATGCAGAATTATTCAGAACCCTTCATATTTAGATCAACCTCCCTTAATCAGAATCATATCTGAAATATTTAATGACCAACTGTTTGACAATTTAGTATCCAAATTATATAGCATTTTGTTAAATTACAGGTCCATTTTATCAACTAAGCAATGGAACACAGTGATTAAAGGCCTACAACATAGTCTCTCCCAGACAGGAAAACATAAAATTCTATCTTCAGTAAAACTTGCTTCTTCGAATATTGGAGTGCATTTAACTTAGAAGTCTTTAAAGAGAACATTTTTAACTCCTGACAAAATTGCTAAATTCAAAAAAATCGAATAACATCATTTGCTGCAGATATCTAACATCATGTAACGCAGACTGGTTCCATATTTTCTATGATTGCTCTAAACTAAGGAATTTTTGGAGAGATATTAATGATTATCTTTCGGCTTTATTGTCAGATAACTTCACATTAACTAAACTTTAATTTTTCTTAATGTTGATGAAACATTTTCTTTGAATAAATCAAATTCATACTTATTATGGACAATATTAGCAGTAGCCAGGAAATGCATTACAAGAAAATGGACCTCTACCACCTCTCAGAGTTTTGGTGAATTTCTCTACTTACTAGAATAAACCATAAAAAGGAAGTCAGAACTAAAGAACCTAGAATATATCCCAAGAGTTTTATTATCAATCTTTGGACAAAAGTTTCAAACCTAGTTGAGACTGTCCAAACTGATTTTTACCACTGTTTAATCATTATTTGTTTGCTTCACTGAAAGTTTTTTTAAATATGTGTAATATTCAAGCATTTTCAGGCCTCTGTAAATAATGTAAATAGTTGATTTAGTTTCCTTGTTGTTAAAATTTTTCTGGTCAGTATAATCAATGCATTAGACTGTGTTTATTCTCTTATTTTATTTCTAATAAAAATATTGGAAAAATATCTTAGTTTGCATTGTATAATATAGTCCAAAACCACTTATAGTGATAACATTTTTCTTGTGTTGCTCCTATGTGAATGCACAATATAATACCACTTTTTTAACAATGAAACCAGTGGGAGCTGGCTTTCAGAAAGTGACTATACAAAATATCTGTCCTATCTATATACATAGAGATCTTGAAATATTTTGACCTGCAAGCCAATGTTGACAATTTTATGATTTTTGTCATAGTGATAAAATGTGTGCAAGGTGTATATTTCTTTAAGTATGTAAAGCATAGGATTTTTCTTGCAATTGTTCCCACAGGCTAAATAGCAGCCAATCAGAGGATTTGCTGCATTATAAAAAAATCAGTCTGAAAAGGAAACAGCAGGAAGTTGGTTCCTCAGTGGAAGGACATCCCCCCGGATTTACTAAACCTCCATGCAGGACTAGCTTAGTCCTGCATGGAAGCACCTGTTTAGGAGCAGGACGGCAGCGCGCCATGCATATTAATAAGGAGCGCTGCCAGAGCTCCTAGGCTTACACGGAGAGTGTAAGAGTGCAGGGGGCATGTCTGAGAGCAGAGCTCTTGGACTAAACACACCCCTGCAATGTATAACAGCAGAAAGGGGTAAGGAATGAGCGAGACTGCTCATAGGTATCCGCATATCCCCAACAGCAGTCCTCCATGTGTACAACAGCAATAGTACATATAAATAAAATGAAGAAACCCTTTTTTTTCTTTAAAAATCCGATTAAAGCTAACCATAGGTGTGTGGGTGTGCCCATTGCTTACCTATGGTTAAAGCAGCTTAAAAGGCTGAAGAGGATAACAAGGAAGATATATGCAAATGAAGCAGCATAGCAATAGTGTAGTGGGGATAGCATTCGCCTTACGAGCAGGTATTCCTGGTTTGAGTACCACTGCAGCACATTCCATTTTCAATGGCAAAGCATGTTATGACCAATATTTTTGTTGCAAAACCCACTAACATATATTTATGAACTGGAGTACTGCAGGAAATGCACATGTGAAGGGGTTCCTATTATATTATTGAAATCATGAAACATCGACAAACACTATAATATCGAACTTGTATGTTCGATGTTTCATAATTTCGAATATGTAAAAAAAATAAATAAAAAGAAAAAACTTAAATGAATTGTTGCAAGCAGGGGGACAAGACTCCCTGCACCCCCCGCACCCCCCACTTTTTAAATATACCAACTCCGAGATCACACTATAGTGCAGAAATGGAATATTTCCCTTTACTGCACTGTAGTGGGATCTCGGCGTTGGTATATATAAAGAGCGGGGGGGGGGTGCTGAGGGGCTTGCCCCCTGCTTACAACAGTTATTTAACTGTTGACTTTTTTTTAGTTTGAATTGCTGAAACTTTGATTAACTGTGTTCGATGTTTACAGTTTCGAAGATTCAGCAATTCAATAACATAATAAGAACCCCATGTGAAGTGTCAGTGTCATAATGAATAAGGCACTAGTAAGCAGGTTTAAGCAGAAATAAGAAGTAGTAAGCATATTTAAGCACTAGTAAGCGGGTGTAAGTGCGTTTGTGCAGGGGTAAGCAATGCCTACACTAGCTAAGCAATTCTAAAGCTAACTCTTTCTAAGAAGATGTAACGGCAGGTTAGTAGTGCTTACAGTCACGCAAACCCACTTATAACTGCTCAAAAGTGCCTTAATCACTCTTTATCCAATGGCCCTTGTTCTGCTCATCAACAAAATAAACAGCCATGCAAGTCTCAAACCCAGGACCTTATACACCATAGTCGCAGTAGTTATTCACCAAGCCATCACAGAAGTACAGAAGAATGAGGTAGTAATAAACATGTTCTCACCATAGTATAACCAAACTGAAACTGTGAAAGCTATCAGTATGCAGTCATATGTGCCATAACCCACCACATAACATAAATATGTGAACTGGAGTACAGCAGTAAGCCCAGTAGTGAGGTGTAACTGCAATAAAGTGTCGAAGTCCGCAATAAAACTCAAGGACCCCACAGAGTGTATGTACACATCAATCAGGGATACTAGGCATACATATAAGGTAGATACAAAGAGTTCACGCACAGAAGACAACGTGCATGGTCACAAAAGCCATACAATTCCACAAAAACGAACCAGCACGTAAAAGGATCACTTAGACAAGCATTTATTATAGATATAAATAAATCAATGTAATGGCTGATAAGCCATTACAATAAGCAAACTGGTTTCGGCTTGAAGCAGCCTTTTTCAATGCTCAAAATACAGATTTGAAAAATCTTCACTGTTTCCTGCTATTTATATAATACAGCCCTTAAAGGTACATACACCACATAGCATCAAGGTAGTCCATTCCAAAAGGATAGTAATAATTGAGGAAATGAAAATAAAAATACCTATGAAATAGAAAAATATATATATAAAATTATAAATAACATTCCATGTCATGATGTCAATCCTGTATGATCAAATTTAAGCATATTATGCATATAAATAGTATTAGACAATTGTATATGTAAAGTTGTCACCCTATAAACCTGATCAATATCTAACTATTAATTCAAAAATCCCAAGAACAAGACAAATGATAAAATCTTTAGTAGTCTTATTCTATTTCATTTAACCCAGGCCTGAACAGGCCCCCTAATTTAATAATCCACATGTTCTCCATATGATTTAATTTGGTATGCCAACCTGCTTTGAAATTCCTATGCAGTGTTATCTTATCAATAATGACAAATTTGAATATAGCAGAAGGATGATCAATAGTATGTTTAAACAAAGCATTAGTAAGGCGTTTATTCCTGATCGCACTCATATGCTCCCCTATTCTAAATTTCACAGGCCTGGATGTTTGGCCTATGTAAAAAGCAGAGCAAGTACACGTTGCCAAGTATATCACCCAATCTGAGCTGCAATTAGCGAAAATTCTGATATTGAAAACCTTAGAAGTGTTCTTGCTTGTAAATTCTGTTGTTTTAGATACATGTTGACAAGCAGTACAATGGCCACATGGAAAGCAACCCACTAATATATCCCCAAATAAAGTGGTTTGTAGTGGAATGGTGGGAATATATATTTTGTAATGTGTAAGGTATGAATTGATGTTACGTCCTCTTCGGTATGAGAATGAACATTGTTCAGGTAGGATCATGTTGAAAAAATCGTGTGATTTCAAAATATCCCAGTGTTGATTAATAATGTCTCTGAACCTGTCAGTATTAGTCCCATAGGTCGTTACCAACCTCAAAGATTGATCAGAACCTTGACCAGAGGCTACCCTGTCTTTAGATTTGTACTCCAATAATCCTGTTCTTGTCAAACCCTTGGTTTCATGCATGGTAAAGGAAAGATGGTGTTGGTTGTATCCACGTTTAATGAATCTATCTGACAAATCAAGGCTGCAATTAGAATAGTCTTGTTCCGAAGAACAAATGCGTCTAATATGCATAAACTGAGATTTTGGAATATTGTGGATGATGTGGTGTGGGTGGGAACTTTTAGCATGTAGTAATGTATTGTATTCTCGAACTTTTCGATGAACGGAGGTGGCCAAAGTATTGTCTGAAAGCCTAGTGACTACCACATCCAGAAAAACAATTTTGTCTTGTTCAATACTGGCAGTGAATTTAATGCCAAAAGAGTTGTCATTCAAATAAGACACAAATTCACCCACCTGGTCCCAGTCACCACACCACACTATCCAACAATCATCCAGATACCTGCGCCAGATATCTAGATGTTGTATATATATGTTCCTCTGAACATCATTGATAAATGCTTGTTCATAATATCTCATAAAGAGATCGGCATATATCGGTGCAAATGATGCCCCCATAGCAGTGCCCTTGATTTGCCAGTAAGCTTTCCCTTTAAAGTAAAAAATATTTTTACGTAGCACAATTTCAGTTAATTTGATCAAAAAATTATTAAATCCTGTGGAATACAATTCAGATTTGTATAACCAATATGAAACAGCAAGAATGCCCACATCATGAGGAATGCTGGTATAAAGGGATGTCACATCCAATGTGCAGAGTCACCAATTAGATTTCAGTTGAGAATCGTTAATGATGTTTACAAATTCTGTAGTATCTTTAATATGAGATCTAACTCATTTTAATAATGGCTTTAAATGGTGTGTAAGAAACGCAGACAGTGGCTCCGTTAAGGAGCCTCTACCAGACACAATAGGTCTGCCCGGAGGATGGAGAGGGTCCTTATGTATTTTGGGTAGCAAATATAAATACTGTGGAATTGGTTCCTCTACCTTAAGGTGTTTAGCTACCTGTTCTGTTATAATTTCTTGTTCCACTGCCAGATCCAAAAAAGAATCAATTTCCACCTTAAAAGTGGGAGTTGGATCAATCACCATTTCCATGTAATAACTGGAGTCTGATAATTGGCGTAAGGCTTCTTCCGTGTATGCTGTATAATCCATGACTACAATAGCGCTACCTTTGTCAGTCATGGTAATAACAATGTCGTGGTTATCCTTAAGTTCAGAGAGCCATTCTTTCAGCTGATGTAAGATTATTAGATTTGGGCTCATACAAGCTAGAGGAATGTAAATCTTTCATAACACAATCTCTAAAAATCGAGACATGTTTATTCATAGGTGGAATAAACTTAGATTTGCCAAATCTAAAGTCAGATGATCTTTGAGTGGTGTGAGAATCTGCAAAAAATAACCTGAGGTTAAGTAATCTACAAAAGTCATTTACATCTTGTAATAAATGATTTTCAGAGACAGATGCACTGGGAACAAAGTTAAGACCTTTATTGAGTAGTCTTATGTGTACAGGGGAAAGATCAAAGGATGAAATGTTGAAAACATTATCTGTTATTTGACCATCTGTTGTAGTAGACACTGTAGGGTTGGAGACCCTAAGTCTACCTTTGTGTTTTCTACCCCCCCTCCTACCCTTAGATCTAAAGGGGGTTGTTTTCCTTTTGGCAGCTGGGGACGCCTGGTGCGAGGGGACTTCACCATCGGTGGCAGATGATGTATCATCCTCAGAGGTTGCATCAGATGTAGCATTTTTATGTCTTAGAATGGACCTAGGTCGTTTCCTACTAGGTTTGTAAGTGTTGGTGTGATCAGTAAATCTAACTGTCTTTTGACTGACAAACGGTTTTCCTTTATCATAATCCATAAGATCTCTGTTAAACTTATGAATTTTTCGCTTCATAAGTTGTTGTTCTAGTAAGGATAAATCCTTAGCAAGATCAGAGATATGTTGTTGGTAAAACCCCTCTTTATTGAATTTTTCAGCTTCATCACATAATACTTGGATCTCTGTTAATTGGTTCTGTATTGTTCTGTCATAATATCTAGTTAGACAGTCAACAAAGTGCATTGAAGCCTGATGCTGGGCCTCTGCCCATTCCCTAGATAATTCAGCATCTATATTGGCCACTAGTGGCTGTAAACGGACCCTAAGGCCCCTTGGTGTAATGTCCTGAATCTTGTATGCCTTGAACAGTTTCAAATGCCAAACATATGAACGTAAGGTTTTCATATGTCTGTTTAGTTTTGAAAAAATTGCCCCACATCTTGGTTGGCCATCTCTTGAAATGTTATTTTGATTTTGCCCCGTATTGATATTTAAACCAAACACATCTAGATTATCTTTGTCTGCCGAAAGCCCTTGTAAAATACCACAGAGATCCATAGTTAGAGTTTCCTTGAAGCTGAGTGATATACAAGTTGTTATATTACAACAAGATCATCAAACCAACCACAAATGTATACATATACCCATAAAAAATATACCCATAAAAAATGAACACAATTTGTAAATATTTGTGTCAGTCCAAAAGTTATTAGCAATTATATACAAAAAATGTCCTCAATGAAGAAACACAACCTATTACAATTTAAACATATAGATGTATAACCAACACTCTGAAAACACCTATTAGCCTTACAATAAGTGGTATTGGTAAAAATGGCTAATAATGACCAAAATTGTTAACAAATGACCTTGTCTACTATTGGCAAAAACAATATTTCTAATAATTAGTTATTCAAGACAGAAACCAAAAGAGCAAGAAACCTTTATATATTGAACTAATAGCTGACCTTCGTCTCTGCTATATGGATATCTGTTCCAAGCCACATAATCAAAATAAATTAAATGGTTATCACTTGGTATAAGATGGTCAATATACCACATTACCATATAATTCTAAGCAGCTTAATTTTTCTACTATTGGCAAAAACCAATAATTCCAATATTTATTTGTTCAAGACAGAAACCCATATATATTGGGCTAATAGCCGACCTTCATCTCTGCTGTCTGAGTATCTGTTACAAGCCACATAATCGGAATAGTTATTTAGTTACCACTTAATATGAAATGGTCACCATACCATATTACCATATAACCAACGTAAGGAAAACTTATTTCCAATGATCTTTGTTATCTCCTATATATTATGTATTCACAATTTATTGCATATTATTAATATAGTATAGGATGTTGCCTCAACCATCATTGAGGACACTCAAATGCACATAATTGCAAACAGTTCAACTTAAGATACTTTGTGGAAGGTCAATAAGCCGTGTAAAATAACAACTAGTTATTTATGGTAAAAAAATTAGTGTTTTAAATAAAGATGGGGAATAGAAAAAACATTAGAGTGAATCAACTCTTGTATAGAAACCTAAACTGCGAAAAAAATATAGGTATATATATATATGTGAGTAGACTGTAAATGTAGGCATGAAACATACCATGATAGTGAGTTCTATGCAGGCATGAGCATATTCATTACATTATAACCTAACTCCAAAATTGAATAGATCTCAATCATTGATACCATATATTAATAATCGTCAGGACATTGTATATTAAACTAAGAAAACAAATATTCTTAATAACAGCTTAGTAACTGACCTATGTTAGGTCAAACAATTATTTCAATAACTGTACTATAACTTAATTTATAGTCCATATGAAAAAGGAAAAAAGAAAATATATACTGTTATAGAATTCAAAAAATTAAATGTCCAAAGTTATCCAGGTAATCGACTCTCCACCACATTCCACAATTCACCAGCCATTAAAAAATAGCATAGCTGTCATCCCGATTAATTACAAGGATATAAAATGTAAAGTTCAAAGAAATATATAAAGTTCAAAAAAATGTAAAAGTTCAAAAAAATTCAAAACAATTCACCGTACATTGAGTCCCGAATGATTATATCTGTGAGTTAAGAAAAAATATAGGGATAACCAAATACTGTGAAGCTCCTGTAATGCTCCTGTAATACACCAACCATTGAGAGTTATTGCTCACCATATTCCCAAATAGTTGTGAGATATATAATCCAGAAAAACCAGTATAGAATACAGTACCTATAATTCCAAAAAACGTAAATGTCAGCCAAAAAGTTCACCGACCATGAAGAAATGGTGCTAACAGTTGTCTCGAAACATTACACGAAAAAAACATGTATACATCCAATGTCCTCAGTCCAAAGACATAAGATTAAGTAATTAAATCATTATAGGCCATCCCCAATTGGCAAATCGTGAAACCCAAAAGCCAGGCAGTTGAACTCTATGTCCTCGTAGGTTGCTGTGAAGGCCAAAAAGCAAAAGTACACTCCCAGTATTTCCAAACGGTTGAAAAGTACGTAATCCAAAAAACATGTATAAACCACAATACCTTATGTCCTAAAAGACACGTAAATATCGGCCAAAATGTCAATGTACTTCAGTTAAGATTCACCAACCTGGGAGTAATGGTGTTTTCAGCTGTCCCAAAGCCTTACACGAAACAGTCCAGGTAGATATCCATTAACATGAAATGGCGGACCCAAAAGCCAAAAGCCATGTGGTTAAACTGCAAAAAAAACAATACGCTCCTCGTAGATTATCCAAAAACACCAATATTAGAAATAGTACATACACAATGTTCTGGCCATAATTTTAAATTGCCAAAAGGAGTATTAAGCACAGGTCTGCGAAAATTTTATAAAAACACAATGGTGGAATCACAACAATCCAGGCATCCCCAGCGTGATGAAAAAACCAAAATGGTAGATACAAGGAGTTCATGCACGGAAGACAATGCGCACGGTCACAAAAGCCATACAATTCCACAAAAACGAACCAGCATACATATAAGGTGTAATGAATAATAACACAATGCCAAAAAGGCATTATAATAAATCTCTAATGTAGGCAACACTAAGCATTGCTCAGGCCAGCTTAGGGGGTCTGAGCAATGTGTAGACCAGCTAACTCCTGATGGCCAGTGGTATACCCCTTTAAACAATGTCAGCCTTAGGTATGCTGGTTTGCCCATAGCATAGCCATTTCAAAACTGGCCAGTCACAGAAAAGTGCAGGAAATCAGCCCTACTTAAACCCAAGAGGCTGGAATAGAGCTCATAACTAGTTGTAGCTTCCACTTGCAGGCATTACGGCAGTAAGGGGAGAAAGAGTGTGCTTCTGGACACAGCGCTGGTGCATCCAAGAGTCCAAGGTCATGCCAGGACTCCTAGTTAAAGACCATGCACAGAGACTGCTGCAGGGCCAGTACCAACGCATCCAATATAAGGAAGAGGCCTGGGACTGTCTCACCCCTGACCTCACCAGTGCCACTGGCTTATCCCAAACTGATGAGCAGGTCAGGCACCACTATGCTGACCTGAAGCAGCGGAAGGGGAACCTCTTGGCAGAGTGGCTCCAAGAGGCTAGAGCATCAGGAGATGTCCCAGCTGTGTGTAAGTATGAGTCCACTACCTGTTTAATAATTGCCAGATCAGGTATATCATGGATAGGTATGGCTAAATATTCCTTTTACATCCCCCACAGCTGTAACAAAGTGGGCCGTGACCAGGAGGCCCACATCTACCGCCTGACACGGTTGAGACGTGAGGCATGTCAGTAATACTCATGCTTTTACTGTCATGGGAAATAAAAATAAAAGTAGTAGTAAGTTAATTGCTAGTATAAAACCTGTATTGTTCAAGGCAAGTACTGCATACACTAGAGAATATGGCAGGAAGAGTCTCAAATTGTTTGTAGGGCAATACAAGTGTAATATCCTGACAAAACAGGTCTAACTGCTGGACTGCATGTGTATATTCTGGTATCATGTGGTAATGTAGATTTGCAATCATGTAATAGTACTGTAGTATTAAACACTATTACCCACACCATGCACCATACATTGAATGTGTAGGAATGCCTGTATATGACAGGTGTAATCCTCAGAGGCCATGTAGTACAACTGAGAGACACATAGACAGTAAACAGGGAAAATACAGACAACACAAAATGGATATCACATGCAACTGAGATGTGAACCATTGCTTTTTTTTAGCACACACAGCCACAGTTCAAATCCTGCCAGTGATAGTAGTCTGCATATAGAATCATACCCCACAACTGTACAGATATGTCCAGAATGTCTATTAAAGTGGCCCGTATCTAATGCCTATCAACCTGTCCCCATGGAAAATTAGTGGAATGGTCCCAGACGTATAGGTAGCAAACAGGAAATACAACTGATTGACACACATCTTGACAACAAACCTGGCACACTAGCAACTCCCCAATACCTTATGTGACTAAGAAACCACGTATGTCCCATTTACACCCCGACTTGTTAAGCTGTGGTCAGAGTGTGTACAGTAACAGAGTGAGATGTATGTGCATAATACTAATGTGGAACCTGTTACTTTGTGTGGGAACATTCATTTAGTGCCACAGGTCTGTCAGATACCAACACTGTGCCCAGAAATACAAGAATGATATGCATTTGCTCTGAATAATGAGGTATTACACATCACTGTCACCCACACTGTCCTACAATATATAACTGTCTAGGAATTCTGTATAAGACTGTTGTTACACAAGGTCAGAATGCATAAGCACAGGGGATTACTAAGACAGAAAGCAGATTGGAGTTATACAGCAATATCAATATAGCAGACACAACTGTGATAGACAGTGTTTAAGTTGTAGCAGACACAGCCATGGTCCGAATCCTAGGAGTGGAATTAGACTGCATACAGATTCATACCCCACAACTGTACACATGAGGCCAGAATGTCCAGCATATGTGCCCATATCTGCTGCCTGTCCCCCTGGCCCCTGCTAAGTCTGTGGGATGATCCCAGATGTGTAGGCAGCAAACAGAGAATACAAGTGATTGTCAACCATCATGAGAACACACCTGTCACTGCAGCAACCACTGAAACTGTTAGGAGACTAATATTTCAAGTATGTCCTATCTACACTCCCATGTTGTGAAGCTGTGACCAGAGTGTGTACAACCTCAAAAAAACAGAAGCAGCAAAACAAACTAAATAAATAAAAATGCTGGCAGGCAGAGTTTCACAGGCACAAATCACTCAGGTGATGATAAACCGAAGGTGTATTTAATGATAAAAATCCACAAGAAAAACAAATAAAATGTGAGCACTTTCGTTAAACAAGTGTTAACTTCATCAGACACCATTAAAATGTAAGACAGCCATTTATATACATATAAAAACACTCTGATTGGGTAAGCAAAGAGAGGCAGCTAGCTAAGCAATACTGAGACAGAACATTAATTAACCCCTTGATGACTGTGTTACAGTTGAAACTGTTGCATCTTAAATACAACTAAAACTTGTAATTAAAAGATAAATTATTAGTCTCATACTTGTATCATGAATGATTCTAAATAGGATAAAACTAAAACCAAAGTCATTGTTAAAATATCATGTTAAATATTCACATAATGCTAAATTGTTTACCAAAGCCAAATACATACAAAAGTGCTTGTGCTTAACAAATGTTTTGAGATATTTTGTTCCTTTCTAGGGCTTTTAATTTCAATACAGAAGAGATGGGTGTCTTGTCATTTATTCCTGGCCATCTATCTGCCTGTAGTAAGATTTGCCACCTTAAACTTCTTTAACTCTAACTGAAGTCCCCAAGGTTTTTTGTTACTGATTTCTACATGGTCTATTGCCTTAAATGTGAAATTGTGGCCAGTATTGTCTTGAATATGCCTTGCTAAAGCATTATTAATATTATTCTTTCTCATGGCATAGTTGTGTTCATAAATTCTGGTGTTAAATTTCCTTTCTGTTTTGCCTACATAAAATGCTAGGCATTGGTCACATGTAGCCATGTAGACCACTGCCTTGGAGTGACAGTTATATTTACCTTTTACATAATGGTCTATGCCATTCACTGTAAATTTGCTGCCTGATTTCACCTTGTGGCACCAGTTACAAGACTCACATTTGTACATCCCTACACGTCCTGTTCTAGTGTAGTTAGAACCTTTCCTAAGAAGGTCTTTTAAGTTTGAGCCCCTTCTATATGTAACTATAGGTCTTTCTCCTATTTGTGCCCTGATGTACAAGTCATCCATTAAAATGTCCCAGTTGGGGGCGTGGCTAGGATGTAGACTGGTTGGCAGCATCTTTTCCCAGCTCTGCACTCAAAAGATATTTCTGACAGGAATTTTTAAAAACTAGATATTGTAGACAAACCTATTTTGTTGAATTACTTCTACTAATATCACTAGAAGTCTACAGTGCAAAAAATTTGGCTTTAAACATTATTTTTCCTGTCAAAAACAAGAAATAAGGTATCTGAATCTACTGAAAATGAGCTTTGCTAAGCATACCACACAGGACCAGATGATGAAAAAGGAGATACAGTCTTTATTAAATGCTATACAAGACTTGTCAGTGAAATTTGACAAAATGAATACCAAACTGGACACTTTTGAGGAGAGATCTACAAAACAAATACAGCAACTACAAAAAATAATGACGCAAGATAAGTCTCAAATAGCTGACATAGAGAGATCCTTAAATGATACTGAGGGCAGACTCTCAGAACAAGATCTTCAGCTACATTTTTTATCACAACAAAATGCTTCATTACAAAATAAAATAGAGGATCTAGAGAATAGGTCCAGACGAAATAACCTTTGCATCTATGGGCTACCAGAGAAAACAGAGGGAGATAACATGGTGACTTTCCCTACTACCTGGTTACCAGAAGTTTTAAAATTACCTGAAGCTCTTTCTTATGGAATTGAAAGAGCCCACAGATCCTTAAGAGATGCTTCATCAACCATCAAATCAAAAAATCACCCGAGATCAATAATAGTAAATTTTGTTTCATCACAGGACAAGGAACTTACTTTAAAAACAGCATGGTCAACTTCTCCAGTTAAATACAAAGACAACATAATCAGATTTGATAATGATTATTCTGCTGGAGTTATAACTTCAAGAAAAGAATGTCTCCCTCTGATAAAGGAATTGAAAAAAAGGCAACTTAAAGTCCACTTGCTGTTCCCTGCAAGAATAAAAATATTTTTTACTGAAGGTCCTAAAACGTTTGACACTCTGCAAGCAACAGTTTCTTATCTTTCAGCTAATAAAACTTTGGATAATGTGGAAGAAATGGATTTCTCCCAATTTGGGGTTAAGCGTCACTTAGAAAAACATGAATGGAGCACTGCTGACAAGAAAAAGAAGAAACGATAAAAGACATCTGAAAAACACAAACATTATTGTCTTCTATTTGCTCTGTAAGGCAGAAAAGTTCTTTGAAAGCATTCATGCTTTACACGTGTCAGTCTTTGAAGCAATATAAATACAAGATAAGCAGGACATTTTATAACTAAAGCAAACAACCCTAAAGAAAGCAAGGTAACATATATTTCTCTATTACAGTGGAAATACTTACAGTCATGATTTTTCTAACTCTAAATGATATTTAGATAGTTCATTTATAAATTACCTGCCTTTTACTGCTAGTATAGAATATGATGTATTTACACTGACATATTAATGTGGTGTGTTTAAATGAGCATGATTCCTTTTTATATTATTTACACTAAGCTGCATGAAATATCTAAACTGATGTATTTAATTCACATAATAATATATAAAAACTGATAGTAATAACTGTCAAAAAGTGCCTTGAAAAGTAATTATCTAGTCTTTGATGCTAAAAGTGCCTTTTTGACTAACAAACAACTGTTTGGCTTGTATATCTGCCCTTAATGTTAAGAAAACTAATAGAAGTTTAATGAGCTGTTGTTCAGTTTAAAAAAGCCCTAAAAACTTCACTTACTTTGTTTTTGTCTTCCCGCCATGGTCACGAGCTGGGAACTCTTATTTTACTACCCCTGAATGAAGGTTCTTCAGTTAGAATCCATTACAGTGTGTTAAACCTTCTAACAGCACAAAATGAAAGTAAACAGTCATGAGTGATGTCAGCACTAAAACAAGACAGTATGGGTGTGGTGTCAGCTCCTAAGCTACTTAAAGTAACCAGCACACTATTTATGAGATGGCAAAGTGCTTTTACAGTTTAACAAATATTAAAAGTACACTGAAGTACCTAATGAATTTAGAAGGTATCAACACATACATGACATTTTATTATATTGTAATATTTGTTATTCATTTTGAATTGTACACATAAACAGCACACAAAGCTTAAAAAGAAGTATATCACTTGGAAGAAACTGTATGAATAGTTAACACATACAGACTTTACTACAATCTTTTCTGATAAGATCACCCATGTAAATTACTATAATTTAACTTAATTTTATAAAACTGTAATATATTTAAGTCCTTGACTGGAACTATATAACATATTTGTAAACACACTGCAGCTCGTGTACTCAACCTTAAGGATAGTAAGTCAATTAAGGTTCATGAATGTAGCTATGTGTTATTAGGCATTTTAAGGGTAAAAAGGAGTTGCTGTTTAATTATCAAGATACTCTGTAAATATTAAATTGTTCAAGTAGCACAATCATTAAGCAGTAATGAGCAAGAAAAAATCTCAGACTTGCTTATGATATTGTTTTATATATATATATATATATATATATATATATATATATATATATATATAGGAAAGAACTGCTGAATTATAAGTATGCTTTTATTAAAGGCAAGTTATATTAATATTGAACATCTTCACTGAAAATGAATGGTTGTGTAAAAACACAGTAACTCCCATTATATAACCAAGGCTAAAGAGATTGTCTTGTATGTCTAAATTGATCAGCCTTGAACCTCAGATTGCAAATAGACATGCAGCGTACTTTTACTTATAATACTGAATATATATTATATAAAATCACAAACGCTAAAGCCATTGTCAGCTACATCTCATATCAATCAGCATTAAAATATGAATTGAATAGCATAGGCATTTACTAACATATTGCTGTTGGTACCTGATATGCATATAAGTAACAGGTCTAATTTCTGTCTATGAAAGTAAATACCAGGCTGTGTGCATTTTTTAATTATGAAACAAGAGCGTGCTATCTATTCTTTTTAATATCCTATAGGTATGTACTTGTTAGAGACACACACATGCTGCAAAGCTGCTAGTTATTGCATATTCATTGGTATATTTCTGACTGCAGTGTTATAAATATATGGTGTGGACCACTTGAGTTCAGAATATGTCTCTATATTGGGCATGTTCTCTGTTTGAACGTTGTATATTATCTATAATATGATAGTGAGTACCCTCACTAAATTCAAAGAAGCCACAATAGAAACAAATATTTATTAAAAATGGAGAATAGAAGGATGAAGAGAAAAATGAAGGAAAATGGTTGATGGTCATAAAAGGTTATCTTTTCCTGTGTATGTAGAAGAGTTGACAGTAATAAGTACCAAACAATTTTGTTATAGCATATTTAAAGCCTACTTTGCTTCTCATATTTTCCAACCTTACAGTTATAACACTGCAGATAAATCCTGTAATATCATAAGGAGTATGAGTTGCTATTTGACATATGTGGTACACTAGCGATGAAATATGCCAGTGGCACTAATAAATATACAGGAATTGCTAAGAAATATAGTCTTAAACTATATAATACCAATGCCAAAAACAAATTAGTAGCATTCATACCACTAAAATATGACTTTTTGAATTAAAAGAAAACTATAAGATTAAAAACTATGTGCAGCATTCGAAAAAAACAATAATCCTCAAAAAACGAATACTGAAGAGCCAAGGGAAACACCAACAATCATGAAAATATAAATCCAATTAGTTTATTGTAACAAGACCAACAACAAACTGCAGCAGCAACTCATAAACGCTTTTCCACTCCAAAAATACGCGTTTTCGTCCCTTGTAATAGGACTTCCTCAGATAACATTAATTAAAATCTTTGTCATTAAATACCTTAGTTCCAAATCAATTAACCAATAAAATCACATATATTCTATTCAAAAACTATAAGATTACTGATAAATGACAATACAAATGTAACGTTATATTCATTGTTATGGATACTTTCAGATTTAATCAACTTGTGGCATGGTTAACTGATGCATATAATGCTTAACATTTTTTTTTATGTATGTATGCATATATGTGTGTATGTATGTGTGTGTGTATATGTATATGTGTGTGTATGTGTATGTATGTATATGTATATATATATATGTATATATATATATATATATATATATATATATATATATATATATATATATATATAGGTAGACCATAACAATAAATTTGATACCTATGAATGCCACTCACACTATAAGGGAGACAGACAGCAAGCATATTATTTTTAAGATGCATAACTGTTATTGCTACACAAAAGATATATTAAAATAAAAGATTTTCCTTTACAATTTAAACAAAACCAAATAGTTAAGTATTAAATCTATGTATAGTTGTGTTGCCTTAGTGTTTTATAAAATATTAAAAATAGATAAAGACTGTATTTAAGTAATCTGTAAAGACAAATACATGTATACTTAAAAGATATATAAGATACTTTTCATTATAAAACTACCATATGGCGGGCCGGGGAGGATGCTGAAATGCAGACTTAGAGATTGCTTGAATGATTAGATCATTCAAGGATGAGATGTTTTTTCTCATGGAGGGGTTTGGTGGTTGTTTATCTTATATTGTTCTCAGTTATGATCTTGTAATTTACTTTTATTGGGTGTCTATAATCTATTGTAATACTGTTGGAAGAAGAAAGAACAAGTCATTCTCTTCATGTACACACATCTACACATTGTTATGAGTATATGAATATGGATAAAAGCAAAGCTAATATAAATCCAATTGCAAAATGTATATCGCTTAATGTAAATGGTTTAAATAATAGCTGCAAAAGGGGAAGTCTTTATAGATATTTAAAGCTATGTAAAGCGCAACTAGTATTTTTACAGGAAACACACCTTACACAGAAAGACATAAATAAAATAAACAATGAAAATTATACAATACTAGTAGGTTCCACCTATAATCAGAAGCGAAGGGGAGTAGCAATTTTGTGGAAAAACACTACTTTAATGCCTAAAATCATAAACACGTTCCATGACAACTCAGGAATGTTTTGTCTAGTGACAATATCTAACAATGAAATGATATATACATTAGTGAATATTTATTGGATACCAGGACTAGGTGTTAGAGTGGCCAAACAACACTTAGAAGACATTGTACAATATACCAAAGGCAATTTAATCATAGCTGGAGATTTCAATTGCATTATAAAAGAAACTGACACAAATACTAAAACTACACATAAGAGATCACCTTTAACAAAATTGTTATCTGAGTTTGTTGAAACTTTTAATATATCAATGTATAAATTTCCTTCTTAAATAAATCATCATTACTGATTAATCTACATAGCTGGACCATCTGGCCCTTAACTACACCTCTCCTTTGGTGCAGAGGGTGACAACTTGTGTATACATATGTAGTGTATGACTATTATAAGTTTATTAAATGTTATGAATTGTTTTTTTAAACTAATACTTGGTTGCAAATGTATTCTTAAGAAATTTTCTGTTTGATTGATTTATTGATTAATTGGATGGGTGGGGAGAATGCATTCTTGCTTTAAATGTGGAGTGTTTTTTATATGGAGTGTTTTACTGTCAGACTCTGAAGAAGCCAGGTTGCTGGTGAAAGCATATGCTTAGTCTGTTGTTGGTTGAATAAATCTTCGTGTTTCAGATCTTGAGTATTCATTCAGTGCACACTGTGGTTCGAATTTCATTTCATAATACATACTCTAGAATAGAGTGTACATAGCAAAGGATTTAACCTCTAAATTAAATAAAGTCAAGACAATTTCATGTCCATTTTCGGACCATAACACCATAACGTTTGAGATAGACTTATGTTTCAAGAGAAGGATATCAGTAACAAGAATACCATCTTACATAAATCTCAAAGATTTTAAGGAATTTTATATTAAAGAAACACAAACATTCCTAGATATCAATCTTGTATCTGAAATATATATATGGAATGCATTGAAAGCATACCTATATGGAAGAGCGGTGGGATGGTATAAAAATAAACAAAAACAGTGGAATAAGGAATTAATGGAATTACAGTCAAAAGTAGATAATTTAAAGCTTGATATTCAAAATGGAAACACCAACTTAATAAAAGAACTTGAAGATACTAATAAAAAATACTCAGAGACGCTACACCACAAAACAATGATCAACTTAGAAAAAAATAAACTATATTACTATTCAATGAACCCTAAAAACCAACAAAGAATAGCAAATAGGACTAAAAAGATTATTAAAACAAATCAAATCAAGGAAATACATAATATAGAAACCAAAAAGAAAGTATCTGATTTAGAAGGAATACTAGAAGCTTTTAGGCTATTTTTTCATAAACTTAATAATCAAAATGAGAAAACAGAAACACATTCAGTATTGAAAGCTTTTCTCAAAAACAATGTTAAAGTTAGGTTATTAGAGGAGCAGGTACAACTAATAGATAAACAAATAACAATGACAGAACTTAAAGCTGAAGTAAATAAGCTAAAATTAAATAAAGCTCCAGGTATAGATAATATCACCCCAGAAATGTTTAAATTACTATCAAATGAGGCTTTGCTGTTGTTATTGAATGTCTTTACATCAGTTAAAATGGTAAAGACATTCCTCCTTCTTGGAAGTACACATTAATATCACCAATTCTGAAACAAAATAAAGATCCCAGTGAATGTTCATCATACAGACCCATTTCACTTCTTAATATAGATTATAAAATTTTTATGGCAATACATGCTGCTCGAATAAAACAATTACTACCACTTTTGATAGAGGAGGATCAAACAGGTTTTATAAAAGATAGGAACACTTATGACAACATTAAAAGAATTCTTTCCTTAATTGATTATATAAATGTCACAAAAACAAAATGAATGTTATTAGCTTAGACATAAATAGCGCATTTGATTCAGTGAACTGGGCTTATCTGTGGTTAGTTTTAGAAGAATATGGCTTCTCAAACAACTTCACTTTGTTAATAAAATCATTATATGAAAAATCATTGGCTTATATAAAACTGGGATCTTGTCTGTCTAAATCTATTAAAATAACTAAGGGCACAAAACAAGGCTGCCCTCTTTCTCCGTTATTGTTTGCGCTAGTCATTGAACCCTTAGCAAATAATATACGTATGGATAAAAATATTGAAGGAATACAACTAGACAACAGCCTAGAGCTTAAAATTCAACTTTTTGCTGATGATATTTTAATTACCTTAAAAATAATAATAGCCGTTTAAAAGCATTATGGGACTCAATTCAAAACTTTCAAAACTTTTCAAGTCTTAAATTAAATGAGAACAAAACAAATGTATTGCTTATAAATACTAATAAAAAAGATCTAAATAAAAAATACCATAAATATATCTCTACTGATAATATAATTAAATACTTGGGAATTATAATAACTAACAACCTAGATACTACAATTGAAACAAATTATAAAGAGACCTTAAATAATATTAAAAATCTAATACAAAGATGGAATAAATTCTTCTTTTCAATGGAAGAAAGGCTTTATATAATTAAAATGATCATATTTCCAAAAAATATTTATGTCATACAAGCTTGTTCTTTGCCACCAGCTAAATCCCACCTAAAACAATTAAATTATTTAATGGTAAGATTCCTATGGTATCCAAAAAAAACAAGGATAGCTATAAAGTATTATCTAGATGACTGGGGTATAGGTGGCATAGGTTTACCAGATATAGAAATATATTTGCATTCATCCATTATTAAAACAATATCATTATGGCTAAATACAAAATATACATCAAAATGAAAGCTAGTTCATGAGAGAATCTGGTTAAAATCAGGATTTGTAGTAGCAAATAAGTATACAGATTTCTTACCAAACAATTTTCTATGGCTGATGAAGGAATATATGATGATACATAAGAATAAAAATATAAGTTCCAAATACATTACTTATACATTAAAAATTTTCCAAAATCTTATTAATAGCAATCCTGATATTAAAGCATGGTCATTTCTTTTATATCCAGTAGCGTACACACAAGGTAATATAATAACATTTAATATGGAAGTAGTCAACATGCTTAAAGAAAAGGGATTAATATATTGCCATCAATTGCTAAACTCTGGAAAACCTCTGACAATAGACCAGATTAAACAGAAATTAAATATGGAAGATAGTTCGTGGTTACATGTACAAGAATTAAGACAGTATATATTAAGCAAACAAGAAACAATGCAACCATCAATAAGACAAAATGTTCCTAACCTTATAGAATATATAATATTACTAACGAATCAACCCATTACTGGAAAGGGATACTTATTATCTATTTATAAAACAAACAAAAAAATAAAAATGCATAATAATGACAAAATATGGAATTATTATAGATCAGTTAATGGACATGTGCCAAATGACAGAGATAAAAAACTAATTCTTCTCTCTCCAAAGCAGACATCACTTTCATTACATTGGAGACTTTTTACATGGCAATTCATACACAGATCTTATGTAACCCCTCATAAAATGGAACTTATGTTTAAGAAAAATATTGGCTGCTGGAGATGTGCTTTATCAATAAAAGCAGACTGGCAACATATGTTCTACGAATGCCATTTGATTAAACCATATTGGGATAAAATAAATTATTTTCTGCAAATGATATTCAATGATAAATTCCAGATTTCCAAATCTGTTATTTTGTTTAATGCACCTGTACCCGACTGTGTGCCAAGAACAAAATATGTAATCTTATGGACTCTCCTAGCTATTGCAAGGAAGAACATTACATCAAACTGGAAATCCAAAGCTTCTCCAACTTTTAAGCAATTCATGAATATGGTGTCAGCAGTATCACAATTGGAAATGAGCACTGTTAAAGGAAGAACTGAAAGAACTACATCATTATACGTAGCATGGCAAAAAGTAACTGAAATACTGGAGAATAATGACTGCAGCAGATTATAATCAGGAAACAATTGTATAGAAAGTCAATTATATGTCAACAATAGACACCCTTGTAAATACTTTATTTTGGTTTTAATGTTTGATATCTGTTTAGAGGTTTTAGCCTACCTTTTTAAATAATTTGTAAATACTTCATTGTCATAAACAACCTGCATTCATGTTTTCTTGTTTTTGGAAATGAATAAAAATATTTACAAAAAAAAAATAATGTCCCAGTTCTTATAAAAAGTGGACATCAAGTGGCATGAATCAGAGTTCAATGTAAGCACCACAGATCTACAAAAATAACTTTTTTCCAACTCAGGTCTCCCCTCTTCAACTTCAGAGGGGCTGTTGTCTCGTGTGTTTTCCCCAACTATGGTCATAAAATGCCCTACTCTTCTTTTAACTATCACTTCCTGCATAAGCTCATTAAGCAAGTCTGTTGGGTACTCCCTCCTCAAGAACATAGTTCTTAAGTTGTCGCATTCAATAAGAAAATCTTCTTCTCTGGAGATCATGCGGGCTGCTCGAACTAATTGCCCTTTAACTACTGACCTCTTTTGATGCTTGGGGTGGGAGCTAGTGTAATGCACGAACGAGTTTGAGTAGGTCTCTTTCCTGTGGATCCTAGTAGCATACTTTTCATTATGTGTGTCTTTGTATAAGTGGACATCAAGGTAATTTATGTAATCCAGGTTAATAACCCAAGTGAACTGCAGGAATGTAGTGGTGGTGTTAAGATATCTCAAAAACTCTTCCAAAACAACCAGTGACCCATTCCATATCAAGCTGGTATCATCTTGGTATCTATAATACAGTCAGACCTTGGAATAGTACTGAGACTGAAAAACCACAAGGTGAAATCAGGCAGCAAATTTACAGTGAATGGTGTAGACCATTATGTAAAAGGTAAATATAACTGTCACTCCAAGGCAGTGGTCTACATGGCTACATGTGACCAATGCCTAGCATTTTATGTAGGCAAAACAGAAAGGAAATGTAATGTCAGAATTTATGAACACAACTACACCATAAGAAAGAATAATATTAATAATGCTTTAGCAAGGCATATTCAGGACAATACTGGCCACAATTTCACATTTAAGGCAATAGACCATGTAGACATCAGTGACAAACACCCTTGGGGACTTCAATTAGAGTTAAAGGAGTTAAGGTGGCAAATCTTAATACAGGCAGATAGATGGCCAGGGATAAATGACAGGACATCCATCTCTCCTGTATTGAAATTAAAAGCCCTAGAAAGGAACAAAATATCTCAAAACATTTGTTAAGCACAAGCACTTTTGTATGTATTTGGCTTTGGTAAATATTTTAGCATTATGTGAATATTTAACATGAGATTTTAAAAATGACTTTGGTTTTAGTTTTATCCTATTTAGAATCATTCATGACACAAGTATTAGACTAATAATTTACCTTTTAATTACAAGCTTTAGTTGTATTTAATATACAACAGTTTCAATTGTAACACAGTTATCAAGGGGTTAATTAATGTCCCGTCTCAGTGTTGCTTAGCTAGCTGTCTCTCTTTGCTTACCCAATCAGTGTTTTTTATATGTATATAAATGGCTGTCTTACATTTTAATGGTGTCTGATGAAGTTAACACTTGTTTAACGAAAGCGCTCACATTTTATTTGTTTTTTCTTGTGGATTTTTATCATTAAATACACCTTCGTTTTATCATCACCTGAGTGATTTGTGCCTATGAAACTCTGCCTGCCAGCATTTTTATTTATTTAGAGTGTGTACAGTAACAGAGTGAGATGTATGTGCATAATACTAATGTGTAATCTGGAACCTTATGTGGCAACAGTCAGGTAGTGCTAACAAACATTGCTCCCACAGGTACGTTGGATACAAACACTGTGCTGAGAAGTACAGACCAGTATAACCTGTACTGGTACCGTCCACCCTGGGATTGTAGGTGATTGTGAGTATTGCAGTTTCTCTGAATAATTAAGTATTACTGGTCACTGTCGCCCACACTGTGCTACATAATATAACTATTTAGGAAAGCATATGTATGGGTGTGTCAGGTCACTAAAGGTGGAAGATGGCAATATTCTAGATATGTCCAGGCACACCAGCATGTGGTCAACACATAGCCAGAGTCTGTGCAGAAAGATTTGGATAGCATAGTGCAAAACATCAACCCAGAATCTGGGCGTATGTGTACAAACAGTCAGTGTTAGCAAACATTCCCTCCACAGGTATACTAGGTAAGAGGTGCACACTGCAGGTGAAACCGGTTCATGTGTAATGATGTCAACAGCCATATCAGTGTCCAATATAAGTTTATAGGGTAGTGTAGCAAGACTTGTAAGGTACAGATAACAGCACTGACTAAGAAAGTAATGTGGAGTACAGGAATATACTACTTGTTGATTGACATCTTTCTCTCCCCCCACAGTATCTCCAACAATAATCAACATACCTACACCAAATGGTATGTACTAACTCTGATAATGTCCATTTGTTTGATAAACATGTTAATGGTTCCCATGCATGTGCCATATTGACTTATTTCAACATTGTTGGCATGGTGCCATCAATGTACCTGCATGCTCTTCTTATTACCACTGTGGTCCCATATATGCATGTGTTTTGTTTGCTATGCAACTGTTCCGTATCTGGTTCCCGGGTTAATGGGAATATCTATACATGCTGTTATACCTAACCCTGGAATGTGTTAACTATCACTAACCCATATATGATGTTGCAATCTAAACACTATAGCAAGCTTGGGAAGGCCGGTCCCAGCGGACCTACCTGTCACACCTCAGCTGGCCGAGGCACTGGGTACCAACATGCCGGGGGCCCAACCCCGCACCTCCATGTCCATTGGTCCGGCACCACCTTCAGGTGGAACTGCCTCAGGGGATGGGGCTCGCCCCCCCTGGGAGTGGGCATGGACAGGTACCTGTCAACCATCACCAGGTTGGGGTTGTGGTGCATAGAGCAATCAACGAGCAGGTCAGTGATCTTCTACACCAGCTTGAGCGCCACATGTCATGATTAGATTGTCAGCCTGGCTCTGCAGCTAAGCCCCCAGCACAGCCACATTCAGGGCTGTGAAGGTGCAGTGGTGACTGCCCATGGGTGGGGACCTCAGTCCCACTGTTTCTACTAGGGGGCTTGTGGGCTTCCAATTTCCCAACACCCATCCCCATCAAGGTGTTTACCCCACATATGTGTCATATACTGCCCCTATATGTGTCTTGTGTGTCTTGTCTGTTAATCTACTCAACCTACCTCCCCAAATATACCTACTACCCCTCCCCAACATCCCATTCTCACCTGAAAAAAATGGCAATCTGTTCCCATAAAAAAATTATGCCCCATACTTAGCTGTCCATTTCGCACGTGTCCACTGGACACATGTAATCTAGTCTAATTAGCAGCACAACTTATTATTGTTGTCCTCACCCCCTCTCCCAGGGGTTTGAGTGTCCAAATCTACCTCCAAATTCAGTGTACATGCACAGCTGTTGCTGTAGAAGAAATAGGCAGCTATGGACCTTCCCTGCACCCTTCATGTACATCCCTAGCTATTTCCCCTACTGTCTTTCCCTCTTTGTGCCCCTTTTTCACCACTTTCCTATCAATATTTTTTTCTTCTCTTTTAAAGAAATTAGCATGGGGGTAAGTGGAAGTAGGCACTTTTAAGCAGCAGTAAGTGGGCCTAAGCCTGTTTGCATGGGAGTAAGCACTGCCTATACAGATTAAGCAATTTAGAAACTAACTGAGTATATGAAACTGTAACAGTGCTTACCTCTGTGCAAACATGCACAAACCTGCTTACAACTGCTTTAAAGTGCCTTAATCACTCTGTATCCAATGGCCTGTGTTCTTCTCAGCAACAAAATTAACTGTCTTTGCAAGGCTCAAATCCAGGACCCTGCACATTATAAACAAAATGATTTACCACTAAGCCATGCAAGCTATACATAAATCTGATGTTTTCAGAAACAAATCATCCAGCCCAGTCATGCAACTGTACAGAGAATGTATACCAACATCTAGATGTATGTGTGTGTGTAAATATGTTAATATCTAAACAGATACAACATATATATATATATATATATATATATATATATATATATATATATATATATATATATATATATATATATATATATATATATATATATTTAGAAATATATACATATATGAGTATATATGAACATATATACATGCAAATGCCTACATCAACACATATATATGTCTACACCTATATGTCTACATATACACAGCAAGTTACATATATGTATATGCAGATATATATCTATTTAGGTATATACAGACATAGTTATATATATATATATATATATATATATATATATATATATATATATATATATATATATATATATATATATATATATATATATATTCATATGGGTATATATGGACATACATGTGCAGATATCAATGAGAGATTAACTAAATCATATGTCCACATGCACCATTAATGGAGTTGAGAGACCCCAAACAATATAGGTCTTGTAAGAATAGGTATAACCACCCCCACCCACCCCCCACAGGCAAACACATCCGCCTGCAATACACTACCAAGTGTTGCAGATCCCATAACCAGGTCCTGACATGACATGGACACAAGATGTTAACAGAACAACATCCCACCTGTATGATGTCAGGCTGGTCTTCTTTCGGCTTTTCCCGGTTAGGGGTCACCACAGCGGAACTCCTGTCCGCTAATGATTGGCAGTTGATTTTTATGTACTGGCTTGCCAGGCCTGACACACAACCTTCAAGGAAGGTATGCCCATTCACGGATGTCTCCACACAGAAGACGCTCTAGCTGAGAATCGAACCGGACAGCATCTTACTGTGAGGCGACAACGCTAGCGCAGCACCATCACCGCGGGTATCAGTCTGGTATTGATAACATAACATGCAGTACAGTCTGGCTGCCATAGGAAATGTAAATTGTGGAAGCTATCAATATCCCCAGGATACATATACACAGACACATATATGCAGATACAGATATACATATATAAATATACATGTGACTACACATACACACGCAGAGATATGTACAGTAAGATGCTCATGTAGTGGGCGCACACAATATGGAACAGCCACTATGCCTACAGTTAACACCTTAACAACTGGACACTGGATGAGCCACCCATACAAATGACATATGTTGCCTGCAACATATATCCCTACAGAGAGGTCATAGGATAAAACACCACACACAGGGTTGCAGAAATGGAATACCTTTATTTGTGTACTATTACAAATGTATATGCCATGTCATATAGCTGTGCAGACACTGACATCCATATAAACAGAGTAATGCAACTGTGAAACAGTTATACTAATACAGTAGTCTTGCAAGGTCCACAACTGTTGCTGTCCAGGCCAAGCCCTTCAGATCGTACAATAGTATTGACAGACTGGGCCACAGGATACCACACAATCAGCAGTAAGTGATGCAGGTGTATAGTCCAGCAGCCCCTATCTACACTCTGTAAACAATCACTAGGTGGTACAGACTTCAGTTGGCCAAATGGGATGTAACTGATACATAACAAGGCATAACTGACACCATCACGGGCACACTGGCAAACAGAACAGTCTGTATGGCAGGAGGCAGTAGGCCTGCAGCAACCCACTTTATGTAAGTAATGTCAAGATAGGTGAAATGTATGGTACTGTACATCCAGAAACCTAATGGCTGCTCACCCCTAATACCCCCACATTTTGTAACAGCTTAGGTTATGTATGGTGCATCCCCCCCAACCCAATAATACAGGGTCATATACCACTGTTACATACACTGGCCTCTGGAGTGCATATGGGCACACATGTATTGTGTAGGTAAAGTCCACACATATATGGCCCCAGCCCCACCAGATGTGTGGGGGATACAACAGCAGTGGACAGCTGGCAGGAATGGCAGCGTGGTATATATATATATATATATATATATATATATATATATATATATATATATATATATATATATATATATAGATAGAAAGATATATGTGCATATGTATCACTATCTGTATATGTGTAGACATATAATGCCCTGTATATTTATATATCTGGGTGTGTATATGCATATCTATGTACATATACACACCCATCTATATATGCCGATATGTACATGTGTAATTATCTATATATACATATATATTCACCATATGTCATGAACATGGGGTGTAGCCTTACCTCAGCCCCTATAGTCCCAACTCCGTAGTGCAAGGGGATGTCGGTATGTATAGCAGGTATATTAGTAGACTATTGCTACTGTAATAGGGATTGTCTTCACACACATGGTTTGCACATGTGTGCCATTGGCTACTGACAGACACCCTAAGGACATCATAATACAGTACCGTTGCAAGCATGTAATGCTCCTATGGACTACAGAAGAGATATTGGCCAATAGATGTGGGCATTCTGACACACTCTGTACAGTCTAGAGGTGTACACAGAACCCCTTAGTGCAGAACATGTGGACCAAGCCTGACAATATGTATGTTAACAGCCATGTAGATGGGTATAACACATAACGACTGGAATACATTCGCCCCCATAGGTTATGCATTCACAAACCCCTGTCTGTCCTGACACATAATAACTGCTGGTACAGAGGTGCAATGGCTACATTCTACTTACTAGATATTGACATACATCTGTACAGCATCCCACCCCTCCATCTGACATACATGACTGTTAAGGGAGGACTGACAGCAGTACATCTGGCAAGTATCTGCACATGATATCTCACTGGGTAAGTACACTAAGCTGCTAGGCATGTAACAAAGCACTGTGCAGGCTACAGGCAGACTGGCTCAACACTGGCCTACATCTTCTATGAGGGAATGCACATGTACCTGTATATATAGCAGGCTCTACAGGCATGTCACAGCACAGGGTAAGATACACCTGTGTGGAAGTGCACAAGCACAACCAATGTGAACACAGCCACAGCCACATATGGTAAGCTAGCATAATATTACAGCTCTACAGGCATGTCACAGCACAGGGTAAGATACACATGTGTGGAAGTGCGCAACCACAACCACTGTGAACACAGCCACATATGGTAAGCTAGTATAATATTACAGTATATGGACTATCTGTTCAACACCATCCTCATATGTGCAACACACTAGCCCTACATATACTGGGCCGCTACACAGTGTGGCCTGATGTCTGTCTGTGGTATGGTACATGTGTGTGTATAGCCCTACAAACATGTAAGCCAAATACAGTAACATACAGTAGAGCAGCATGTAACATCAGATATGACGGGACCTAGAATGGTGACATCTACCACAGTTTTTACACAAGTCAAGGTACATATTGACAATACACACACGGTCAACATTCACCATAAGTACACAGACCACAGTACTGTACAAACAACCACAGAATGTCCGAGTTATGTCATCAAATATAACCCCTACTGCACATAACATGTATAGCAGTCTGATATCTCACTGGCTTGTTATCAGATATGATAACACCAATTATGGTGTACAGTACATATGCACCTCTTAATGCATGATATATGTACAAAGGTTGGCAAAGTTGTGGCTGGAGGCACATACACATGGCCAATATTGCTGTGATAACATCTTACATTTACTGTTGTAACAGGGTTTGTCACAAAATATGTCCTGTGAAGAATATTTTATTTATTTATTTATTTTATTTTACATTTGTTATCCAGGAAAGTCCAACTTTGAACAAGCCAATTTTCAGCGGATACCCGGGGAGAAATGCTCCAGATGCATGTCTTTGTAATGCGGGAGGAAACCAGAGCACCCAGGGGAAACTCACATGAATGCAAGGAGGACATGCAGACTCCACACAGAAGGCACCCCAACAGAGAATTGAACTGGAGAACCTCTTGCTATGAAAGGACAGCACTACCACTGTACCACTGCACCATCCATGATATGATATGAAGTCAGTAACTGTCCCGACTTTCAACAGTTACAGACTGCAATCCTCACACTACCTTCTGCAGTTCACAGATACATGTTCTGTGGGTAACACATGAATACAAAGGCCCCACACACTGCCCAGTCTGCAGCTGACCCTACAGATGGGGAGTCCTCATAAAATAGAACTGACATGACAGGTATTAATACATGTAGGGCAGCCGTATCTACACACACCCTGTTAAGCCAATATTACTCCTAATGCAGTATAGTAGCACCTACATTCTGTAGTCAGGTCAGGCACATCCCCCTCCTGTGTGTTGGCCTGTTTCTACAGTGTATGTTGTCAGAGGTAAATCCCCAATCCATCTGAGATGCTGTTTGCCAAACAGCAGATCGAGTTCCTGCTCACAGTGAATGGAATGGCCCAACACCAACACGATGTTCCTAGATATTGGAGTGTGTTTCCATGCAATTGGCTTTGGGAATGTTACCACAGCTGTTCCATATGCAATCAGCTAGGGGAGGGCTGCAATTCATGCAGAGGCCATCAACTGATCATGAGCATCACTTAAAATGCACATGGTGCTGCCTAAGCAAAGCAGGTGTAGGTCTCCACAACCACCAGTAAGGAAGTGAGAGAGGCAGCCAGAGGCAATGACAAGTCAGGGAGGGGTGGGAGAGTAAAACTTATGCATGTTTGTGTCACACACCTACCAGCACAGGGTATCAAACCCCTGATGACTATGTAGTGCTATCACAGTCCTATGCAGTTGTTGGATGCACCACATAGATTACCGGTTGTGGAGTCCTCAGAACATATATGTGATGGTGAGTGACATCTGCAACAGGGATATGGTAGCTATACAGTAGGTGAAGTACACGTGCCTGTCCACATGAATAGGTGTCAGAGTCAACACAGCAACACTCTCACAGAGACGCACACACATTGACACATTTGGCAGGGCCAGGGATACAGCTCATCACTAGTGAGATTGCCACAAGAAATTACTGTTCAGGTATCGCATGCACCACACGGGTCATATGGAGGTTATAGGGGCAAAGGGTATGGGTAGGTATCTGACATCAAACAGCATTCTTCAATATGCCACTGGGGGTTGTAGTTAGTGTGGATGTGATCATATGCATCATACAACACACACACAAATGCACAGGGTGCCAGTACAGACATGCATGGGTGCATTTATGCACGGGTATGTGGTGGTCAACTGTGCCAGATGGCTATACAAGGTTAGGTGATGGGTATACCTCTCCATCAGGCCACATAACAATGGTCTGCATTGTGGCTCAGGGCTGTGGTTTCTGGATTTGCCCACACATGTGGGTATTGTACCACCATCCAGTCACCTGGGTGACTATTGCATGTGGTCAATGCTGTGCATCACTTGCCATGTATGTGTTCCTTATTCTATGACATGGATGGTGTCTGAGATGTGCACACCTCCCACATGCAAGTATAGTGACATGTGAAACTGTACCTGGGGTGTCGAGCCCATGTTGTGTACACAGATTATCATCAGATATACCAGTCTTGGCCACCTGTGGCAGGAACTGGTAATGGACAGCAGGTTAACCCTGCACCTACATTGATAGCATACTAATGGCAGTCCCTGGTGTCAGTGGCATCTGTCCATACAGGGCATGTTTTCAGGCATGGTATGTCCTTTGTGGACACATGTGACGGCACCACAGGTGTTGCAGGTGAGCAGTGGGGAACATGGGGAAGGTGCACTGTCTGCATGTAGGTGCCTATTGGACAGATGGACAGGGTACCATGCCCTCTGTAGGCCATTGCAATCACTCCATAGTTACTATCAGTTGCCAATATGCAGTGTACTACACACATATTGGCTGTTGCCACGGCATGTGTGTGTGTGTGTGTGTGTGTGTGTGTGTGTGTGTGTGTGTGTGTGTGTGTGTGTGTGTGTGTGTGTGTGTATGAGACATGGGTTGAGAGTGTGCTCTGGGTAAAACTGGGTTTGTTAACTGTGATTGTCTGGCCTTGACGTCACATGTACGGGTATGGATTTGCACCCCAGCCTCTCTGCTATTTCACATCTGTTATCCCTGTACAGTGGACATTGTGATATATACTAGAGCCACCATATAAGAAATTTGCAAAACTCACTCGACATTGGGACCAAGTGTCACACACCCACACCCACCTCCACACAGGATATGAATTACAAGCACACACAAACACACACACACACACACACACACACACACACACACACACACACACACACACACACACACAAAACTGTCATGTCTGGGAGTAAAACCCCTACCTAACTACAGCAGTACACAGTTATGGGACATGCCACTGAGTTTGCTGGGCTACAATTCTCCCAAAGGTGTATTTCACAGTGGATGACCTCAGCATGCTTGTCATAGTGAAGCTATGGGGAGCAGAGTATGTTCATGGGCCAGAACCCATTTATCTAGGGCACGTGTCAAACACAAGACCTGCGGGCCAAATTTGGCCTGCCTGGATGTTTTATATGGCCTCCGGTGAGGACAGCCAGCTGGCTGAGTCAGCATCAACCCTGTGTGCCTGAATGGGTGCATACAGCCACTAGATGACTACTTCCTTGTACAGTCATGTTGCACAGCTGGCACGTGCACCACATACCCTGTAATGCTGACAGATGCCGGTGGCTTGTATCTGCAGTGACTGACATCTGACCCTTGTATGGTTGTGGCCTTTTGGCTGTGTGCTAGGTGGGACTGGCCTGGATGGCTCCTTGTCACAGTCACCCTCTTCCACACATCTACCTTTGGCTTATTATAGTGTGTTGTCCTTACATATATGCCTGTATTCCTATCCACTATGTGTGCAAAGCAATGAGTGGTGCATACTGAGGAGTGTCTGCACTAACATCTGCGGCTACCAGATATGTGTGGTCCACTAGTGTTTCAAGACATGGCCTTCATGTGTTTAAGTGTATGAGCATGGCAGTTATAACCTTTCAGTATGTTGTTGACTGACATTGCCTTCATTTCTCTAAGTGTGTGGGCATGCCCAGTATGGCCATCTGTATTGAATGTGTGGGTCGAGTCCAGGTAGCTTGTACTGCAGTGCTGACCTTTGTGTTGAACACCTACGGGTAGCATGCTGTCTCTGCAGGGTATCTGTCGGTCATTTGGCATTGACTGTTACTACATTTCTGCATAGGATGGGGGGCACACCTGACTATTTCTACATTCCTACAAAGGATTGGGGGGGGCACACCTGACTGTGACTACATTTCTATGTAGGATGGGGAGGCACACCTGACTATTTCACAATTTCTACACAGGTTGTGGGGCACACCTGACTGTGACTACATTTCTATGTAGGATGGGGGGCACACCTGACTATTTCTATATGTCTACACAAGATGGGGGGGGGCACACCTGACTGTGACTACATTTCTATGTAGGATGGGGGGGGCACACCTGACTATTTCTACATTTCTACACAAGATTGGGAGGGCACACCTGACTGTGACTACATTTCTACATTGGATGGAGGGCACACCTGACACTTGTACACATTTGCTAGGACTGTACTGGTATGCTGAGTACTCCATTTCATTCTGTAGTCTTACCTATAGTGCTGACTAGAGATATACTAGTGTACTACAGATCTTAGCTTTTAATTACCTACATATTAGCTTCTGACTTCCTACCCTTCAGAACTGAAATCCCACTGCCTGACCTCCTGTAGTCTGTCTGTGTAGGCCTGGGGGGGTGGTTACCCATAGGCCTCATTCAAGGGCCATAGCACAGCCTTTGTTTGTGTTTGTCTACACCTGTCCTGCTGGCTGTGACTGTTGTTGTGTAAGTGAACCCCCCTGACTGGCATGTGTGAGTCACTTACCTTGTGGGTGTCCCAGTTTTGATGGTGGTGCTGCAGGGCTGCCTATGTCTGATGCACATAGTACACTCCCTACACATGGTTAGGCACATGTAGTGCAATGTTTGGCATCCCTTTTACTGTATGTGAGAGCCAGAGAGAGGTCCTATTCCCTGGGTCCCTCCTGTGTCAGTGTATGTGCTATGTGTTGCTTCTTTGCCAAGGCTAGGGCATGCTGGGCATGCCTCCTTCTGCCTACTGGGGCAGGCACAGGTTGTTCCTCCTCTGAGTCACTCCATGCTTGTGCAGGCATTGGCAATGATGGGGGGCTGTGTGGCCCTGCCGAGTGCTGTTCCTGCTGCAGCTGTTTCTGCAGAATCATATTGTGTAGCATGGCACACACAAGGACAATTTGGATACATGTAGCTGGTGAGTACTGCAAGGCTCCACCGGATGTGTCCAGGCACCGGAACCATGACTTGAACATCCCAAATACATGCTCTACTATAATTCTGGTCTGTGCATGTGCCTCATTATGGAGTTCTTGTTCTTGTGTGTGTGCATTTCTGATGGGTGTCATCAGCCATGACTCCAGTGCATATCCAGCACCGCCCACTAGGTGACCGTCAGCGATGCCCCCATTGGTAAATCTCTGATGCAGCTGCGTCAGATGCCAGATGTGGAATTGTGATAGCTTTCAGGGCAGCCAGCACACACATTCATTATTATGCCCTGGGCTTCACACCAACCTGGCAGTTGATGGAGGGGAAGCCCTTGCGGTTGATGTAGAACCTACCCCACTCACTGGGTGGTGCTTTAATGCATATGTGCATGCAGTCTACAGCACCCACTACCTCAGGGTATTCGCTATTTGGTGGAACAGTTGCATATTGCTAGCCAATGCCTCACGGGTGTTGGGGAAATATACATGCTCACCAACATGTGCTGACATGGCATCCAGGAACTGGTGGAGTATCCTGGATGCTGATGCCTTTGAAATCCCCATCATATCCCCATTTCGCCTTTGGAAGGTACTTGTAGCTAGTATTTGTAGGCCTACACATACCTTGGTATCCATTGGGATGGGTTCCCCTCTTTTAGTTCTGTGTGTCAGGCATGGCTGGCACAGCTCAACAATTTGCTGTAAGAGGTCCCTGTCAACGCTATAGTGCTTCACTATCTCCAGCTCATGTAGCCCCTGGTAGGTTACCCTGGGACTGTACACTCTCCTCTGTCTCCTCACTGTGGGGTGGTCAACAGCATTCACATCCTCACCACCCTCAGCCTCTTCCACAAGTTGCTGTATGATAGCTATTGCAGCCCCTATCATTTTGCTGTTGTGAGTGTTAAAAGTTCCTCGCTTGTTTACACCGGCAGTATAGAGAGTAGGAAAAACCAAAGGGGAAGGTGTTTGCATAGTTTATAGTAGTGTTCTGGGCTGGGCTGGTCTGCTGCCTATGTAACTGGCTGATTCTGATACATTTCACCTGCCAGCTAAGCTAGTTCTTCTTGATTACCTTCCTACTGCTGTTTTCCCTTCCCATTGCCTTCCAGTTTAAGCCTGTGTGTGCACTGTGCAGAGTTCTCAAATGTGCACACTGCTGCTATTTCCTGGTTTAACTTATTTTTTCTTCCTGTAGAACATGCTGTGTGGCACGCACACCCGCTTAGGCTTTGTAAAGTGTGCTAGGCAGGTTTAGACCCCCCCCAGCTTAGCTGTGCTAAGCTAAGAGAAAACCTGAGCCACAGGGCTCCAGTACTCTTACAGTATGCCTGACACACACCCCCATTATGTCATTTAACTCCTACAAGCTATTCCTACTCTTACACTGTTGGGACCTGATTCACATGCTGGGGAAAACTGGGATTCACTATCCTTCCCCTCATTTGCATAGGACTGCCTGCTAAGGCATAGTTACATGTCTCACACTGAGCCTCCCCCCCTTAGCAACCACTACTAACTGGCCATGTTGTCTTCTGCCTGCCATTGACTTGCATGGCAGAATACTGATTTTAGTTAGACTGCTTAATTTAGGTTAATTTTGTTATTTTCCCCCTGATCCCGTTTCTGCGCCGCTGCCCTACGCTTAAACAGCCGAGATCGGCTAAAAAAAAATAAAAGTCGGTTTCTGTATTTTTTTTTTTATGTTTGCAATGCCAATGGCCTCATACTTGGCCATTGCCATGCTTACTACATGATGTGCAGCCTTTATTTGGAGCTGTCACGGCTCCGTTTTGGATTTTGCAGAAATGTACTCAGTTACTAACCGAGTATATTTCTGCAGATAGCACTAGTCCTGCATGGACTGTTGCAAGCTTCCTGCATTGCAAAATCACCTCATTTGCAGAGATTTCGCCTGCAAATGGGGTGATTTGCATACTAGGGCTTAGTCTCTGCAGGATTAGGGCAGGAGCACTCGTGCATGCCCTTGCAGGCTGTTCCTGGATCGCACAGCAGACATATTGCCTGCTTGAGCTCCAGCACCGATCTTGCATGCTGTGGAAGCTTTCAAGAATCCAGGGGATTGTGTTTGCTGAAAAGAAGAACTGGAGGCTTGGACTTGGGAGAGCTAAGTGATGGTTAATTTGGAGGACTTTGATTTTAGAACTGAGATTGAGGCTTAAGTAGAAGGCCAAGTTTTTGAACTGAGTGTGAGACCTAGGGAAAAGGCCTAGATTTCAAGATTGACATATTCAGTGCTTGAACTCTGGCAATGAGTCTAAGGCCTAGGATGAAGGCCTAGAGTGTGTGACCACACTGTGAATACCTGACTTTGGAGTGGGTAATAGGAAAAAGGCCTACTTGTATCTCAGAAGTACCATATGGACTACTCAACGGTTCAAAAGGAACTGTCTGGTTTATGTTTTGTAAAGGCAAGCGAGTTATTTTAGTTTGTGAGTGTTAAATAAACATTGTCTACATCCTGCCTCCAGTGATTTTATAAATTCTACAATATACATATACATATACATATACATATACATATACATATATATGCATGTAGCCTTCAAATATATTTTGGATGAAGTTTTAATTTATCAAGTACAATTCCTTCATATGCAACCCCACAGTCATAGAGAGCCCACAGCTATTAGAAGAAATATGTCTTTATTACTGGTAAGCAAGACAAACAAAGGAGTTTATTTACACTAAGAAAATTATACATAACCATTAAATGTCACAAATTGGTTCAAATCACTCATGAAGGCATCAAGATAGCACTAAAACACTCAAAAGCAGAAAATAACATAAGATGTACTTTTTAATTAAAGTTGACATAAGCATGGATGTTAGAGGTCATCTTAAACCCTCCTCCTCCTCTCAGGGCTCTCCTCCTCTTGTGGTCATGCTGTGGGGTTAAGCGGATACTGTTTTGTCCACTTCAAGTTCATTGTTATTCTGGTTGCCTTCTACATGTTGGGTTATATCATTGGTCAATACTTCTGTGTAAGCATTTATTACTTTTCCTTGTTTTTACTGAGGACCTACTACTGCCATATCCATAGCTTGTTGCTCATTTGATTCATTAGCATTGGGTATTGCTGGCACTAGGACATTTAACAGTACAGTTTCAGTAATAAAACTATTGCTTTTATATCTCATGTCTGCTAAATCAAAACCCACATGGGTGGTTATGTCAACATAGAATTTTACACTCTGGTCTCTTGGTACCACTTCTGCAAGTACTGGTAGCTGTTGCAACTGTTTCTATCTAAAGAAAAAACAAAGCAACTCCTCTGTGCATTTTGCATGCGGGCATTGTTTAAGAAAGCCTCTGTCTAGGAGATCTGATATACATAAATTACCCATATAATCCATTCTCAATAATTTACAGTCAACTGTTAGCTGCTAAAGGGGTTAGCTACCAAATGGAATGTAAAAATTAGACTAGGAAATACTGTACTATTCAGCCCACTTCAGGCTCACTCATTTTGTTACAAACAGAACACTGAATGATTTAAATATTTAAAATGAATCCTAGAGTAAAAATAATAGGTGCTAATAACAGCATTGCTTAAACACACATACACACACACAAAGACGCACACACACACACACACACACACACACACACACACACACACACACACACACACACACACACACACACACACGCGTACACACTTAAAATAAGAGACACAGAATATCTAGTTGTGAAATATAAATAAAAAGGGTTCCTTACTGGATTAATTTAAAAAAAGAACCACATGTATTCATTCCACTACTTAGACTAGCTACAGATTAAACTTTTGGCATGGACAGCTTTGCTTTCAGAAATATACAGGAAACATAAGAGAGTATTTTTTGAAATGCAAAGATAACTGCAAGTAATAGATACATAGGGCAATTAATCCAGTCTTCTCCCACTCTAACTACCATTCCTTCAGTGGTTCTAAACATTGCACCACTGCTTACTACTGTTTTAACTGGCAGTCAGAAGTCTTAAACAGCTAGCAGTATATTGTACATGTACAATGCTAAACAAAGACAATTCACAGCACTTCAAAGAAGTTTTACTATTTTGCATTTTAAACTAGGGAAATTTTAAAACCTGATACTTAGGCACATGAAATTTTCTAGTCAAATACCTACCCCAGGATTCACTAAGCTATTTTTTTCTGTGCAGGAACAGTGTAGGAGCACCTGCATGGAAAATGGCCACCAAGTGATCCAGGAAAGTGCTGTTTTCATGCGCATGAGCATCCTGACACTGTTCCAGTATGGAAAACCGGCAAGTATGCAAATCACCTCATTTGCTGGTGAAAACCATGCAAATGAGGTGATATTGCAATCCAGCAAGCCACCAGGTCTCCCTGCTAGAACAGTGTCAATGCACAAATGTATTCAGAAAATAAATGAGTACATTCCTGCATCTGACAAAACGGAGGCATGATAGCTCAGATCTGACAAAACGGAGGCATGATAGCTCGTGTAAACGCATTGTATTATGTTTAATACATATGCCAATGGCCAAATATAAGGCCATAGGCATTAAGAAACGATTATTTTTTTTTTAAATTAAACTTTTATTTGGCCGATCTCGGCCGTTTAAGCTTAGGGCAGCGGCGCGCAAACGAGATCGTGCCAAAAAAAAAAATGAGAAAATTCAATTTTTAGTGAATTCTGCATTTTGCCATTATAGTCAATGGCATGCAGAATATAAACAATACTCAGAAGCAGTGGTTATCAATGGGAAAGGGTCTGTTTAAGTACAATAACTAATGACCTACACACTGGGGTATGCAAATGAGGGGAGTTGTACTGAATCACAGATTTCTTCAAAGTGTCAGCTTGTGCCTAACCGTGTAAGTACTGGAATACAACAGAGCTGAATGACTTCATAAAGGGGTGTGTCATGCTTGCTGTAAGCTCATTGGATCTTATTGGCCCATGTTTGCCCTTAGCTAAGCACAGCTAAGGAAGGGGGTGTGTCAGATGTGCTTGAGCACTATGTACATGGTCTAAACGTGTGTGCACACCACGCACCGGGTTTTAAAAAAAAAAAAAAAAAAAAAAAAAAAAGGAAATGGCAGCAGGGTTTAAATTTGAGCTCTGGGTATGCGCAACACAAATTGGGGCTTAAATCTTAATTAAGGAAGAAGTGGGAATGGGAAACAGCAGTAGGAAGGCAATCAAGGAGAACTAGCATAGCTGGCAGGTGAAATGTATCAGAATCAGCCAATTGTAGAGGCAGTAGCCCAGCACACAACTATAAACTATGCAAATACCTTTCAGTCTGTTTTTTTCCCACACACTCTACACCACCGGTGTACACAGATGGGGAAATTTTACCTGATAAAACTAACAAAATGTTAGTGGCTGCTGTCGCTCTCATACATCAATATGTGCAAGAGGCTGAGGGTGGTGTGGATGTGAATGCTGATTACCATCCCACAGTGAGGAGGAGGAGAAGAGTGTAAAGACCCAAGGTAACCTACCAGGGGCTACATGAGCTGGAGATAGTGGAGCACTATAGGGTGGACAGGGGCATTCTACAGCAAATAGTTGAGCTGTGCCAGCCCCACCTCACACATAGAACCAACAGAGGGTAACCCATCCCAGTGGATACCAAGGTATGTGTGGGCCTAAGAATACTAGCCACATGTACCTTCCAAAGGCCAATTGGAGATATCATGGGGATCTCACAGGCATCAGCATCCAGGGTACTTCACCATTTCCTGGATGCCATGTCAGCACATGCCAGTGAGCACATATATTTCCTCAAAATCCATGAGGCATTGACCAGCAATATGCATCTCTTCCACCAAATAGCAGGATACCCTGAGGTTGTGAGTGCTATAGACAAGCACCACCCGGTGAGCAAGGTAGGGTCTACATAAACTACAAGGGCTTACCCTCCATCAGCTGAAAGGTTGTGTGAGATGCCCTGGACATTATCCTGAATGTGTGTGCTGGCAGCCCTGGAAGCTATCACAACTCCCTTATCTGGCATATGACACAGCTGGACCAGTCATTTGCCAGTGGGGACATCCCATATGGCCACCTAGTGGGGGATGCTGGCTACTCATTGGAGCCATGGCTGATGAAACCCCTCAGAAATGTACACACACACAAACAAGAATGCCATAATGAGGCACACTCTCAAACCAGAATCATTATAGACCATGTGTTTGGGATGCTGAAGTCATGGTTCCACTGCCTGAACATATCCGGTGGAACCTTGCAGTACTCTCCAGCTATGTGTACACAAATGTTCATAGTATATGCCATGCTACGCAATATGATCCTGCAGAAACAGCTGCAGCAGGAACAGCATGGGGCAGGGCCACATAGCCCCCCACCATTGCCAAGGCCAGCACAGGGACAGAGGGACTCAGAGGAGGAACATCCTGCATCTGCCCCAGTAGGCAGAAGGAGGTGTGCCCAGTATGCCCAGGCCTTGTCAAAGAGGCAACGCATAGCACATACACTGACAAGGTAGGGACCCAGAGAATGACACTTCTCTCTGACTTGCACATACAGTAAAAGGTATGCCAAACATGACGCTACCTGTGCTTTACCATGTATAGGCAGTGTACTATGTGCATCTGACATAGTCAGCCCTCCAGCACCATCCTCAATACTGGCCCAGCCACAAGGCAAGTCACCCTTTCTATCAATTACTGAATGGCATAGTATGTTATGATAGTTGTATGTATGCTATGGACAAAAGCATGCAAGGGAATCGGGTGGTTGAATGGGATGGCAGCAGATACTGGACACCTATATGGGCAGCATGAAATCCATAACAAATACTGGTGTCAACATACTAGGCAATACTAGACAAGGTTACAAATCCCACCGCAGTACATTGGTGGCCCAAAAACTGTGTGTGTCCATAGGACGGGTTCCTATCAGTTCACCGACAGTTCAGAACATCGACACTCACATCTTCGACACCACATCATTGACTGTTCATAACATCGACGTTTCAGGTAAGCGATCTTCCCCCTTACAGGACCCATGGTAGCACTCGTTTCTCTGTTACGAAGGTAAGGACAACGCTGTCAGGGTAAATTGTAAAGAATCACATAAACCTTACGCGTTGTAACAGAGAAACGAGTGCTACCATGGGTCCTGTAAGGGGGAAGATCACTTACCTGAAACGTCGATGTTATGAACAGTCGATGATGTGGTGTCGAAGATGTGAGTGTCGATGTTCTGAACTGTCGGTGAACTGATAGGAACCCCCATAGGACACACACTTGCATGTCAGTGAGGCTCACATACCCACCATCAGCCTCAGCCAGCAGGACAGTTGTAGATGACCATAAAGAAAGGCTGGGCTAAGGTCTCCGATTGATAACAATGGTGAACACCCCCCCCCCACCAGACCTACACAGACAGACTATAACAGGTCTGGCAGTTGTATGTTAATTCTTAAGGGTAAGAAGTCTGAAACCGAAATGAAGGTCAATAAAACGTAAGATCTGTACACTACTGATTTGCCTCCAGTCTGCATGATAGGTCAGAATAGAATATGAAATGGAAGACAACAGAGTACCTGAAATACCAGTATAGTCATAGCAAATGTTTAAAGTTGTCAGGTGTGCCTCCCCCCTCCCACAATCCTATGTAGAAATGCAGTAATATGTAAATGTGAGGAGTAATATCAGAGGAGCACAGATTACACGAGCTGGCCCAATCTACAGGATAGATTGTTGCATGTGTACAATATGCAGGGGTATGTGTACTACATTGTTGTATGTTCAATATTGTCTGGAAGTGGTAAGCATGTAGGCATGGAGGGTTGTGTCTTGGTGGCCTACAGGCAGTACTGTGGTTGACAGGGCCATGTACTGACAACTGCACTGCCAGCCGCAGTGCTTCTCAGCAATACCCATGTCAGCAGTCATCCATAATCACTGTCCAGATGTCAAACTCTGTCACCGCCTTAAAGATGGAAATGCCCTGAATGTGGGCACATACATACACGCAGTGCAGAGGTGGAAGTACCCTAGACAGAGTACATAAAATGTAACTGTCAACTGCACACAGCTCTGGAATTGTGTATACAGGTTAGCAGCACATTAGTTGTCAGTGTAGTATGGACTACTGGTGCAGTCTGGACAATCACTGGCAGACCACAAAAGGCACATTTATGAAGTAATGAGAGACTGCCTATGCCCCCGCAGAAGGCAGCATAAGGGGAATGTCCCAGGTATATCTGTGAGTCAGCTGCAAGTAGCTTCCATACCACACATGCACTCCACTCACCCAACTATCAGCCACAGGTTTATCACAGGTCATAGCCTTGCTGTTGGGAATGAGTACAGTATGACCCAACATCTGTATGAGGATACCCACAGAATGCAGCATGCTGAAAAGGTGTCCTATGCAGGTGTGTCCCTAGCTGTAAGCAGCACCCTGCCTGCATCCAGACCAATGGATCAATATGGACAGGAAGTATTGCCATTAACACCTCACACATTTACCCTGTCATCCCAGGGGAATCCACTGTCTCACAGTTTGGGAATGTATGCTTGACAGAATGCACTGGCCTGCTACAGATGGCCTGCATCACTACCGAATGGCCTACAGTCCCCTGTCAAAGGGCTGTGCCTCACCCATAGTGCCAGTGTATGGTATCTCATGGGGTCCTAACTAACAACCAAACATAGTCACCAGATCACAAATGCAAGGCTATTTTGAAAAATCCCAGTAGCATGCCCCCCCATGTCCTACAGCATGAACTGTGGACCAATTCATAAATACTGCTGGGATGAAGGGCCAACTAAGGGATACTTCTCAGATATCACTCGCATAATGTTAGGACAAGGATAGAATAAAAGGGGGGTGTAGAAGCATGGACATCATGGAGTGTGTGATGTCTGAAACTCTGATGTGTGCCCATACTACCCCTGCCTGCAAACCCAGGAATGGGTGGTTACAAACCTGCTTGCAAAACACAATGTGAAGGGGAATTGACCAGATGTATGAGCCCCGCCTCTGGGTAATCTGGGGTCAATCTGTACAGCTGAGAGGTATGGCCACAGCAGGTATGGTCACTCTAAGTCGATATATGTACAAGAAAGAGATTCTCAGTGACCATGCTACCAAGGTGCTGGACCATTTACACAGACCCATCAGCAAGTGTCTGTAGCTACCCCTCCAGAAGGCATGAGTGTGCAAGAATGTGTACGCTGCAGACCACAATACTGGACTCAGCTGCATTCATTTTGTATTTCTCGGTAAATAACTGTGAGCAATTAATCTTATCTGTCAGTAGTTGATGACATAATACATCACAGTGTAAAACAGTACATATGTCTGAATATCTCTGCTAACACCAATCATGTAACACAAGCAGCACAGAGAGCAATAGTTACAGTATCCCCCTACCTTTCATCCATTGTGACTCCATTTTGTGAACCTATCTACAGATATCCTGCAGAAACAGGTTGTTAGCTGTAGGTGTAGAACACCAAAGCCTGGACTGGAGTACAACCCTACCTGAAATGGTTTCACACACTCAATACAGAAGGTCATACTGGGCATGCTTCTACACTTAGAGAAATGAAGCCCATGTCTGACAATACAGTGGACTATACATATCTGTCTTCTGAAGATGTCTGTGCACACACACCAAATTGCACACCAATTATCCTTCACACAAACATTTGATAGGAATACTCACAGACATCTAAGGCCAACAGACTATAATATGTCAAATATACACACAGAGAGATGTGGGGAAGAGAGAGACAGACACTGGCAAAGAGAATGCCATTATGAGGGCGTTCCCACCCATTACCCATCCAATTGGCCTATATCACATGATGTGCTGATGTCAATCACTGTAGAAATTCCCTTTGGTAGCCCTCAGCCCTATAGTGTCTCTGCTGCTTGTGATAACTGTGTAACATGATAGTACAAATAGGTATTCATGTAGCATTTGTAAACTCTGTCCTGTCAAATGTGAAGTCGTGTGTGAGTGAGTGTGTGTGTGTGTGTGTGTGTGTGTGTGTGTGTGTGTGTGTGTGTGTGTGTGTGTGTGTGTGTGTGTGTTTATGGAGGAATGATTTATGGCCCATTTACACACACTGCACTTCCCGTTTCCCACGTTAGCACCTCTGCTGATGTCAGTCACCTTGAAATAACCCCTTGGGCAAATATCAGCCATATAAGCTGTGTGACGCTTGTGATAACTGCATAATACTGTAGTGTAGTAAACTAATTAGGTAGGAATTCTAATCCCAGACATGGTAACTGTTAAACTGTGTGTGTGTGTGTGTGTGTGTGTGTGTGTGTGTGTGTGTGTGTGTGTGTGTGTGTGCGTGTGTGTGCGTGTGTGTGTGATTTTGAGGCCATTCACACTCACTACACCTCCCATTGCCATACTTTAGCACTCCTACGGAGGTCAGTCACTTTGAAATAACCCATTGGCAAAATCTTTGCCCATAAGCTCTGTAGTGTGTGCAGTAACAATGTGATACTATAGTGTAGCAAACTAGTTAAGTAGGAGTCTAATCCTGGTCCTGGCAATGGTGAAAATGTTTGTCTTTGATGACGCCTGATTTTGTGGAGATTTACACTTACTGCACTTCCCATACCCCTCCTTTAGCCCTACTGCTGATGTCACTCACCTTCAAAGATACCTTCGGACAGCTGTTCAACATCTAAGTTCTGTGGTGTGTGCGTGATAATTGTGTAATACTATAGTATAGCATGCTAGTTAGATAGGAGGTCTAATCTTGGTCCTGAAAAATGTGAAAATGTGTGTCTTTGATGACACCTGATTTTGTGGACATTCATACTTACTATACTTCCCATACCCCTCCTTTAGCTCTGCTGCTGATCCCACTCACTTTCAAAGATACCTTTGAACAGCTCTCCAACATATAAGCTCTGTAGAATGTGAAATAATTGCATAATACCCTAATGTAGCAAATTTCTTAGGCAGGAGTTCTAATCCTGGCCCTGGCAACTGTGAAAATGTATGTGTTTGTGTGTGTGTGTATTTAATAACACCTGATTTTGTGGACATTCACACTTACTACACTTCCCATATCCCTCCTTTAGCCCTGCTGCTGATGTCACCCACTTTCAAAGATACCTTTGGGCAGCCTAACATATAAGCTCAATGGTGTGTGTGACAAATGCGTAACTCTGTCATAACAATACATATCTAGACAGAGGTTTGAAACTCAGTACTGGTAAGTAACTGTGTGTGTGTGTCACATCATTATCTGGTGTGGGTGCTATTGTGTAATAACAGGATCCATTGCAGGGGGGGTTTGCTACATTTTCATATTAAGGACCCATATGTCCCAATATCACATTATATTGCCAACAGTTGCAAACACCGTAGAGGTTTTTGTAGACAATCCACAGCCATAAATGTATATATAGGCAGCCATTTCAATACCCAGAGACCTCTCTCCAACCACGGATCATACACAAACATGCTTTGCTCTTTCTCTCTTCCTTTCTTTCTGTCTCTCTGTCACTGTCTGTCTGTCTCTCTCTCTCTCTCTCTGTCTCTCTTGCCCTCCTCTCTGTTAGATGTGGAAAAATGCATCTGTTTTGCATAGGCAGCAGCTTGACTTTGGTAGGTAATGCTCATGATCAGCTGATGGCCTGTGCAAGAATTTGAGTCCCCCACTTGCTAATTGCATGTGGAACAGCTGTGGTATCATTACTATAGCCAATTGCATGGAAACACACTCCTATAACTAAGCACTGCAAGTGAGTGTTGGCCCTTTTCCTTCACTGTGGGCAGGACTTCATGTGGGTGTCTGACAAACAGAATCACAGAAGGTAATTGGTAATACCTCTTACAACAAACACTGTGGAGACAGGCCAACAAACTGGAGGGGGATGTTTCAGACATGGGGACAGAATGTAAGTATTGCTGTTCTACATTTGAAGTAATGATGGTTTAGCAGGGTTTGTGTGGATATGGCTTTTCTTCATGATTTTGGTATGAGCATGTTATGTGGTTGAGGAAACACTCACCTGTAGGGCTATCTGCAGTCTGTCTAGAGTTTGGAGTCTCAGATTTGGTGTGTTACTCACACGTTTTCTGTCTTTATAAATGCAGTAGCATATTCTTATGTTTATAGTCAGTAAATGGTAACATCCATGTGTGTTACTGACTTCATATCCCTCAGAAGGGATATGTCACTACAAACTCTGTTACACCAACAATGTTCTCAGTTTATAACTGCAATATGTCAATATTGTCCCTGTGTTTGTGCCTCTGTCACCAAAGTCTGTCACCCTTTGTTCATATGTCATGCAGTGAGAGGTGGATATGTACAGTATATCATTATTTACTGAAATAATTCCTGATATCAAGCCAGTGATATATCAGACTGCCAGACATGTACTGTATAACCAGCCTAATATTTAAGGACAAAACCTGGACATTCTGTTGCAGTCTGAACAGTAGTGAGGTCTGTGTACTTATGGTGATTGTTGACAGAGTGTCTGCATTATGTAGCAGTGCATTGTCAATGCTATTTGGCCTGTGTACAGACTGGGGTAGATGTCAGTGTTCTTGGTCCTGTTTTATCTGACATTGTATGCTGCTCCAGCTTCTGATACCCTATCAGCCTATATGTTTGC